>NC_054535.1:56184305-56503055 GCF_017654505.1 Polyodon spathula | reverse complement strand
TCTACCTGGTGTTCAAGTGCACGATATCATGACACGGGTGGTCAGGCCTGGGCCAGGAAGGATCCCAGTTGTAGTTGTTCATGTAGGAACAATCAACATAAGTAAACAGAGTCAGGAGACTCTGCAAAATACATTTATAGAGCTGGGCAAAGGATTAAAAGTAGATCCTCTATGGCAGTTTTTTGGAAATGCTCTTAGTGCCACATGCAGGGTCAAGACAACTTAATGCACTTAATCAATATTTTGTACAAGTATTTAAAAAGGAGGATTTATACAATATACCAAAGTTAACAGAATGTACACAAACATCACTAGCAGAGTTTGTTATAGAAGAGAATGAAGTACAAAGGGAGCCAGCAGCACTTAAAATAAACAAATCCCCAGGGCCTGATGGAATCTGTCCTGGAGTCCTCAGGGAAACTAGAGAAAGGATTTTTTAACCAATATGTTAGTGTAGCATGCACAGGAGAAGGCAGCAGCAGGGCTGGTAGGTAACGTAATCATGCACGGAGACTTGCAAAGGAGCTGGTTCTTTTGTACAGCGGTATCGGCGCTATTCTTTAATGCGAGAGATCCCAGGTTCGCGCCCGCCCTCCACCTGTGTGTGGATTGCCTCGCCCTGTGTAATGCGTCTGCTTGCGTTAACCAAGATCGCTACATTGGTGTCAAAAGTGGACGCAGGTACCCTGGCATGCACTCATCGGACTGTAGCCAGGTCAGTGGACTTGAGGCTGGTAGGGGAGAGCGTGGTGTGCCTGTGGGCGGGCACGAACCCAGGGCCTCTCGTACTAAAGCATAGCGCTGTACAAAAGACCCGGCTCTTTTGCAAGGATCTTATATCGGGCTTATGTCTCCATGCATGATTACGTCACCTACCAGACCTGCTGCTGCCTTCCCCTGTGCACGCTACAATTTGACCCTGGGAACTACAGACCTATAAGTTTAACATCACTCATATGTAAAATCATGGAAACTATAATAAGGACAAAAAAGGAGGAATATTTATATTGGGACTGCCAACATGGCTTTAGGAAGAGTAGATTTTGTTTAGTGCGTATGACATAATCAACTTAAGCATTTGACAAAGTACAGCACGATAGACTATACCTAAAGATTAAATCAGTAGAAATAAATACTACGACTACTACTACTAATAATATATTTATTTTTATATAGCACCTTTCATAGTGGACCATCATCACAAAGCACTTTACACGGGTAGGGTGTGAACAACAGGATGTTGATTTATCATCTCATCTGCAGGATGGAGCACAAGGAGGTTAAGTGACTTGCTCAGGGTCATACAGTGAGTCAGTCAGTGGCAGAGGTCGGATTTGAACCAGTGAGTTTCTGGTTACAAGCTCTATATTTTAACCTCTGGACCACACTGCCTCCTTAATAGTAAAGTAGAGAGTTATAATTAGAGGCCAGGAGTCCAAACTGAAGTAGCATAACAAGTGGGGTACCACAGGGATCAGTATTGGAACCATTGTTGTTCATCTACTCTATATAAACGTGTAAGAAAACAAGGCCTAATATTTTCTTAATATTTATTGAGACGTGAGAGTAAAAATTACCAGACACAACAAACAATTTCAAATCTCAGTAATCGGGTTTAATACTAACTGTGGCAAAGTGCCCACCCCTGTGTGTATTTTGTGTTGTGTGTTAATGTTGGTGTATAGTCATTGGTACATGGGATATAAACGGTTCTGTGTAACATGAGTGTTTAAAATGTATATTTGTATTTAGGCACGAGGATTGCACAGCACTTCATGTGCAAGTTAAACGTAATAATATGTGACCACAGGGAATTGCACTTTTTTAATTCATGTGCAGTTGTACCGCGACTCCAATTGAATGATTGATTAGCAATTGAGTCCCGGTAGAGCTGCATAAAAGTTGTATGTTTTCACCCACTCTGGGTTGTGTGTTCGGTGAGTGGAGAACAGGTGTGGAGAAGGAGGTATTAATAATAATAATAATAATAATAAAAAATAGAAGCTCACCATGTTTGTCTGTGTAGTTCGTTTTTGTTTGTCTTTTTGTTTTGGCGACGAGTGCCGTGTCCTGTTTTTGTCCTGTTTTATTTAATAATAATAATAAACGGCACAGCAGCACATCCATTTATCATTTCATCTCGCAGTACTGTGTTTTTTCTGGTCTGATGTCCCCGTTACAGCCATCTTTGTCACACACGATGTCAGGACTGGGATTACCAGCGCCTCCTAGACTCAGACCAGAGCAGGAACCACAGTTTCTTGTTTGAAAAAAAAAAACGTCAGAAGATGCCATCAGGTTGAGGGACTGGATCCGGGATAATGCTGGGCTGGAGGTCCAGTCCATGCCCATAGCCATCCGGGTCCTGTGGCTGATGGACAGGGAGCGATGGGAGGCGTACGAGAGGGAAAACACCCCAAACTCCCTGGAATAAGGGGTGGAGTTGGTCCTCTGCTACCTGGAAACAGCTATAAATAGAACAGCAGCCCAGGTAGCAGGGTCTCCAGCACCCAGACGGGGGGACAACGGGAGTCCAGCAGAAAAAAGATGATCAAAATCCGATATAGTTCTGATCTTGTCAATAACATTTTATTTTTAAAAGGGTATGAAATTATAACATAACTACTCATTCTGATTTGTTGCAAAGTGGGGTGTAATGTACCAGCCTTAGTTCCTCGCTCACGAATAGCTCAATTTTTCATAAATAAATGTGCTTAGAGAGGGATAAAAATTAGGTTTTTGCACTTTAACATCTTAGCTTGGGAGCACAGTACTTAACAATCAGTGCTTGCAGGTGCAGTCAGATTTTATTACTAAATTTGTTTCAGGATCACTTTCATTGAAGAAAATAAAAAAAATTGCAGGGGCTGATATAGCCTTGTACCTTGACTTGTTCACTAAATTCTTCAAGATACACAAAAGGTTTTGAACACATTTGCAAATATAGTTACATAATATACGTAAGTGTAAAACAGGTGTTTTAGTTTGTTGCATCACAAATACAAAATAATTGCCAAATATTACTGCTTTCTTTTCCTACACTACTCTCACTGAAAAATAAATATACGTAAACACAATGCTGCGAGATTTACAGTCTATATTTTATTTAAGAAAACAAATTAAATATTGTACAGAATCTCACATACAAGTGTTTTATTTCTGTCATTAAACATATTTGTCAATCTTCATGATTTAATAGTTTCACAACTGATTGATTGTGCATGTCTAATAAATAACAATAGGTTACAGATGTGACCCCGGTTCACTGAAAGAGAAGATGACCACCAACCAATACTTTTGGGATATGCCTGCATAGGTCAGATATTCACTGAGAATTTTCTATCAAACCTGCCGATAGGCCCTTCTGTGAGGTGTCTTCTCTTTCAGGGAACCGGGGTTACATCGTTCCCTTTCAATTCGAAGATGACCACCAACCAATACCTTTACCATCGTCCTTTTTTGGCACCCAACAGTATCTCGAGTAGAACCCCATTTCTTGAAAGCTGTGTTCTACGAGACTGATGGTTTGTTTGAGAAGTAGCGTGTCCACTTGCCTAGCCAAGACCTGTAGAGGGGAGGCTTGCACCAAGGCAGCACCTTTGCACCTTCCAAGGGGGCTAGTGAGGCCTTGTTCTTTGATATACTGGGCGCTGAGGTTAGGCAGTGCCAGAAGGATTTGACCTCTTCCAGAAAATCCAGGAACACTCGAAAAGGCTGGGGGGATGAAGCTTGTGCTGGTCTTAAAACATGATCTGCAATACTCTGAGATGACCAGCGTGACTGCCAGAGCCCCATACATACAGGGGCTTGCGAAAGTATTGCCCCCCCACCCCCCCCCTTTTTCCTATTTTGTTGCCTTACAACCTGGAATTAAAATGGATTTTTTGGGGGTTTTGTATCATTTGATTTACACAACATGCCTACTACTTTGAAGATGCAAAATATTTTTTATTGTGAAACAAACAAGAAAACTTGAGCGTTCATAAGTATTCACCCCCCCCCCCCCCCAAAAAGTCAATACTTTGTAGAGCCACCTTTTGCAGCAATTACAGCTGCAAGTCTCTTGGGGTATGTGACTTGATAAGCTTGGCACATCTAGCCACTGGGATTTTTGCCCATTCTTCAAGGCAAAACTACTCCAGCTCCTTCAAGTTGGATGGGTTCCGCTTTGTAAAGCAATCTTTAAGTCATACCACAGATTCTCAATTAGATTGAGGTCTGGGCTTTGACCAGGCCATTCCAAGACATTTAAATGTTTCCCCTTAAACCACTCGAGTGTTGCTTTAGCAGTATGCTTAGGGTCATTGTCCTGCTGGAAGGTGAACCTCCGTCCCAGTCTCAAATCCCTGGAAGACTGAAACAGGTTTCCCTCAAGAATTTCCCTGTATTTAGCACCATCCATCATTCCTTCAATTCTGACCAGTTTCCCAGTCCCTGCCGATGAAAAACATCTCCACAGCATGATGCTGCCACCACCATGCTTCACTGTGGGGATGGTGTTCTCGGGGTGATGAGAGGTGTTGGGTTTGCACCAGACATGGCGTTTTCCTTGATGGCCAAAAAGCTCAATTTTAGTCTCATCTGACCAGAGTACCTTCTTCCATATGTTTGGGGAGTCTCCCACATGCCTTTATGCGAACACCAAACCTGTTTGCTTATTTTTTTTTCTTTAAGCAATGGCTTTTTTCTGGCCACTCTTCCGTAAGGCCCAGCTCTGTGGAGAGTATGGCTTAAAGTGGTCCTATGGACAGATACTCCAATCTCAGCTGTGGAGCTTTGCAGCTCCTTCAGGGTTATCTTTGGATTTGTTACTTCTCTGATTAATGCCCTCCTTGCCTGGTCCGTGAGTTTTGGTGGGCGGCCCTCTCTTGTCAGGTTTGTTGTGGTGCCATATTCTTGCCATTTTTTAATGGTGCTCCATGGGATGTTCAAAGTTTCAGATATTTTTTTTATAACCCAACCCTGATCTGTACTTCTCCACAACTTTGTCCCTGACCTGTTTGGAGAGCTCCTTGGTCTTCATGGTGCCGCTTGTTTGGTGGTGCCCCTTGCTTAGTGGTGTTGCAGACTTTGGGGCCTTTCAGAACAAGTGTATGTAGATCATGTGACACTTAGATTGCACACAGGTGGACTTTATTTAACTAATTATATGACTTCTGAAGGTAATTTGTTGCACCAGATCTTATTTAGAGGCTTAATAGCAAAGGGGGTGAATACATATGCACGCACCACTTTTCTGTTATTTATTTTTTAGAATTTTTTGAAACAAGTTATTTTTTTCACTTCACCAATTTGGACTATTTTGTGTATGTCCATTACATGAAATCCAAATAAAAATCCTTTTTAATTCCAGGTTGTAAGGCAACAAAATAGGAAAAATGCCAAGGGGGGGTCAATACTTTCGCAAGCTGCTGTACCTACACACTTCTTTTTAGGACCAGGTAATGCCAAGCCTAATGGAAGAATAGACACACACACAGACACTCAGCAGAAAGCTGGAGTGTAAGGTTTTTTTTTTTTTTTTTTTTTTTTCTGGAGGATCCAATAGTAATCAAAAACCTATAGGGCAATAGGCCGTGCACAGCAAGTGGGTGTGCCGAGGTAGCCCAGGCGATGTAGGGCTGTTGAAAAAACATTTGGATATTATAAGATATATATATATATATATAATAAATTTTTTTTTTTAAATGTAAAAAAAATTAAACCAAAAAGCAGTTGCGCAAAATTTAGATTCGGCTTCAGCTGCCGAGTCCTGAGTCTGGTGAAGTAGCAAGCTGACTTCCAGCTATAAATTGTCAAGGAACTTACAGAAAAATCCGGAGAGAAGGGCTCTTTAAAAGTGACAATCAAACAACTGGAAAGAGGTTAGTTATACCCACCTTACTTACCTGTTTGTGAGAGGCAAAAGAGAATGAGTTTTCTGTATGGTGTCTATTTATTACCTCGGTGAGGTGGGTCTGAGGACGTCACTCCACGGAGAGGCTATTGGCAGCTTTGATATAGAATTCTCAGTGAATACCAGACCTGTGCCAGTATAACCCAAAATTATTGGTTGGTGGTCAGCTTCGAATTGAAAGGGAACTAATATTGCTTTTGCTCAAATCTATTAAAGCATTATATATATATATATATATATATATATATATATATATATATATATATATATATATATATATATATATATATATATATATATACACACACACACACACAGTAGCATTGAAATCTAAAAATATGTATATATATATTAATACATGGCGTACATTGTATAATTCAGCAACACGTAAGTCAATCTAAAAAATATGTATATATATATATTAAATGGCAAACAAGGTCAGCAACACTAAATTGAAAGAAAAAAAAAACATTTGAAACAAGTGTGTCCTGAAATGCAATCTAAACAGTAATTTTTTTTTTTTTTTTTTAAAAACATCCTAACAATGTTTTCTAATGAGCTCATACCTTAGCGACCATTTTATTTTTACTAATTCCATTAGAGTGATGCGTTTACATGTCAGGTTCACCTATTAGTAAGCTATACAACACATTTACTAATTTACAAAAAATGTAAATAATACCTCAATAAGCGAAAAAGTTTAGTCTGTGCCTTGAGAGTCTCTTGGCAGAATATTTGCCTTTGTCACACTCAGCCAATCAGAACTGATAGGGATGGGATGTAAACACTCTCAGCTATTTCTTCTATTTATTTAAAATAATTCTGAAATGTCTAAAGTGTTGACATTGCTGGTAAACACACGGTTTTTGACCGTTGACTGGACCCATGTGAACTAGTCCTGAATGGCTGTTATTAATTTGTTCATGTTATAATTAATTAAGGTGGTTGTGTTATATATATATATATATATATATATATATATATATATATATATATATATATATATATATATATATATATATATATATATATACACACACACACACAGTACTGTGCAAAAGTTTTAGGCAGGTGTGAAAAAATGTTAAAACTGTAAAGTAAAAATGCTTTCAAAAATAGACATGTTTATAGATTATATTTATCAATTAACAAAATGCAAAGTGAGTGAACAGAAGAAAAATCTACATCAAATAAATATTTGGTGGGATCACCCTTTGCCTTCAAAACAGCATCAATTCTTTTAGGTACACTTGCACAAAGTCAGGGATTTTGTAGGCATATAGTCAGGTGTATGATTAAACAATTATACCAAACAGGTGCTAATGATCATTAATTCAATATGTAGGTTGAAACACAATCATTAACTGAAACAAACAGCTGTGTAGGAGGAATAAAACTGGGTGAGGAACAGCCAAACTCAGCTAAGGTGAGGTTGCTGAAGACAGTTTACTGTCAAAAGTCATACACCATGGCAAGACTGAGCACAGCAACAAGACACAAGGTAGTTATACTGCATCAGCAAGGTCTCTCCCAGGCAGAAATTTCAAGGCAGACAGGGGTTTCCAGATGTGCTGTTCAAGCTCTTTTGAAGAAGCACAAAGAAAATGGCAACGTTGAGGTCTGTAGACGCAATGGTCGGCCAAGGAAACTTACTGCAGCAGATGAAAGACACATCATGCTTACTTCCCTTCACAATCGGAAGATGTCCAGCAATGCCATCAGCTTAGAATTGGCAGAAAACAGTGGGACCCTGGTACACCCATCTACTGTCCGGAGAAGTCTGGTCAGAAGTGACCTTCATGGAAGACTTGCGGCCAAAAAGCCATACCTCTGATTTGGAAACAAGGCCAAGCGACTCAACTATGCACGAAAAAGGAGGTGCAGAAAAATGGCAGCAGGTGCTCTGGACTGATGAGTCAAAATTTGAAATATTTGGCTGTAGCATAAGGCAGTTTGTTCGCCAAAGAGCTGGAGAGCGGTACACGAATGAGTGTCTGCAGGCAACAGTGAAGCATGGTGGAGGTTCCTTGCAAGTTGGGGGCTGCATTTCTACAAATGGAGTTGAGGATTTGGTCAGAATTAATGGTCTCCTCAATGCTGAGAAGTACAGGCAGATACTTATCCATCATGCAATACCATCAGGGAGGCCCCAAATTTATTCTGCAGCATGACAACGACCCCAAACATACAGCGATAGTCATTAAGAACCATCTTCAGCGTAAAGAAGAACAAGGAGTCCTGGAAGTGATGGTATGAGCCCCACAGAGCCCTGATCTCAACATCATCGAGTCTGTCTGGGATTACATGAAAAGAGAGAAGCAACTGTGGCTGCCTAAATCCACAGAAAAACTGTGGTTAGTTCTCCAAGATGTTTGGGCCAACCTACCTGCCGAGTTCCTTCAAAAATTGTGTGCAAGTGTACCTAGAAGAAATGATGCTGTTTTGAAGGCAAAGGGTGGTCACACCAAATATTTGATTTATATTTTTCTTCTGTTCACTCACTTTGCATTTAGTTAATTGATAAATATAATCTATTATCATGTCTATTTTTAAAAGCATTCTTACTTTACAGCGTTTTTTCACACCTGCCTAAAACTTTTGCACAGTACTGTGTGTGTGTGTGTGTTTATTTATGGGTATAGCTATAGATATAGATATATAGTAAAGTAGGAGGGAGAGGGTCAGATTCCTCCCTGTCTAAAAAAGGTGGAAACATACGTTTTGTTTAAAGTTAGTTCTGTTGATTTGGTAATTGTTTAGTTGTTAATTATCCCCTACACCTGGCTATCATTGTAAATTGGAGCCAGTTGCAGGGTATTTAAAGAAAGCAGCCAGTCTGGTTAGGGCTGTTGGTGTGTGAGGAGCCCGGTTGAGGGTGATTTCAACTGAAACAAAAGGTAGTGTGAAAAAGCCTTTTTTCTGTGTTCTGTTTTGTCAGTGTGTGTTACAGGTAAACAGCTTAGCTGTCCTGTGTTTGTTAGGTTCCTGTGTGTAATAGTTAATGCTCAAGAAAGAGCTAGGTGTTTGTTTCGTTTATTTCTGTTTCTGTTTATTAAAAGTGCGCGTAAGCGCTAGAAAAGTCAATTTCTGTGCCTTGGGTCCTGAATTAAAGGGGCAACGAACCTTGAGTTACAGAATTCATATCTCTCTCTCTCTCTCTCTCTCTCTCTCTCTCTCTCTCTATATATATATCTCTATATATATATATATATATATATATTATATATAATAAATAGAGGCCCCTTGAACTGCTTGGGGCCCTAAGCAATTTCTTAGCCTGCGTTTGCCTAGTGCCGCTACGGATTCCGGATATGAATATATGTAACGAATTACTGCATTTACCTGTCACACACAATTTCCAACTCCATCACCAGTTTTCTGATACAAAGCCCATCTCTTCAATGTTAGAATTTATTTGATTATCCATCACAACCCGCCTTTTTTCACTTGCCAAATCTGTTTTCATTCTGCAGTTACACAGCGCTTCCTCCATTCTTCCTCCAAAAATGCAGAAAAAACAAAGCAAATGAGACAAGCCATGTTAAGGCAAAAGTTAATCTTTAAATAGCTTTTGATATTGTGGTGTGTATTAAAAGTGATTTTTAGTTGCTTGTTTGAATTTTAATAATGTTTTGTATTTGTTTATTTCACACTTTTGAATTATTAAAATTCAACCAAGAGAAAATGGACTTACCACGCTTAATTTCAAAGTGCTTCTGCCCAGTTCCACAGTAGTGATTTGACTTGCTGTTCCTCCAATCAGTGACGTGGTACACTTTTATCTATCTCCCCTCCCTTTCGGGTTTAGTTTGTAGTTTTGTGTTTTGCACTTCAGGGCCACCGTAGGAAGTAGCTGAAAACTGGGACGCTTGAAAGATTTTGAGGAAAATACCGGGACCTTTAATGGAAAACAGGGACTATCTCTGCTAAACTGGGACGTCTGGTCACCTTAAGCATTGGGCACATATTCTATTGTCTAAATAATCCAATCTCACAGCTGAGAAAGAAAGAAACTGGATTTTCAATTTACAGGCTAAACAGCAGCACAGGAGCCATCCTAGATCTCTCCCCCTTTCACTATAGTCAGAGCCCAACAGGTGCTCTATATGTGGATATACACCACTCCGCCAGTATATGCAGCAGTTTACAAACTTCTTAATCAAGCTTTATAATGTATCCTGCTACACAACACTATGTAACACAATTTTTGTTCCTGGGTAGTAAATGTTATTTCATAATTGCTTATGCCTCAAAAGTATAGAAAATGGCTATTATTCCCCACAAACTTTGCTTTTGTGACCAGGACAGTGATATTTTGAAATGTACCTATTTCCAAGGAGAAAAAGGGCGAATGTGTGGCTTTTTGTTCACATAGTCAGAAAAAAACAACGTATGAATCCAAATTAACATGTTTTTATACTAAAGTAATACAAAAATGACTACAAAAGATTTAGAAGTGAGTAGTTTTTCGAGATTTGCGATTATACTGTAAATCACTTTCACGAATCAGCCCCAAATGTAGTCTCCCATCATGTTCTCATTATACTGTCCTTGGTAGCGGCATTCAAAGTCCAGTATATCCTGGTGGAAGCACTCGCCTTGCTCCTCCAAGTACACTCCCATGTTCTCCTTGAATTTATCAAGATGAGCATCAAGGATATGGACTTTGAGGGACATCCTACAGCCCATTGTGCCGTAGTTCTTCACCAGAGTCTCAACCAGTTCCACATAGTTTTCGGCCTTGTGATTGCCCAGGAAGCCCCGAACCACAGCGACAAAGCTGTTCCAAGCCGCTTTCTCCTTACTAGTGAGCTTCTTGGGGAATTCGTTGCACTCCAGGATCTTCTTTATCTGTGGTCCGACGAAGACACCGGCTTTGACCTTTGCCTCAGACAGCTTAGGGAAGAAGTCTTGAAGGTACTTGAAGGCTGCCGACTCCTTATCTAGAACTCTGACAAATTGTTTCATAAGGCCCAATTTGATGTGCAGTGGTGGCATCAGCACCTTCAAGGGTCTACCAGTGGCTCCCACTTGACGTTGTTCCTCCCCACAGAGAACTCTGTCCGCTGTGGTAGTCCGCCTTGGTGTCCCTGCTGTTCCAAAGGCAACGATAGCAGGGAAATTTGGTAAAACCGCCTTGGAGACCCACCAGAAATGCCACCATTTTGAAGTCTCCTATGACCTCCCAGCCATACTCATCATACTTCAAGGCGTCCAGCAAGGTCTTGATGCTGTTGTAATCCTCTTTGAGGTACACTGAGTGAGCCAGGGGAAGAGACGGGTACTTGTTACCATTATGGAGCAGCACGGCTTTTTGGCTCCTGGATGAGCTGTCAATGAAGAGGCGCCACTCATTTTGGTTACAGGCGATTCCGATTGCCTCGAACAGACTGGTCAAGTTGTGGCAGAAGCAGAGCCCATCTTGACAGGTGAAGAAGCTGGAAAAAGGTTGGTGACGCTTCCTCTGATCTGCGACTTGTACACTTTCATCCAACAAGTTCCACTGCTTGAGCCTAGACGTCAAAAGCTCGGCATTGGACTTGGTGAGACCAAGATCTCTAATCAAGTTGTTGGTCTTTTTGGTTGGGGTAGTATGGGTTTCTGTCCTCTGCTCCACCTCCTGAAATTGTCATCTGGATCTACAATGTCTTCCTCGCTCTCTGACTTGCTGCTCTCTTCTAAAGACGGCTCCTCTCTCTCCAGAGGAGTGGGTACGGGGGCGATGGATAAAGGAAGGTATGGATATATGATAGCAGGTGCATTCTTGCCAGTCCGACGTATGGAAGGGTCCACCATGCAGAAGTAGCAGTTGCTTGAGTGGTCAGTGGGTTCCCGCCAAATTCTTGGGATAGCGAACTTCATGGCTCTCTCTTCCCCTCTGTACCATCCTACAAAAATACATTTATTATACCCATGACTAACGTGTAAGAGATTCTCACAACATTTTTCATATATGATATATTTTTTCAATAACATTGAAAATTGTAAAACATTTTAAAATTAAAAACTTTTACAATTTTAAAAATTAACAAATTTTATAACATAAAATTCCGAGCAACAATTGTCCATCTTACCTTCCAGAGTTTTTTTTGCAGTGCTCCCAGGTGAAATGAGGTGCCAAGGGTTTGTCGTGATCCCAGACAGGCATGCCAAAACATTCCTTGTAGGCCTCACACATCTTAGCAGATGCTTCCATAGAGTACTTTTTTGCTCTTGTCTTGATAAATTGGCCGCAGACATAGCAAAATGCGTCTGCCGGATGCTTTCAGCCTCTTGATGCCATCTCAGAAAAATACAGATATGTATCCACTTAGGCAGCTGGAACTAAACTGAACTGGTGGGTTTAAGGCCCCTGTATATATACTACTATTTATATTACTGTAAAGTTCTAGAAGTTACTCCAAGTTTACTCTGCACTGAGTCTATCTGTGATGTTCTAGAAAATAGGTAAATTTCAAAATATCACTGTCCTGGTCACAAAAGCAAAGTTTGTGGAGAATAATAGCCATTTTCTATACTTTTGAGGCATAAGAAATTAGGAAACAACACTTACTACCCAGGAACCAAAAAAAATAAAATAATAATTGTTACATGGTGTAATTGGACTAATTGGTTTATTACACTGATTTTTTTACACAAATTCGCACATGCTTTCAAAGCATATCAATATAAAATATTCAAAGTGCAATGAAAAAAAAAAGAAATCTTAGATCATTTTAAATAGAAAAAGAAATAAAGCAAAGAATGTTTAACTCTGTTGCACGATACTACCTCTAGTATACTGTGCCTTGTTTGCTGCAGATAGTAAACACTTAACTTACATAGTTTACTTGTACAACATTAGCAACTTTACTTGAATCAGATAGAGAACAATGGATGCTGCACAGATTAGAGCCCACAGTGACAAACTGTTTTTGTCTGCTGACCTTAGCACGTAATTTCTCTATTTTCCACAGAAAATTACAAAGAATATCAGGTACATTCTCATTTTCAAGTTTATTAAAAGTATGAAGCCAGTGGTAAATTGTTACCGAGGCTAAGCATTGATGCGTTTTAAAGTTGCATGCCAACGGACATTACACAGTAAATATATCCTTTTATTGTGGTAACAAAATATATACCACATTGCATTTAACGCTTCAGAAGAATAACATTAAGCCCTAATCCACGTCTATTAGCAGGTGTGTTAGCTCAGATTCATGGGCGAAGCTATAGTCTGCACTATCCCCCATGAGACATAAAACATATTGCATGACCCTATTGTTACTGTTATTGTCCTATTAATGAACCACAAAACCCTCCTCATTACATAACACATTGGCTGTTCTGCATTCTAGTGTTACAGAGACACTTGACTGCTATGCAAGTTATAATGTATCACAAATGGGCTTCAACTAGAAATTTTAGCTTCAACTCAATCCCAGCATAAGGGTGGATTTAAAAATTAGAGTTGTTCTCTCCTGTTATATAGTGACACTAAATTTAAATTTCCATAGGGTGTTTGAGAGCTGTGTTCAATTAAGGAATTACTGAACACTACTAAATGTACAACCTGAATCTTTAATGCCCAGTCCTTCCAGTAGTATGCAGTACCATTGTGATTCCTGAGTGAGACTGAGAAATTTAGGGGTAATGTATTGCTGTAATAATATTACTTTTGTCAATAACGAGGTAACATGTTTGATTTTTAATGGTAGTAATAATAGTAAGTTACTTTCTGCAAAATATAAACAAGCTCATCTTGTTGCCTTTTCTCTGTTATATACCTACGTTGGTGGTCTTTTCTTTTTTTAAAGCCAAAGTACATTGCAGTTCAGTTGTAACCGCTGATGTGAATGGCTCTTTATTGTATTTACAGTCAGCACCACACGTCGTCAAATAGGAAACAAGAACAACTTTACAGACAGCAGTCCCTGAAGATGAAAATGCTATTTTCCTCAAACACACGGAAACCCTGAGCACAGCTTTTATTGAGTGCATGCACACAATCAGGATTAACTGTCTTGAATACAAAGCTTAATAAAGGCATTACAATGATCCCGACAGGTACATAAACAACTTCTTCAGTACCCTAAGCTCCTTTTGATGTGATACAAGGACGATTTAGATTCATAAACCAAATATTTAAAATAGTATAATCTGTTCTTTGAAGAACTAATTGATGCTAAGTAACTACAAAATGTATGCGTATATATTACATTAGGTAATTTATCTAACATACATATTATCAATTTTTCCCAACTAATGCTTGCTATTCTCTTATAAAAAGTATGTGCTCACAGGAGTTCCTTATCAGCAAGAATCAGCCTAACCTAAACAGAGACCCCCTTGCTTGAAAAATCTTATCTAAAAATGCACAGGAGCTTGTTGACGCATTAAGCAGGGAAAAGGTCATATAAATATTGGGGCAAAACTGCAGTTTATTCATCAGTTGTTGGGTAACACAAACTTGGCTGATCCATCCCCTGATGACCTCTCTTATGAAGCTGACTGCTGGTGTTGTATTCAGAGTCTATTTGTTTGGTAAGCATAATTTGTGTATTTGTATCTCACCTATATTGAAGCAAGCTATAAGAATATTATATTTAGCTTTAGAGATGTTACATTGTCTGCTTTAGGCTAGCTTTGGGTGCTCTTGGCTAATACACGTTGTAACCATATTGCTGTATAGTATTGCTGCTGTTAGTTTGCATAGACACTGGATTGCCAGGATTGACTATGAGTTAGGATTCGATGTCAATCTGTGATTACTCGATCCATTTCAAGTTAAACTGAAGAGATATATATATATATATATATATATATATATATATATATATATATATATATAAAGGAAGCAGCCATCAATATAATATATATTATACGGCAGTTTTCCCTATAGAATGCATTTTTGGGATTGTTTACTGGCAAGTTTTCCCTGCCAAAAGACATATGAGAATGCACATTTGGGTGTTTAATTGTTTTATTATTAGTTATCCCCTGCACCTGGTGTTAATTGTAAATTAGAGCCAGGTGCAGGGTATTTAATTGAAGGCAGCCAGTGTGCTCGAGGTTGTAGTGTCAAGAGTCCGGTTGTGAGTGTGTGCAACCGTCAAAAATGTACTGTGTATTAACCTAGGTGTGTGTTTTGTTTAACCGGTAAACAGCCTAGTTGTCCAGTAGTGGTTAGGGTAATTGTTTTTGTGTAGTTAGTGCTTGATTAGAACTAGATGTTATTTTCTGTTCTCGTGGTTATTAAAAATAGCGCTCAAGCGCTTAAAATTCCATGTCCTTGTCCTGGGTCCTGTTTTAAGGGGACAACGAACTGTGAGAGTTGCAGGATCAGTTACAATTTGTGTCAGAAAGTGTGGGAGTCCCTAAGACCCAGAGAAAAGAGTTGATCGACCAGATCAACATGAACACTGCTGTAGGAAGTGAAGATTGGAGCTCGGACTACCGGAGCTGGAGCTGACCGAGCTGGAGCTGCTGTTCCAGAAATGGGAGCAAGCACGAGAAGCCCCAAGCAAGGGGGGGAGGTGAGGAGCCAACCACAACCCCGACCACCACCTCAGCGACCCAGTCCGGCGCTGCCAGGTACGGTCCCTTGCCCCTTGCTCGTGGACACCCTACCGATATTCCCAGACCTCCCTGGACTAGACCTGGAGGCCAGGAGTCTGCACCACCGGCCACAGTTCCTCCACTGGTCCCCGACTCCGCTCTCCCCAAGCACCATGACATTGCTCGTGCTCCCCTTGGTCACTGCTTCGCTCTCCCTGGGTGACTGGAGTTTGCTGCGCCTGCGCCAGTCCCCAGTGGCGGACCTCTGCCCGCTGCTGCAGCCGCCTGTGCCCCGGTTGTTGCTGCAGTCGCCCCAGTTTGGTGCTGTTTTATGTCAGGTAAACAGCTTAGCCATCCTGCCTCTTAGTGAGTGACCTGTTAATGTATAGTCAGAGCTCCAAAACAGAGTTAGGTTTTGTTTGTTTATTTGTGTTTATTAAAAAGTGTGCATAAGCGCTGCAAAAATCAATTTCTGTGTCTGGGTCTACGTTTTTAAAGGGGCAACGAACCTTGAGAGTTGCAGGATCTATCACAATATATACTGTTGTATGCAAAAGTTTGGGCACCCCTAGAAAAAATGTATGTTACAATGAAACTATCAGTGAACAGAAGTTTACCTGACCTCTACATGGTACAAAGTTAAACACCTTTCTGCAAATTAATACAGGATTACTATTCATTTGTATTTATTACAGATTCAAAATAATAAAAGTGAACATAGTGCATGCAAAATTTGGGCACCCTGTCACTTAATACTTGGTAGCACCTCCCTTGGCAGATATAACTGCTTCCAAACATTTCCTGTAGGCAGCTAACAGTCTTTCTATTCTTGCCTTTGCAATTTTTTTCCCACTCTTGCAGAACTCTTCCAGCTCAGAAAGATTCTTAGGTCTCCTTGCATGCATTGCATGTTTGAGATCTTCCCACAGATTTTCAATAACATTCGTATCCGGGGACTGTGACAGCCATTCCAAAACCTTTTTCCTTCCTTGTAAATATTTCATTGTTGATTAGGAGGTATATTTTGGATCATTGTCTTGCTGAAATATCCAACCTCTTTTCAGCTTCAATGTTCTGACTGACTTTAGAACATTAGCTTCTAGGATTTGTTGATATTTAGTTGAATCCATTCTTCCTTCCACCCACACAATATTTCCGGTTCCACTGGCTGCCACACAACCCCAAAGCATAATATAGCCACCCCCATGCTTAACAGTTGTCAAAGTTTTCTTTTCTTGAAATGCTTCACCCTTTTTTCTCCAAACATACCTTCTTTGGTTGTGGCCAAACAGTTTTCGTTTCATCAGTCCAAAGCAAATTGTTTCAAAAAGCTTCAGGCTTGTCAGGGTTTTCTTTTGCATACTTTAGACGCTGACTTTAGTGATGAGGTCGTAGAAAAGGCTTCCTTCTGACAACTCCCATGCAGATCCTTGTTGTGCACGGTATGCTGTACTGTTAACTTCCATTTCTTGACAATGTTTCTGAGATTTGAAATTGCTAGCTGGAAAAGTTGAGAGTTTTTTTTATAGCCTTCTCCTGTTTTGTGAAAGTCAGTTATCTTCATTTTCAAGTCTTCAGACATCTGCTTAGAGGAGCCCATGGTTGTTGAAACCAGGCAGAACAACCATCACACTCTGACAGATTAGAAGGTATGAAGTTACTTCAGAGTAATAGTTCAACACTGGAATTGACTTCACCTGACTAATTGAAGCCCTAACGAGTGAATCATCCTTTCTGGGCCTTAGCAATCATCTTTTTAAGAAGTAATTAAGAATGGTCCAAAAGGATGCCCAAACTTTTGCATGAGCCATGTTCACTTTTATTTATTATTTTGAATCTGTAATAAATGCAAATAAATAGTAATTCTGTATTAAAATTTGCAGAAAGGTGTCATGTTTAACTTTGTACCATGTAGAGGTCAGGTCAACTTCTGTTCACTGAAAGATTCATTGTAACATATATTTTTTCCAGGGGTGCCCAAACTTTTGAATACTACTGTATATAGACATGATTCATTAAACTTTGTATAAACTGAGTCTGCGTGATTATTCTTGACTGTCTGGGTATGTTCAAATCTGTAAGCTAGTACACAAACTATGCACTTATAGGAGTTTAAACCATCTGTCTTCCTGATCCTCCCGATTCTATTAGAGAATAAAAGAAGTGCACAAACATCCAATTATTCCCTTCCCATCTCTTCAAACAGCAAAATTACTACTGTATCTTAATCACCTGAACCCTTTTAAATAAATATAAATAAAAAATATAGCTACCTGAGTAAATTCCAGCTCTGATATGCAATAGTCAGTTAATGTATAAATGCTAAAGAAACTGGGGCATTTTAAGTACATTTTCCCGTCTTTCGGATGTTTCCCTCTTCTGTATTGGCTGACTATTTTGTTTTATTTTAGTTATGTTTGTGATTTTTTTTGTATGAACAAAATGGGATGCATTGCTTATTAATGTGACTGTGGTGCAATAATTAACTGACTCAAAATAAACATTTTGTTATTTTAGCGCTGTGTGATTTTGGTTATTCTGCCCATTACTTCAACTGTATCTGAATGTGTGCTGCTTATAATAACAGCTGGAAAATTCCAAAAAGTTGTACTGTAGGTGAAATTCCTAAAGGGTCTAGTTGGACAAGTAATCCATAAACTTGTAAAAGGATCTCCGTGACTTCACATGGGGTATGATAGTGGGTGGCTATGCAACCAGCTCATGCCTCAAAGCAGTTGCTACAGTGACCATCAAGACAGGCTCTACAGTAAAACTAGTCATGGATGTTGCTGGAATGGCAACGTTTGCAGAAAACCACCAAAAAGAAAAGCACAGCTCTGACTGTAAGCTGGTCAAGACTCTGATATCTACAACATGTTGTGAAAAGCAAAATCAGAGAAAGACTCATCTGTTACCATTTAAACAATGCCCTGGGAGTTACACATTATGGGCTTCGGTAGTATTCAGTCTTGTTATAGTATTTAATGGCATTATAAATGTTTATTAAACTATCGTTTCACCATTTTATATCAAATTCATTAACATGGCTTTCACAAGCTTACTATCTTTAACATAAGTATATATTTTGCAGGGGTTTTTTTTTCTCTTTATATAATGTTGACTATAGAGACAGATCCAAGATGAGCAAAACTAATCCACTTGATTTAGTGTAAGGTACATGCATAGCCACCTGGTCCTGTATATTGTAACTGTTATATTATATCCTGTATATTCTAGTTATATCATGTATATTCTAGCTGAAACACATATTTTTCCTGTTCCCCTAATTTAGTTTAAATTCTGACGAAACCTCGGTTCTCTCTCCCAGTTGGTCTTTTCCTCTGCTGCTCTCTCGCACCAATCCTCTATTGACCCAGTGGCAGTGTACATAATTAAAGGGGACAAAGCAAAGCCCTGCTTGTAAACCTGTATGTTTGGGTGTGGGTGTTCAGGAAGGAGGGACTGTGCAAGAGAGAGTGAGAAGAGAAACTATGTAAAGAATAACAATTGGTTGTTTGGTGTAATTTTTGTCTTTTTGCCATATTGCTTGTAAAGAAAATTGACCAGTCTTGGTTTGTACGTAAAGTCTGTGTATTCTCCAAACACATGTTCCACACCTCCTAGAGTCCCTAGAGGAACTGCCTACCCAATACCTCCCTCAAACCCCTCTAACAGTACCGGTGCAGTGGTTGCTAGGCAACCATATAAACAGGCACCCATATTCTACATCCCTTCTCTAAATTTCGATAATCCCTCTGGCACATGACTGGAAGATACCTATTTGTGACTGCAAAGTAAGAACTAAGGGTATAACAACTAGAATAGAAAAAAAAAACAAATTGACTGTAAATGTGTCAAATAAGAACCAAGTGGCCTAGCACTACAACCACTGTTTTGTTTTGTTTTAAACATGCATGTAGTCTGATATCGCACAGTACATCAAGTCACAAAGTCCTTGAACTTAGAGCTTGCTTTGTTCCCCCTCCCTGAGCACATAATCACAAAGGGCTCTTGATCCTGGGGACTGTCTTGTTGAGCGTCCACATGATGCAAAACACCTAGCAATCCTACTGTCTGCATGTTTGCCTTGAAGGGTGTAGTGTTGGTCATAGGCTGAGATGCCATATGCTCTGTCATGGAAGACACATACTGTGGACTTGTCGCTTCCACTGGGGCAGTACTGGGTCAGTAGGTCTCCGGCACAAGTAACAGGTGACACCTGTTCCTCACATAGATTTTGCCATCCATGTCAGCGTAGTAGCTGTTGGGTTGTGGTGCTCAGCTAGTTTATTGTAACCTTGTGCTGTTTGCATTCTGATCACTTGGCCCGGTTTCAATGGGCTAAGTTTCCATACATTGCGGTCAAAGTATTCTTTTTCTCTCTGTCTCTTGTTTTAGGGAGCCTCTTTCACACAGTTTTCCACTTTTAATCGCAGCAGGTTTTTTGCCACTGGAATAATGGTTCTAGTGCATCTGGAAAACATCCTCTGTGCTGGTGAGGGTAGACCTTCTCTAGGCAGGTTGCGCAGGTTAAACAAAGCAGCATAGATGTCTGCGTCATGACATAAGCATTTTTCAAGATGTTTACCAGAGCGCACTACCTCCTCTGCCAAACCATTTGATTGTGGGTACAGAGGTCTACTTGTGATATGTTCAAAGTCCCAAGTGTGCACAAATTTCCCTAAAAACTCTGCTCGTGAACTGATTAGATTTGCCTGTCATCAGCTGTTGCGGTATCCCATGCACAGCGAAATGCCTCTGAAATTTCTTGATCACTGATGTACTTTTCATGTCTGTTAAGGAGTCAATTTCAAACCATCCCAAGAATGAATCGACTAGAACCAAGTGCTCTATTCCATTCCTTTCAAATATGTCTTCAGCTGTGAGTGACTATGGCAGATCAGGAATCTCATGTAGTTCCATAGGTTCCTTCATCTGGTGAGGCACGAGGGTGTTGCAGGGTGCACATCTAGAAACCTCTCTCTCTATGTCTCCATACATTGAGGACCAGTACATGATTTGTTTTCAACACCTGGGTGCCCTTGATGCAGCTGCTGAGTGAAATATTTTTGCAGGGACTGGGACATTGCTTTGTTGTTCCTGCCACCTCCATTCTGCATCCTGGTGGAGGAGCTGACTTAAAGGTGCAGTCACTTCACTGTAGCCTGGGATAAATTTTGACAGGTAATTTGTCATGCCAAGAAAAAGCTGCAGTTCATACTTGTCTTCAGGTGACGACATCTGCAGGATTGCTTTGGTTTTCTCTGGCTCTAGCTTTACACCTTTACCAGTCAGCAGGTGGCCCACATAGGGAACTTCATTCGCTCTGAATTTGCATTTGGCAGGGTTTAACTTTAAATTCATGGCTCTAATTCTGTCAAGGACCATGTGCAGGCGCTCGTCATGCTCTTGACTTGAGCGTCCCCATACAAGAATGTCATCATCAATGATTTCACAAGGCTGTCCCTCAAAGCTGCTCCATGCATCTCTGAAAGACCCCACTGCCAGTGGAGATGCCATAAGGCATTCGAAAGAATTTGTATCTACCCAGTGGTGACATGAATGTTGTCAGTTTTGACGAATCCTCATCGAGGGGGATTTGCCAATATCCACATTTTGCACCCAGAATGCTGAACATTTTTGCATTGGGTATGTCTGCTATTACTTACTCAACTGTCTTCATTGGATGGTGCGGTCTAAGTAGCGCTTTGTTTAGGTGAACTGGATCGATGCAAATTATGACTGTGCCATCCTTTTTTTTACCATTGTGGACACCCATTCAGTGGCTTCTTCTATGGGGGTTATGACACCCAGCTTTGTCATTCTGTGTATTTCCTCTATTTTTGTTTCATGGCAAGGGGTACTCTCCTAGGCGCACACACGGTGGATAGTACAGAATCATGAAGTCTTGTGATAAATTACAGGCAGCTTCCCAATTGTCACAATCGATAAGGTCTTTGTATTCCTAAACCTCTGGTATACCTTTGCTGATGTATAATGTGTACATTTGGTCCAAGATGTATTAGTCCCAGTGCAATGCTGTCAGGGAGACCAGTTTAACGTCCAGGTCCACCACAAGAAATTGAAACTTCCCATGTGTACAGTTCAGAATGACTGTGCCCTCTGTCTGTATTGTCTGTCCACCATATGCAACAAGGTTGATCTTGTTTGTGGCATCCACTGAAGCGTGTGGCTCAATTTTCTTTAACAGCATTTTTGACATAATACATTTTTTACTAGTGTAAACCCTGACTTTAATCTGAGCATTGTTGTGAGTAATGATGAGAGATGTGAAGATTTCCCCCCTTTCAGTTGTAACACTTTCACAGTAGAATGTTTCATTGAGCTCACCGCCTTGTTTTAATTCCAGCTCATTTGCTCTGTTTTCATTTCTCACTCTAGGCTGGTAATTGGCCGTGGCATGTTTAGTAGCAGAGATTGTTGGTGGTGGCTTAAAGTTGCTGGGGGGTTTACACTGTTTATTAACACTAGAAGCCCCGCGGTAGTCATTTTGGCAGTTTTAGGTTTTAAAAGTCGTGTAACACATATGGGGCTGCGTGTTCGTGTACCTTTCTGTCAGTATGTATTAAATATTCTCACAAAGCATGAAACACGGGAGTGCAGAAATAAAAGAGATATATTACATTATACCTAAAAGCCCCAGGAGCTGTCACATTGATGGCCTGTGACAGAAATATAAGTTCTGGTGAAGAATCTTCCTCCCAACCTGTGAGGGCGCTAAAGAACGAGAGGAGAAGTATCTGGAAGGGCTGGCCTGACAGTTCATTTCCGGGACCGGGAAGTGGGTCAGCCTGGAAAGAAGCGAGACTCTGTTGTAAGACCATATTGATTTGAAAGGTAAATTAGGGGCAGCTACAAGTAATAAGGCAGCTGCAACCGTTTACCTAGATATCATGCGGGATTACATATAGGGGCCAGGGTAACGCTGATCTTTTCCTTTGTTTGGGTTAAACGATTGGAGAGAGAGAAGGATTGAGAGAGCAGCTCATAGTATCTGTGTGGAAAATACGTGTTGTGTGTTATTGTGCTTGTCCTGTTAATTGTCTGTTCTTCACTTGTAGGCAGTTAAAGCACACCTCCGGAGCTGTCGACTAGGGTCAGCACTGTCCGGAGCACCACTGCACTATCATCACAAAGTACCATTGTTTTCACTCAGCACCAGCACGACAAAAGTAAAAGATGTATTACTATTGTTTTAGCTTTATAAATATGTACAGTATGTTGTAAACCGATGTGTGTTCAGATGTTTATTTATTTACATTTTCTTGTTTTGATTTGTGTGTGTGTATATATATATATATATATATATATATATATATATATATATATATATATATATATATATATATATATATATATATATATATGGGTATTTTGAATATCCTATCCTGATTGGTCAAAATAGGTCACATGGGGGTGTTGATATTACAGCATATCACCATGGGTCAGCACTTTTTTTCAAAAACGGGCAAATCACCGGCAGAAATCCATACACCTAGAATTTAGAAACAAAAATGGCAGACATATTGGAATTTATCACAGTAAACATGACCGAGATTTATGTAAATGTTGAACTTTTTGGATACCAATGTGTACATAAGATATTAAATGAATATGAACCAGACACCAATGATTAATTAAAGTATTAAAAAAATCAAAAGTAAATATTCAAATAAATTCAAAACTTACCATTCTGATTGCTCTGTTCCTTCTCCCTGAACTATGGCTTTTCCCTATCCCATTTTGAAAATAAATAATTTCTTAAAAATATCTCTTAAACTTTCAGCTTTTCACAAAAGATTTGGGTCCCTCTTAAAAGAGCCTTTGGGGTTAAAAGATGTTTTGTTGCCGTTGGTACCGCTGTCCGTTCTTTGGTCTGCCTGCCTGCTGCCACTGGACCCACCCCCTGCGCAGCTGTGTGATCTGATGCTGAACATTTATAAATTCATCTCGACATTTCCTGTCATACCATTTAAATGTGTCCAGGTACGATGGTAGCATGCCTTCTGATGTGACCTGCATTGTTTTAAATTGTTTCTTAACACTGGCCTAGCAGTTCTCCACGTTAACAAGCTCTAAATTGCAAAGTCAGTTTGATACGTAACTGGGTATTCCATGCAAATAACGTCTTTCTACTACTGTAAAGCTGTAGTACAAATCTGGTATGTATACTTCCTGTTACTACCCTGGATAACAAAGGATGATTAAAAAAAAAAAAAAAAAAAAAAAAACACACTCACCTGATACTATTGCAGATTTTGTGAGGAAGGGTCTGCGTTATTTAAAGGCAGATTCACTTGTGCTGTGTCATGATGAAAATGCGCAGTAATATTTTACTTTAAAATGTAATGAATAAACCAAGAATTAAAAGAAGTGTAACGAATCAAAACTGCACTTTCAATGGCAATATTCAATTCAACATCTGAAATTTATTTTTTTTTTAATTAATGCATGTTTGGTTTAATTTTTTTTATGTTTTAAGGGACTGTTTTTTTCTAAGGTCAGGCAGAGGTAAAAGGATATTTAATAAAAAATACTTTTGTGTTAATTAAAACATGTTTTTACGTTTTTTGTTTTTTTTTATGTAATGTTGCTTGATCCATTTTATAAGCGCAATAACAATAAGGCACTTCAACCCTGGGTGGTTAAAGCCACTCGGCTTTGCCTCGTGACTTATAACGCACCAGGGGCGTGTGGATATTAGAGTATATCCCACACCCTGTCATGCCTTATTGCTTTTTATATATATAATATATATATATAATGCGCTTCGGTTGTTCAGATGTTTGTGGCGTACTCAATAACATAAAAAAAATAAATAAATTACATCCGACTGTTTCTCCTTTCGTTATACTATTTACAGTGTTTTGAATACACCAGTCAGACTACTGCGGGGCTTCTAGGTATGAGTATATCTCTGGTCCTTCTAGTGTTAAATGCAGGCCACTTACCCCTTTCTGGTAGGTGCTGTTCATCGCAGTTTGGACATGGTGGGCCTTGTACTGAGAACTTCAGCCTCTTTTTATACTTCTCACAGACTGTTTATTTAATATGCAGATGTTCCAACGTCAGGTTTTTTTTCATGGAGCAGCTGCTTGCACAAGCTGTCGCTTTGTATTCCACACACTACTCTGTCCCTAATGAGTTAGTCTGTTAAAATGCCAGTCGCATTTCTTTGCTAGTGTGGAGACATATGATTGGATTAACTCATCTGGCTTCTGATTAGTGGTATTAAATGCGTGTCTGTTCATAATTACACTTTTTACAGGAAGACAAATCTATTCGAATTCCTTTAAAAGTACCTCAGGATCTTTATCCTCCCCCTTGACTTTTCTACAGGATCTGGGCCAGCCACATTAAGAGGAGTGTAAGCTTGAACTTTTTTGGAGAGACCCGCATAGCAGTATATGCGCCATTCTTTTTCAAACTTTTTCCAGTTGTCAGCGATATTTTCATCAAACACAAGCGGATCAATGTGCAGAAGTCTTTTTGCCATATTGCTTGTAAAGAAAATAGACCAGTCTTGGTCTGTACATAAAGTCTGTTTATTCTATGAACACAGGTTCCACACCTCCTATAGCCCCTAGCAGAAATGCCTACCCAATACTTCCAACAAACCCCTCTAACAGTACCGGTGCAGTGGTTGCAAGGCATCCATGTAAACAGGCACCCATATTTTACATTTGGTGTCAGCTTGTGTTCGTGATTTGTTTTTGTTCAACTTTTTTTTTTTTTTGCTCTGTGAGCCGTGTTCTTTGTTCAAATATTTTTTATTTTTGTTTAATCATCTGAAGCCTGTCTGTGTTGTCTCTGTCAGCTGTCTGGTCTGGGAACTTCAACCCTTGGCTACCCTGTCACAGACTCCTTCTACCAACTCTCTGTAGGCTCAGATACCTCCACCCTCTTCTTCCTTACCTCCTTCCTCGACTCCCTTTGCCCCCACGCCTCTCGACCTGCCTTCCCTTCCGAGCCCCAGCCCTGGCTCTCCTACGTCCTCCACTCGACTCATACTGAACTGCAGTCTGCTGAAAAGAAATTGAAGAAAACCAATCTCCCTGCTGCCTTGGTTCTCTATTGCTCGCTCCTCTCTTCCTTCACCTCTACACACCTCTGCCAAACACTCCTACTTCCAGTCTGTCATTCAGTCTTGTACTAGCAATACATGTAAACATTTCTCCACCTTCTCTCTCCTTAGCCCTCCCCGTCTTCCACTTTCCTCTATCTTGGCAGATGACCCTGCCTTCTTCTCCTCCAAAATCACAGACATCTGCAAACTCTTCAATACCTCGCCTCCGTCCTCCTCACCCCCTGTCCTGTGCTCACTCACTACCCATCACCCTTTGCAACCCCAGCTAACCTATCCGCTTTTTCTGCCTTCTCGCCCCTCTCGGACTCTGATCTTTGCTCCCTGTTGCAGAATCATAAACCCACCACATGAGCTCTAGACTCTCTCCTAACTAACTTTTTCCAGGCTCCCTTTACTCCCTTAAGAAAAAAAAAAACAACCCTTGATCCCTCATCCCTCCAGAACTACTGTCCTGTCTCCCTCCTCCTTTTCCTCTCTAAAACCCTTGAGCGAGTGACACATCGCCAGCTGTCTGCTTTCCTGTCGAACAATTATCTGCTCAACCCCCTGCAATCAGGTTTTTGCTTGGCACACTCCACTGAAATGGCTCTTCTCTCAGTCAGCAACTCTCTACTCATTTTGGGTTTTAAAATTACTCTGTGTTCCGGAATGTAATGCACATATATGTATTTGATATACTGAGTATGTTCGAGCTGCATATTCACAAGCAATTGATAATTATAAGCATGTGTAGCAAAGCAGGGCCTGCAACAGCATTCTTGTATACTAATTGGTATGAGAATAATGAGAGTGTTCAGACAAAGGCAGATCTCGTCAGTGGCATTGCATATGTTTTGTACAAGGAATGTACCGAGGAAAACTGCAAGAGAAGGGACTTCATCTTGTAGTTAGCCATGGAGCTTTGGCAAGCACATATGGACCAGAAAAGGGCTTCTGGAAGTGCTGCAGACACTGCACCCACACGCAAGAGGAAACAGTGCCAAGTTATAAAATGCAACAACAACCAAACTTTGGATGTCTGCGCGGTTTGTGGAAGGGCAGTGTGGGTAAATGCTTAGGGAAAGTAGAGAAGCCTGTATTGTGTGTGGTTAGAAAGCTGCCAGGTATGTAAGCTAGTTATTTATGTTTTGAAGTAGTGCATTATATACTATTTAAAAAAAAAAAGCCCTTTGTTATTTTTACAAACAAATAAAATGTTTATACAATTTTGTATGTACAGAGACCCATTACAAAATAGTTATTTGAGAAATGTTTATTTTACTTATGTTTTATTTAAGTTTTTCTTGTTTTGTACTGCTCCTTTTGAAAAAAAAAAGTTTTGTTTTCTATTTAAATAGTGTTTCTGCTATACAAATATTTGATTTGATGTTCATAAATAAAACTGAGTTTTATACAATTATTTGTCTTTCATTATCATATTGCAGCTGTATAAAAAGCTACTGTTTAAAATGACTGGTTGGAAGGTAGCCCTGACTAGCCAACTGGTGGTTGGGGGCATTGTATTGTATTAGTTAACTGTTTTACATAGGTTCGTTTAAAATAGCGACAGTAGGGTGCAGAACCAGAGACCAGCCAAGCCAGGGACAGTCAACACAAGTGTGGAAGGTTAAAATGATTTTTATTATCATAAAAATGTAAAATAATAAAAAGACAAAGTAGCTACCCACAGTATAACTAGGGTGGAAAAGTAGCAACATAACAACACCCACTACTTTGCTAGGGCACAAAGTATCAAATAAAAATACAAAAAGGAAAGTCTAGGAAAAAAAAAAACTGTGGAGACAACTGCCAGCTACTGCAGGACCGGGGTAAATGTCTTTCCAGGACTGTGTAGGAGTATGGGTCAGCATTCTAGAATACAGCCTGGGCTGGTCCTTTCGTGGTTCTCTCTCTCTTTCTCTCTTTAGGTACTATGAAGGCAAGAAGATAAAATTGCAAATACAACTTCAAAACACAGTTAAAACTTGCCTGGCATCTTTCCTTTCATTTTGCATATGGGGTTTTAAAATAAATGCTACCAAAAGACATGAGTAAAAAAAAAACACTAAAATACTGGTAAAATCCTCAATAAAAAAACGGTGCTAAAATTATACTGGCTTTTAATTAAAATACTGGAGCTTCTTATAGCCAAATGAGGTAGAATAAGGATAAGGTAAAAAAAAAAAAAACAACAAAAAAACTCTTAAACAGTGGAAAACGAGAGTTACATAAATTGCTAAAAACAGGGAAAAATCCAAAACAACCAGGTAGTCAAGAAAAACAACCAGCACATTCCTGTATATCTTTTGAGCTCGCCCGGTCTGCGCTGCACTGCAGCTACTGCTGTTCAGTTATCGCCTCTGTTCCCCTCTGTTCCGTCCTGCAGCCACTTCCTTTGTTCTCGGCTGTTTCTAAAGTGATAGCTTGCCAAATCCAAGTGTTCTCCTGTGTTGTTTCGTGGTGTTTTCGCCGTCCATCCGCTTATAATCATGCAAGATCATGCAGCAGTCTCTTAACACAGGGGTGGTACCGACAGACTGGAAAATTGCAAATGTAATACCGATCCACAAAAAGGGAAACAAAACTGAACCAGGTAACTACAGACCAGTAAGCCTGACTTCTATTATATGCAAAATTATGTAAAGTATAATAAGATCCAAAATGGAAAATTACCTATATGGTAACAGGGTCCTGGGAGACAGTCAACATGGGTTTAGGAAAGGGAGATCGAGTCTAACTAACTTGTTTGATTTTTTTGAGGATGCAAAATCAATAATGGATAATTGCAAAGCATATGACATGGTTTATTTAGATTTCCAGAAAGCTTTTTTGACAAAAGATTAATTCTCAAACTGAACACAATAGGGATTAAAGGAAACACATGTACATGGATTAGGGAGTGGTTAACATGTAGAAAACAGAAAGTACTGATTAGAGGAGTAACCTCAGAATGGAGTGTGGTAACCAATGGAGTACCACAGGTATCAGTATTAGGTCCTCTGCTATTCCTAATCTACATTAATGATTTAGATTCTGGTATAGTAAGTAAACTTGTTAAATTTGCAGATGACACAAAAATAGGAGGAGTGGCAAACACTGTTGCAGCAGCAAAGATCATTCAAAATGATCTAGACAAGATTCAGAACTGGGCACACACATGGCAAATGACATTTAATAGAGAAAAATGTAAGGTACTGCACGCAGGAAATAAAAATGTGCATTATAAATATCATATGGGAGATACTGAAATTGGAGAAGGAATCTATGAAAAAGACCTAGGAGTTTTTGTTGACTCAGAAATGTCTTCATCTAGACAATGTGGGGAAGCTATAAAAAAGGCCAACAAGATGCTCGGCTACATTGTGAAAAGTGTTGAATTTGTTCAGTCTTGAACAAAGAAGACTACGCGGCGACCTAATTCAAGCATTCAAAATTCTAAAAGGTATTGACAATGTCGACCCAAGGGACTTTTTCAACCTGAAAAAGAAACAAGGACCAGGGGTCACAAATGGAGATTAGACAAAGGGGCATACAGAAAATAGGAGGCACTTTTTTACACAGAGAATTGTGAGGGTCTGGAATCAACTCCCCAGTAATGTTGTTGAAGCTGACACCCTGGGATCCTTCAAGAAGCTGCTTGATGAGATTCTGGGATCAATAAGCTACTAACAACCAAACGAGCAAGATGGGCCAAATGGCCTCCTTTCGCTTGTAAACTTTCTTATGTTCTTATAATATAAACCAAAAAGTGAGAAAAATACACACACTATCTAAAAACATGCTTAAAATAAGTGCTTATAAAAAAAAATTCAGTCACCCTGTGACATAGGTAGTTCGAAATTCTGGTGCTTCTAGCGTTAAACTCAACCTCTCCAAATCAGACCTCCTTCTCTTCCCCCCTCTTCTTCCCCACCTCTGATCTCTCTAACACTATTCCTCTTGAATCCACCACCCTCTTGGCATGGTACTGTCACTCCTTGAGTACTGCAACTCCCTCCTGGCCGGCCTCCCTGCATCTGCTATCTGTTTGCTCCAGCTCATCCAAAACTCTGCTGCCCACCTTGTCTTTTCCCTTCTTTGGTTCTCCTATGCTACATAGCTACTCCGCTACTCCTCTTCTTCCACTGGCTCCCTTTAGCCACTCACATCCAATTAAAAACTCTTGTACTCGCCTATCGCTGCCTTGAACTTTCTCCTCCGTCCTATCTACAGACTATAATTTCTCCCTACACCCCCTCTTGCCCCCTCCGCTCCTCCAACACTGGCAGATTAGCTGTACCACCTCTCTGCTCCCCTGCTTCCATTGCCTGCTCCTTCTACACCCTTACACCTCAGTGGTGGAACGACCTACCTGCGGATATCAGGACTACTCAGTACATGACCTTCCAGCGCTCCAAAAGACATCTGTTCAGACAGCATCTAAACCTCACAACTATACAGCACTAGATTGCACCCAATTGTAACAGTACTTGTATCTTCTTGTACTTGAACTTAACTGCCCCATATTTTGCAGCATTCTACTACTCTTAATTATAACTATTTTCTGTATAATGTAGTTGATTTTACTCTTAAAGGTATCCATATTCACACTTTTTGTAATTGCTCTAGCTTGAAATCGTTCTTATCTATTTAACGCACTTACTATGTGCTCTTAATGAAATTTACTCTTATAAGCAAATATCTTTACTAAAATTGTATCTGCTTGTGATGGAGTACACCCTGCCCCTGTGTCTATTTTGTATTATTTTGTATTATTATTATTTTAATGAATGGTTTGATGCATTAAAAACACTGTTTATTGTTATTATTGTTTTACAGCATGGATGGCGTTAAAATGCCCCATCCAGAGAAAATCGTGAGAATGCACGGTCAGCAGCGAGTGATTACAGATAAACTGGCTGTTGACCACTCATATGAGAAACCCTGTGCTGAATGTGGTTGAGGGATAAACTAGGTAATTGACAGCCAGTTAATCCCTCAGCTACAATATAAAAAGAAGAAGCTTGGGTTGAATGGGGTTGGTGTGTTCAGAGGTGGAACGAGTGTTGGGAGGTGAAGTAAAAATTTGTAGTTGCTGTTCATAATGGTTATATTTAAACCAGCGCGATACTTGTGTGTTCCGTCTCTGTCCGTTTTGATACTTTGTAACAACTGTAGGTCGTCTTGGATAAGGGCGTCTGCTAAGAAATAAATAAATGAATAAATAAAATAATAACATAGCAACTTATACTGAAACATACCACAAGACAAAAGAAAGAAAACATACCTCCAAGGAGAGACCAAATCAGCCATTTCTATTGGCACAATTCTAAGTGTTAAACAGTGAAACTATGTGACGAAAACATTATATTCTTAATTAGGCTGTAACAAAACAATAACAGATATTGATAGAATGTCTTGGATTGTAAAACCAGAATATTTATGTTCTGTTATTTTTAATATTATTATTAGGTGTTATCCTTCTCATATGGAGGATAAAAAGGCAAATATCCTCCCTGGAGAGGTCCTTAAAACAATTAGGTAAGTGAGGAAATTGAAACAACAGCTGGATCTAGAACACCATAGGGTGATTCTCACGGGGGCAGTATCAGTATTGGGCATTATCGGATTTGTTCAAGTGTTTTTAACAAGGAATAAGTAGATCGGTGCTTGGGATAAAATGCAGTCTTGCTAGTGAGCAGTTTTAGTCACTCATTATTTACCCTGTTGAAAACACTACCTTGGTGTATTTTCCATTTGTTGTACAGAAAAAACATATAGCTCCTAGTCCTGACATATCCTACTGTGGCTCATTGAGGACATATAATTAATACAGCAATGCACAAGAAGGACAATGTGAAACCACATAATTTGATATATAAATTCCTATATCTTAATGTAAGTTGACATAGCTCAAAAGAGGGATGCATTTCACATGCATTCCATTAGAAACTACAGTTTTTAAATAATACATCCAAAAAACTTTTTTTTGTAAAAGAAATAAATTACCCCTTCTAGGTAGTTTAACCTTTTCTATCCCTAAATATCGAAGCAAAGAAACTGGATGTTGGACTTCACAAAAATGAGCAGCTACTGAATAGACAACATTTCTGCACCTAATTGTACTACATGTTCAGCTATTCCAGATTTAAGTTCTTGTTTAGTTTTGTCTATGTAAGATTTACCACAGGGACATAACAGTTTGATCTGATAAGGCAAGATCTTTACATTATTCCAGACATGTTTTATTTATTTATGTTTTTATTTTTCTATACCTTTCCATAATGAGCCACTTTAGGTTCGTGTGGAAAAGTGGTTGATTGTGTGCAGTGTGGCAAAGTGGTTGGTGGTCATGCAGTGCAGGAGTAATCACACACTTTATTTTAATCCGGGTCTGGTGACCAAAAGAAAATGCTCCGCCAATACACAACAATAGGTAATGCGTGGAGCCAAATAAACAGGTTTATAATCCCAAACAATACTCCTTACCTGCCCCACAATACTAAATACGGTCACCAGTCCGGGGTGTGTGTATTGGTGCTCGTGGTGGGTGATAAAACAGGTCATTTTAGTGACACTCGTGAAGTGCTGTTCCGGCTTGTGCTGGCCCAAAAACGACAGCTCCGGAAACAGGTTTAGCTGTCTGGTGGTTCAACAAACAAGACAATTACTAACAACACAATAAAACAAACAAACACGAATATTCTTTTCACACAAAGACCGTTCTCAGGCAGTTACTACTGCAGCTCTCTCAGTCCTTCCAGGATAATGCACAAAGCCCAAGCAAAGGAAAAGATTAACAATTCTCCGACCCCTTTATGCTATCACACATGACTCCTTGGTAAATGATTGCAGCTGTTTTTATTGCTTGCAGCTGCTAACTTGTTTACCCTCCAGGCCAATACATTCCTGAAAGCCTTCTTCCAGGCTGACCGACTTCCCGACCCTGGAAATGAACTGTGAGACCAGCCTGCCCAAAGACTTTCCCTTTTGCTACTTTGTGCCCTCACAGATAGGGAGGGAGATTTCCAACCAGAACTCATATTTCCGTCACAGCAGGTACAGGTGATTAAAGAACAGACAGATAATTGTAATCCAGGTGAAAAAGTTTGTTTTATTTATTTCAAACCAGTGCCTGATGGCAAAACAAACAGTAAATAATAATGGAGGTGAGTAATAAAGTGGCGTGTATTATTTAATTTATAATCCCTGTGTTGCCCCACAAATAATAATCATGTTTTATTATACACCCACACAAAACACATACACAAGTCCGTTAGTGTGTGAATTAGTGCTAGTGGTGCAAATACAGTTTTATTTGTGACAATGGTGCAGTGTTGTCCGGTTTATTGCTGGCCCCTGGCGACAGCTCCGGAACCGTGTTAACTGTCTGGTAATGTGCAAGACAAGACAGTTACAAACAAACAAAAACAAAACACTCATGGTTTTCAATACCAATACACTTTTACTGTCCTTCTGGCTTTAAATCACTACAAACCAATGCAAAGAAAGAGATTACGATTCTCCGTCCCCTTTATATGCTGTCACGCCTGACCCCTTGGTAACCGAATGCAGCTGCCTTTAAAATCTGCGGCTGCTACATTGTTTCCCTTCCAGTTCAATACGTTCTTGCAACAGAGTCTTGCTTTTTTCCAGACTGACCGACTTCCCGACCCAGGGATAGAACTGTCAAGCCAGCCCGTCAAAAGAACTCTGTCCTCGGTTAGTACCCTCACAGGTCAGGAGGGAGATTTACAACCAAGGTTCATTGTATTTCTGTCACAGTTCCTTATGGGGAACTTGCTTCTAATTTAAAAAGTATCCATCCTTTTGTATTTTAGTGTTTATGTACTCATTAAAAAGTGAATTGCAAAAATGAATTGCTGTGTAACACATCACTTTATTTGTCACAAAACCTGCATAAAACTTAGCAGCGTTGCCTTTTTTTACCTATCAGTTTGAGTAACAATACAAGTCATTCATCTCAAAAGGGCCTTTGTTATGGCATTTGCAGACTGACAGAAATCATAAACTACAATTTTAAACAGGAAACCCTGGGGGAAGTGAAGGAAAGCCATGTCACAACAAACAGTGAATTTGTCTTCATAGAAATTTATCACATTTGTAAGATTGGAAATGTAAGGTCTGTTACAAAAAACAGGTGATCAAAAGTGGGTCCTAAACATGTTCAGGATGTGGTGATAAGTCCATAATTCTATATACAGTAGTAGACAATGCTAGAAACAAATGCTGTTGAAAAAGGGACATTTAGTGGGTAAATAAGAAGGAATGTATTTATTTAACACTACCTTTTAGAACAGTGTAAGTCCATTGCTGGATGAAAAGAACATGCAAACTGCATACATGAATGTTATAGTTAGTGTTTTACAAAACAAAAAGTTTGGGCTTCTAATTTTGTTGGTTTTTGAATAATGAACACTATCTCATTGATGTTTCTTAATATTTCAGTTTAGTGTTATATTCTGGGTAAAGTATCATTCATATTATCCCAACTGAACTAATACATAAATACATACAAAAATACTGTTGTAGTGAGGAGCTGAAGGAGAAAAATTGGCCCAGAAATTTAAGGAAATTGAGTCAGAGTTAGTACATGTTTATGTACAAAAAATACAGCTGCTGGAGGTTTAGTAATTTGGCTGCAGCATGTAAAGGACATTCAGTTTTCCTTTCCTCACAATATTTACTATTTGGAGTAACAGTGTTGAATACCATTTAATCATTCGATTCAAACATAGCTTTTGATCTCAGACCATTTACTATGTAAGTGGCTCAGCTTTTATTCAGCTATTGACTGCTGCACTATGCTAAACCAGTATCAGCCTAAATGATTTCCAGATTTAAACCTCCAGAGACTGAGGTTTAAAATGAAAAAAAAAAAATACTGGTTACAGTGCTCTTTGCCACATCCTGTAGTCTGGACCCCTGGCTGACTTGTGTTCTTTAGGATTGCCTTCCAGTAACAAGACTGGTTCTAGTACTCATTGTTCTCTTCTTCTGGGTTGCCAGATACAGAGCCATTTCCAAGGTAAATGACAAAATCATAGGTGATAATTCAAACACCAGCATTGATAATATACCTTTGTCCACAGGTTGTGTAATCTTGTTTTGTCAGATCTTTCAGCAAATGTTAATAATGTTGTCACTACTTTATGAGATCAGATATAATATGCCTATTTCATTCTGAGAGGGAATTGTTGTATAGTGAGCTGGGAGGGTCTTGAAGCATCCACTTTAAGTTTAGAATTAAGGGTGACTATTCAATTGATCTAATATAACTTTGTGTACCACGATGTGCCTCTTTAGTGCATTTCTATATAAATATTTAAACAGGCAAGAAGGGTCTTTATTAGTGATTTATATGGTGGCTTTATTTAGATCGCCATTGCTTAGATCAATTGTATAGACTGTACAGTCGTAAGAGAGAGGGACAGTCTCAGCTAAAATTATTTGAGAACAAAAATAACAGATCACTAATGAAGGCATTAGGCAAAATGCTTTGTCTACTTATAGTTTTACCTGAAAACCTATTTGTTTGAGAATGTAGTATTATTTTATCACACCAACATCCTGTGTTTAACTTATATGTTTTGGCAAGAATGAATATATTTAAATGTCACTTGCGTTGAATAATAGTGTTCAAAAGCTTGAAAGGAGAATAGAGACATTATCCACAAAGCTGAGAGTTCTGCATTGTCAAAAAAAGTATACTGTATACTGTAACTGTTCCGCTTTCATTCAGACTTTGGATAAAACATCAGTAATTATGTGAAGCTCCATATAGGGTCCCCCCATTCCTGGCATTTTCAATCAGATACAGTATGGTAATGGAAGCCTTGAACAGGAGGGTGGTTATTTGTCCCCTCAGTGCAGAGAAGAGCTGGAATACGTCTCTCCGTAAATAATTCAAGTAGAAGTTGAACATGGGAGTGATGATATCTCAGTTTGATTCACTTAAAGTGAATTAGGCAAGTACTTCTGTGCTATGGAAATTATTTAGCTAGATATTGCAGAACACACAGCAGGATTTTCCCTGCAGCTAAATAGATGTAAAGCAAAGGGGCCCTGTCAGGGAGAATGACTGTGATGGAGAAATGTAATTCTCTCTCTGACTATAGTAAGAGACCCTGTTTTTCCATTAGTCAGTCAGAATGAGGTTCTCTGCCCACAGTAGTTTTAAAAACGAAACTGCAATTTAAAAACTGATCTTTTAAATGGACTGTAACAGGGAGAGATCTGTGCTGACTCTGCTGGCGTGTCCACAGGGCTGCAGGAAGAGGGCGGCAGTCGTCCAACAACCGCCTGTGAGTCATGGCAGTGACACAGGGAAGTGGGAAAGTGGGTGTGTGGGCTTTCCCCCTCTCTGAATGGCTGAGAGGCGAGTCTTGGGGGATTGTTGGTCCTATAAAATAACGCTCTGCTGTTTCCTCAGGTCTGCCTTTGTAGACGCGCTGTGTGTGTGCGGAAGCGCTGGTCGAGGACGGAGAGACCAGCTGAGAACAGCGAACAAGTCAGAGAGTGACAGCAGGGAACCCTTGGGCAGACCCCGAACTATTGTTTAGAGCAGGCAGGGAGCTGACAGAGTAGGACGGTGATCCGGGTAATGCGGGTAGCGACGACCAGGATAACGCTGCCGAGTGCAGCACCTTTTATTTGTAGTTTTATTACTGTTTTATTTTCCCTTGTTATTTTCGCCTTCTGTTTTCTATATTATTTTGAGCACCTGCGAGTGCACCCGCAGTTATTCCACTTACCAGCTTTGGTATTTCCGTGGTGCTGTTTTTATCATTGTTGATAGGCAGCCCACAGACAACAGTGCCCTCTGTGGGTAAAACCGTAAAAGTTCTAAAAATAAAACTGGGCACCTGGATGGTGTTCCAAGTACAACTGTTCTGTCTCGTGTGTCGGTGAATTACCCACCACCCTTCCACACGGACATATAAACCTACCCCATACATTAATGCTTATGTATTTGTTTGTCAGGAATCCGGGAATGGCACAAGAATGAAATCTGTATTTTAATAGATACATTTGTTGTTGTTTTTTAATGCAATGTATCATTATGGGTAGCAGGGTGCACACTGCTTGTAAAGTGAACTTGTATCTTTTAAGTACTCTTTCTAATAAAAATGCTTATAAATAAATGGGTTGTGAGTTTTAAGATTGTTAACAATTAGTTATAGACATGGTTCTTACCATTGGATTTAAGGAGCACAGGTGATACACGATTGCTCTCAGTGGCAGGTTGTTGTCTGTATGGAAAGGGGAGCGATTGCTTGAGGCTCATGATTGATATGCGTTCTTCTTTCAGTGCCGTGCTTACCTTTTCCATAGAGGGGACATTTAGTTTTGCTTAACCCTATTTTAATATTTTTTAAAAAATTTAACATCGGTAAATTTAATAAGGGTAAAATTGAGTTTATATTGAAATGAATGTGAAGTAAAACATTCTAATTGTAAATAATAATAATAATAATAATAATAATAATAAATAATAATAATAATAAATAATAATAATAATAATAATAATAATAATAATAATAACAACAATCATTTGAATCAATGTATTTAAATATTATGGGTATTTGCCCAGTAATGGTTTTGCTGGGGTAGGGATCTACTTGAGAGATAGAAACACTCTCTGGGTGTGGGCTGGAGGTTAGTACCTGATCTCTGTGGTAGCCTAGGTATAGGATTATGTTATCTGGACAATATTTCTTTGTGTGTAAATATTTATCTGTTGAAAGAACAAGTTTACTTTTGTTCACAAATAAAGTTTTTGTTTCTTTTAACTGCATTTTTGGTTGTGCATCTTCTCTGTTTAACAACAGCCACTTGGCACACCCTCACAATTACCTCAACCGGGAGATTATATTTAAATTAGGGGCTCCATGAGTAATGAGTACAAATGAGTAACCAGTATAGCAATTTTCTTGAATATGAGCAATACACATGTAAAAATCCTTTACATATTAAGAGCATTTTTTTTTTTTTTTTTGTATTAAAAAAATGCATTAAATCAGCTTCTGGTTCCAATAGGGCACTGCTGACTTAATCTCAATTCTAGGGATAGAGAGCAACTACATGTGGGAAGAAGAAACAACCATTAGCTGCAGTCTGACTGGCAGTCAGTGGAACTAAAGTCCTATCCACACAACATAACTGATCTCAAGAATCATACTCAAAAATGTTTTAATTAATCCATCTCAAAGCGTCAACACTAAAGTACCATTTCATGTTTAGTCAGGCTTAATGTGTACACACACTATTAAACTAGTTTGGTTACAGTTCCTAACAGCACAAAGAACTTTGGTACTTAAAATGACATTATCCCACCATGCAAATATTTAGTCTGCATCCACAGACATAGCCTTTCTTAACATGAACATTAGGGCTTTGTTTCTTAAAAACTCAAGGTACATTTTATCATAATATGTGTGTTTCGTTTTCAACTCTGAAGTTCTACTTGACTGATTTCATCGCTCCAGATTTCAGTGATGATCCACTATTTTACAACAAGTCTCAGAAATTGTATACAGTACAGCAGTATTGATAATCGTTCTCAACTCCTTCAGATGCCTGTTCTGAGTACTGTATAAGTACTGTCCACCCGCCAAAACATATCAGAAAGCTTTTTGGGATATTGCAGGACGCACAAAATAAGTAGTTTGGTATTACAGCATCCACACTTCTGACAAACCGCACTCCAGTTGTGGAGTACGATACTAAATGCTGCATAGTGTAGACGCTAACCCTATTTAGCACTTTTAAGCCAGTTCAGGGCCTAAGTTTTATTCTATGTTACAGACTGTGAGTGTGGAGGTCAGACAGAATATTCCTCTCATTTTCAACTCTTTTCAGATACATACCTTCACTTTGAAAATGGAATTTCCCAACAACTTTTCCAAAAGGATATATTTTTGATCATATTTTGGTCTTTTTCAAAAATATTACTTAAGGCGTTGCTTGTGCATTACACACATACACTGTATTTCAAATTATATATTCAAAGAATATATATATATATTATATATATATATATATATATATATATATATATATATATATATATATATATATATATATATATATATATAGTGAGCCAGCTCACTGCTACCCCAACAGGGGGGACTCATGGCGGGCTGGCATCCGGCTAGGAGGGACCACAGCAGACCACTGGAGGAATTCCTGGTGGGCTTGGATCCATGGAGTTAATTGTGGTTATAGGCTGCAGCTGCTGTTAGGAAAGGGACATTTATTTTGAATTGCTGAAAGGTCAATCAGTGCCTCGTTGGCCAGCAGCTGTAGCCGATACGAAATCAATTGAATCCTCATTGAGTGCTCTATAAAAGGGCAACAATTGGGATGCCTGGGGTCTCTTATGTTGACCTGAAACAAGCGTGGGAGCTGTCATTGCCATTGCTTGTTTTATATTGAAACTTTGTTTTTCTATGAGCTTTGCATTTGCTGAATGGATGGGACTGGTTTGCTGGATTGGACTGATACACGAAAACAACACAACTGGAGAGCAGCCGCACCTGCTACATCCTGTGGGATTTGTTTGCTACATCCTGTGGGATTACCCCATTGTGTCATTATTCTTTCTCCTTTTTGTTTGTATTTGTGAGCTGGTCTGTGTCCTTACCTGAACTTTTGTGTTGAACATCTCACGAATCAATGGGAATCCTGTTTTGCTTAAATAAACATGTATTATTTTGTTCAATATATTGTAACCTAGCTGTAACTCACTACAGTTCGTTGCCCATTTAAAAGCAGGACCCAGGACACAGAAATGGAAGTTTATCAGCACTGACTCGCACTTTTTAATATCACACAAAACAAAAACCAAACACAGACTAAACACCTAGCTCTTACTAGAGCACTAACAGAACAACAGAAACCTAAACTATAAACAGGACAGCTAAGCTGTTTACCTGTTAACAAAAAACACAACACACAAAAAGGCTTTTACACAGTTCCCTGAACAGACAGACTGCTTTCTTTAAATACCCTGCACCTGGCTCTAATTTCTAATGATAGCATTAAAACAATCAAACAATTAAACCATTAAACACACAAATGTGCATTCGCACATGTTTTTGGCAGGGAGGATATTAACCTCCTCCCTGTCGTGTTACTATATATATATATATATATATATATATATATATATATATATATATATATATATATATATATATATATATAGTATACACACACACATACATACACATATACACACACACACACACACACACACACACACACAGTGCCTATAGTAAGTATTCACCCCCCTTGGACATTTTCAGTTTGTTATGTTACAACCTGAAATCTTGATACATTTAAATGGAATTTTTTTTCCTTTGATTTAAACAACCTACTCAACACTTTGAGGAGTCAAGAGAATTTTTATTGTGAAACAACAGTGAATGAAAAAAAAACAAAAAACTGAAATGTCTTGGTTAGATAAGTATTCAATATTTGGTAGAACCACCTTTGGCAGCAGTTACAGCTGGGTCTTTTGGGATAAGACTCTACCAGGTTAGCACATCTGGAACGTGCAATATTCATCCATTCTTCTGGCAAAATTATTCAAGCTCTGTCAAGTTGGATGGGGATCGTTGTTGGACATTAATCTTCAAGTCTTGCCACAGATTCTCAATCGGATTCAATCCGGGCTTTGACTGGGCAACTCTGGGACATTCACTTTCTTGTTTTTGCTTGTTTTTAAGCCACTCCAGTGTAGCTTTGGCTGTGTGCTGTGTGCTTGATTGTCCTGGTGAAAGGTGAATATCCGTTCTGGTCTTAGATCTTTTGTAGACTGAAGCAGGTTTTCCTCAAGGATTGCCTGTATTTAGCTCCATCCATTTTGCCCTCTACCCTGACAAGCTTCCCAGTCCCTGCCGATGAAAAGCATCCCCATAGCATGATTCTGCCACCACCATGCTTTGCAGTAGAGATGCTGTTAAGTGGGTGATGTTCTGTGTTGGGTTTGTGCCAGACATAAAGATTAGAATTTAGGCCAAATAGTTAAATTTTGTTTCACCGGACCACCTAATCTTTTGCCACATCTCCCACATGCCTTTTTGCAAATTAAAAGTGGGATTTTACATGGGCTTTTTTCAGAAATGGCTTCCTAATTGTCACTCTTCCATACAGGCCAGATTTGTGGACTACCTCAGCTATTGTTAACACATGGACAGTTTCTTCCATCTCAGCCATGGAACGCTGTAGGTCTTTCAGAGTTGTCATTGGCCTCTTGGTGGCTTCTCTGACCAATACCCTTACCCCCCTGTTCAGTTTGGGAGGATGGCCTGCTCTAAGCAGATTGTGGGTGGTGCTGTATACCTTTCACTTCTGAATGATCAACTTGACTGTGTTCCAAGGAATATTCAATGACTTTGAAATCTTTTTATACCCCCTCCCCTTTATCCTGGAGTTGTTTTGAAAGCATTTGGTCTTCATGGTAGTATCTTTGCTTTGAATGCACAGCCCAACTGTGGGACCTTACAGAGACAGGTGTATTTAATCTAAAATCATGTGAACCATTTTTATTGCACACAGATGGACTCCACTTAACTTATTGTGTGAATTCTGAAGGCAATTGGTTGCACCTGAGCTTATTTAGGAGTGTCTTAGCAAAGGGGGTGAATACTGATCTAATTAAGACTTTCAGGTTTAGGGTTGTGTAAATGAAAGGAAAAAAAAATCCCATTTAAATGCATCAAGATTTCAGTTTGTAACACAACAAACTGAAAACGTCCAAGAGGGGTGAATACTTCCTAAAGACACTGTGTGTGTGTCTATATATATATATATATATATATATATATATATATATATATATATATATATATATATATATATATATATATACACACACACACACACAATTGGTTCGTTTTGTAACTGTTAAATCTTATGACCTCAGTATACTTTATCATCCGTAACTATTAAACACTCTAGTGCTCAGTTTAGAAATAATATAGGTGTCTTCCATTGAAAAAGATTTATAGTTTCAAAGTTTCCGTTGTTATTCATGCACTAAGGATTAAACAGCAACACACAAAGATGAGCCAGTGTTCCTGAGCACAAGTCTTAGATTTATTTATTTATTTTCCATGAGCAAAGCATTACAATAAATTTATTTGTACTATTTTAGTTTTCATAATATTTTTATTTGTATTTATTTATTTGTTTTGTCTATTTACATCAACCATAATGTTAGTTAAATTTTGTAAGCAGTAACTGTAAATGAATGAGCCAGATGTGTCTGCTTTGTTTTTTAAATGTATATCTAGACAACTGTGAACAGACTCCAAATGACTGACACACATAGGGCACTCCATGCATTTCGTCTTTGTTTTAAAACAGACTTGTTTCTAGGAGACAGTGCTACCATTAAAGGAATGCTGAAAAGGACTTTCAGAGCAAACAAAGCATTTGATCTAATTTCCCACAAAGCTCATGAAATGCAGATGTGACTTTCGTCAGCCAAATCTCTGGCTATGCTTTTTTCTTGATAAATAGCAATTTACAAAAATATGTACTAAGAATGCATTCAAATCGTGCCTTGCAAACAGTAACAGAGCGTGCATTGTGTAAACCTGACCGCGAACCCGTAGTGTACGGAGAGCAATATACAGCACAATGATTCATGGAACTGGCTAAACTGTCAGATTCTTTGTTAGTAACGAATTATCCTTAGGTATCCACTGAAATCACAATGGAATAACTGTTTTTTTTTTTGTTTGTTTTTCTGGGGGGATTTTTTGCAGCTGGTGTTAGAGACCAGTCATTAGGCATTGGATTCCAACAGTGACTGCCTTTCCTTATTGATCATATACAATGGCCTAAAGTTTTGCTGTTATGAGGAATGGCTTTATTAACCATTTTTAAACCATTACATTAGTTTTTGTTTCACCTTTAACATCATATTCGATACATGCATACATAATTTCATCTCACATGAGGAAGAAACAGCTGTTGAAGGCTGGGTTTCACCTGGCTGTCTCCAAACACAGACATAGACAAATGTGGTTTCTCAATTTCTTTATTTAACTAGGTGAGAAACCATTAACTGAGTTAACCTGTCTATGAAAACTCACAAGCAATACATCTTTAACAATCCTAAAGTAAATTCTAAAGGACCAAGTAGATAGCATGAAATAAGTTATGTTACGTTTTGCTGGTACCATCCTTTACAGGTCTTTTCACAACCATAACAAAGAAACAGATTCCTTTGCCACATCCCCTGACATACCTTCAGTCATGCCCCCTTCGGTAGCGAGTGCAATCCATGACTGACACATCGCCTGCGGCATTGAGGCGATGACTTCTGGTATTATAACTCCGCCCCCTAACTAGATGGTTGACTTCCGACTGACCCTAGAATGAACTGCCAATCCATCCAGTCCGGGGCACACTGTTCCTGTTATACCGTGTCCTCACAGGTCGGGAGGGAGATTGTTAACAAGGAGTCATTAGCTCTCTGTCACAGTAAGCCATGACTGATTTAATTTATTTTTGTCAATAATTGGCCATACAGTATAATACCAAACAATTCTACTTGTATCACATTTTATTTTACTAAATTAAATGAAACTTCATATTTCACTTCAAAGGTCACAAAAAAATGAACATTTTATGCAGCTGAATAGAGAAATGGAAAATTCAGCCCATTATTCCAAATGATATAAAATTTCTGCCTTATTTAATCCAAACATAGTTGGTATCTATGACCGGGCGTCAGTGCTATGCAGTACGTCAAATTTTTGTCTTGGGTGGGCTGTTGCAGTGAAAACTAAATATTTAAGAAAATATTAATTCAATAATTATTTTAATATAGTACTGTTTTGAAAAGTTAAACATATGCCTGTTTTTATCAACGCAACCTTTCACTCATCAGCCATAAGACATTGCTGTTATGTTAACACTGCTGCTTAAAATCAAGTAAATATGGAACATACATAAAACCAGCAGTGGAAAACAAAGGTTTTGTTAAACACATCCATCTATCTGCTGAATATCTGATGAATATGGGCAGTACTATTCAGGGAGACCTCTACTGGACAAAAAAATGCAACTGACAGTCTGTGCATTAAATTAGTTATGCAACTTCTGCAGAAAATCTGTTTTGCTATGGCTGGAGGTATATTTTGGGGGAAAAATAAAAATAGCTAACCTAACAAAATAGTTTGAAGTTGCAATATCTTTGAACCTGATTTTTATATATATATATATATATATATATATATATATATATATATATATATATATATATATATATGTTTCTCACACAACATATTTTTTCTCTTGTTGTGTAAATATACCATATACTAAAGAGAAAAAACATTATATGGTCACCATGTGAAAAAATGTTCTTAGAATTCATGTCTTTGATAACATACATTCTATATTAAGTCAGCGTATTTTAAAATTCATCAGCAGAAATTCTGTTTTGCTATGGCGTGCACAGACTAAGTTTACTGGATTGTGTTTTGATATATACAGTGCCTATAAAATGTCTAAACCCTTTTCAAAATGTTCTTTTGTTGCCTTGGAGCCTGGAATTAAAATGATTTTTTTTTTCTTTTATCTACACCTCCTACCCCACAACTTCCAAGTGAAAACAATATTCTAGAAATTTGTAGAAAAATGATTAAAAATAAAAACTGAAATAGCTTGGTTGGTTAAGTGTCCACCCCCCTTATAATAGCAAACCTAAATTAGCTCAGGTGTAACCAATCGCCTTCAAAATCACAGACCAAGTTAGGTGGCCTCCACCTGTGTTAAATTGTAGTGATTGACGTGATTTCAAGATAAATTCAGCAGTTCCTGCAGGTTCCCTCTGCTGGGTAGTGCATTTCAAAGCAAAGAGTCAACCATGAGCACCAAGGTACTTTCAAAAGAACACCGGGACAAAGTTTTTGAAGGGCACAGTTCAGGGGATGGGTATAAAAAAATATCAAAGGTCTTGCATATCCCTTGGAGCACGTTCAAGATGATTATTAAGAAGTGGAAGGTGTATTGCACCACCAAGACCCTGCCTGGATTTGGCCATCCCTCCAAACTGGATGACTGAGCAAGGAGGAGACTGATCAGAGAGGCTACCAAGAGGCCAATGGCAAATTTGCAAGAGCTACAGGCTTTTATGGCCAAGAGTGGTCAAAGTGTGCATGTGACAACAATATCCCAAGTACTCCACAAATCTGGCCTGTATGGTAGGGTGGCAAGAAGGAAGCCATTACTCAAGAGAGCCAAACTCGAATCCCGTTTGAAGTATGCAAAAAAAAATTCTGTAGCCATGTGCCAAAAAGTTTTGTGGTCTGACGAAACTAAAATTGAACTTTTTGGCCTAAATGCAAAGCATTATGTTTGGAGAAAACCCAACACAGAGCATGACTCAAAGAACACCATCCCTACTGTGAAGCATGGTGGGGGCAGCGTCATGTTATGGGGATGTTTCTCATCGGCAGGGACTGGGGCACTTGTCAGGATGGAAGGGAAAATGAATGGAGCAAAGTACAGAGAAGTCCTTGAGGAAAACCTACTGCCCTCTGCAAGAAAGCTGAAACTGGGATGGAAGTTCATAGTTCAGCATGACAACGACCCAAAGCACACAGCTAAAGCTACACTGGAGTGGCTAAGGAACAAAAAGGTAAATGTCTTTGAGTGGCCCAGTCAGAGCCCTGACCTAAATCCAATCAAAAATTTGTGGCATGACTTGAAGATTGCTGTCCATCAATGCTCCCCAAGGAACTTGACAGAGCTTGAACAATTTTGTAAAGAAGAATGGTCAAATATTGCCAAATTTAGGTATGCAAAGTTGGTAGAGACGTATCCCAACAGAATCACAACTGTAATTGCTGCCAAAAGTGCTTCTCAGGTGGGTGGAGACTTATCCAATTATGATTTGGGTTTTGTATTTTTAATATATAACTTTTTTTTTTCTCAATAAAAACTTTTTTTCCCCTTAACAGTATGGAGTATGGTGTGTAGATAAGTGGAAAAAAATCCTCATTTAAATGCATGAAACTCTGAGGCACTGACACAACAAAATGTGAAAAAAGTTCAAAGGGGTGTAGACTTTCTATAGGCAATGTATTTTGTCAAATGTTCAAAATAAATCAGAATAACCTTAGGTAGCCCCTCCTATGTGCAATGTCTCTTCCTTTGGTACCACGAGAGTTACACTGGTCCTGTGAAAGTCCTTTTCACACTGGCGCTCCTACCCGTATCCCAACCCAGGTTCTGGCAACCCGGGTCACTACACGCTTTGACCTGGGTCGAGCAAGATAAAATGCATGATGGTCATTTATAAGCGGACAGAATAATAAACAACCATGCCTGCGTGAAGTTTTCACCTCCGCAAGCAGCATTTCTGTTTATTCTGTTTAGCCATATTTATGTTGATTGAGACAAAACATGAGCCAGATTGCAGCAGGGATAAAGAAACAACATTTGGGCCGACGATTCAATCCAGAGAAGCTTGAATGGAACATGCGTGGCATTCTGAAAGCCTGAACAGATGGAAAGGGTGGTCTTATCAACGTTGCTGCTTCCGGAGCATTGCACATTGTGTACTTGCTTCTGTCACCCCGGTTGAGCCGGTTTCTTCAAAAAGAAGTGTGAAATCAAGCAGTCGACCCGCATGACACCAGGTTGTGACCCGGGTAGAGCATGCCAATGTGAAAGAGGCTTTGGATGCATGAGATCAGCTTGAAGCAGGTCGCCAAGGGGGAGAAGAACGCTGAGTTCCAGTTTCTGCAAGAGGGTTTTGGTCAGGTACGGTAGGACTGCACGACCACCTCAGAGACTCACGTATTTGTATATGAAGATTTTGTTTTTGTATATTTACAGAGATTTTGTTTGTTGTTTTAATTTAAGATAATGGCTTATAAAGCAGATATAAGTTCTGATCTTTCTGATTTACAAAATGTTAACAGAGGTAGAGGAAGAGTTGTACTAAAGTTGAAAAAATAACTTACAATGAATATAACAAGTGGCTATCAAAGTCAGGGTGCAAGTACATTCTTCCCCTTTGCTGCTAATGTAGCAACTATGGATAAATGCAATGTGCAAGAGTGGGTAGAACTGATAAAAGCTTACTTCAGAACACAAAAGTGCTGCATTTCTGAACAGACAGGAAATATTGAGTAGGTTAATGGGGAAAGCTAGGGATGCAGTTAAAATAGGAATGAGAAGTGACCCTTTACTAGATCCCATACAAAAACCTGAAGTGATTTATAATATGCTTTTACAGTATTGTGTTGTTCCCCATTGTTGAACCCCCTAGAAACACTCCGGACCACATTGCTCAGGTCCAGAGAGTTTTTGCCCTTAACTTTTACAGTGTACCGGCCTACACTAGCAGCATACTGGAAAGCTTTTAAACTCACTCAGCTCTGTCTGGGCTAAACCTGAGCACCCCTATATAATCATTGCCTTATCCTGCCCCCTCAGGAGTCAACCTCCTTTCATAACCACAAATTAAACCCACAAAAAATACCCATTTCAATGACAACTTCCCCCAACTCCAATGTCCTTGGCAGCTGGGGCTGTCAGCGTCGTCCTGGGCAACTGTGGAGGGTAGGGAACCAAGCCGACAACAGAACAGACAGTCCTTGTGGGCTCTTGTGTCACTCCTTGGTCTGTGTGGGGCAACTGGGGAACTCTTGGGTTACATCTCCCCCACTGGAGAATGGTGGCACTCCTGTTCTGTGAGCGGCATGTCTGGGTCTTTGGCCTCTTACCCTGGAGCAGCATTCGGCATACACTCCGGGAAGGGGTCACTGGAGCTTTGGGCTCTTGCCCCTGATCCTGCGCGGTAAGTAGATCTACACCTTGTCCCCTGGTTCAAAGTGGGTCTCTCAGGTGCAGATGTTGTACTGCCGCTTCTGACTATTACACTCCCCTCTTACATATCAACAGGCAAACGGATGGATTTTATCCATGTGGCCCTGCAGTTGGTGGACATATTTGGTTGTCACGGTCGAGTCTTATAAAGGTAAAACACAGGAGAGAACAGTACTCCTAGTGGCTAATGTTCATGCACTGGGCCTGAGTGAAATGAACACATTGAATCCACTGAACTTTATGAGAAACAAAAACAGACATGATACTTGTATGAGGATAACAGCCTCCTTCAGAGAGACTATGTTTAATCAAGAAAAACAATGATAATATTACAATATTTTTAACAATGTTTTTTCCGAAACTGTTCCTTATTAGGAATATTATTGCAACAATAATGCAAGACTTTTTATTAATAATGCAAAGTTTTATCACGTTTGAAAAATGTCATACAAGTATTAAAGAACAATCGAACGAGAATCAATTAAAACCAGTTACTGTTTTCAGTCAGACATTCTAATCTAACTAAACCACTCTATACAATGCATGTATTAATTCTTCTCATTTTTAAGACATCTATATTTCAGGCAATGAATAAATGCGTAACCTCTTCTTTGAGGTGTAATTGATTCAGAGTGGATTGGTGATGTCAGTCAGTAGGTAAAGGCTTTTCTGTCAGAGACTCAAATCAGGATTCAACTGCAGAGGCTGGGTTCAAATTCTCAAAAGCTCAGTTGAGGAGGTTGGAAAAAGAACCCTTTGGTATCGTTTGACAAAAAATTTGATATCCAGTTTTTCAGCTACCTACCCAACTTTCATGATGTCACCACAACCCCCCTGCTTATACAGTATTTGGCTACAATGTGTCTGCTTAGGTATCAAGCTTACCTAAATGTTTAAATTCATACTACAAAATATTTAGCAAGTTCAAACAAAAATGCAAATGCTACGCTAAGTTAATGTAATTATAACACATTTGTTTTTAGTACATATAAATCCTAAGCTTATCCCATTTAATTAGTATGTTTTGCATTTTAATTATACATCTTGTCTTAACACCTTCACAAGAAATAGACTTCAGCCTATTTCCTCAAAAACCCGCTTATAGTGAGTGATATTGCAAGATCAAACAACACCCTGACCTTTTGATTGATAAAAATACACTGATGACCATTACAGGCTATAAGTTTATTTTTAAGACCCCAGCTCGTTTAGTTTATAAAAATTTGAAATTTGAGTTGCTGCTTCACCGAAAAGGTGTTAAAAGAAAAGACAGCTATAGTTCATCTTTCAGAGAGAATGGTGCTAGTGACTAGAAAGCATAGGTTTATTTTTTATTGTAGAAAATTCAGTGTGCACCTATGCTTTATAGGAAAAACTATTTGACAGCAAGCAAGCAAGCTCTTCTATTCAGGTCAAAAGGGACCCCATCTTTTTCTGTTCTTCTCTTCTCCTTCAAACAGTAAAGCTGCTCCCAGGCACCCAGTATCTTGCATCACAGCTATGGTGATCTCTCTATGGTTGGCACCTGTAATGTACTGCAACTCCCTCTGTAAGCTTCCTACACTGCAGGCATACCATGCTTCCCATGGCTCTCCAGTCTACTGTCTTTTTACACTTGAGACAGATTGCTTTTATTATTTCCTAAGCTAACCTCAGTATAAACATAACATCTTCCAGGGGAACAAACTGTACAAACAATCTTTTTAAATGGGCCCTGTCTTTGCTGGCACTTTTCACAACTACAATCTGGGTGTCTCGGAGAGGCTTGTTTATTCCTGGAATTTATTACTCTCTAACCAAATCTTTTCGAATCCCCTGTTAAACATTAAATGGTTGCATATTTCAAGTTAGCTATAACATTTGATAAGTAACTTGAACTGCAACTGTTTAAGAGCTGGAAACAAGTAAAACGGTCTAATTAAGTAAATTATCAGTTCAATTAAGGGTCTAGTTAAGTAATTGAGAGCTTGGTTGGAATGAAAACCAGCAGCCACAGGGGGTCCCCAGGATTGAGTTTGAGAAGCCCTGATATAACACAATAAAAAGACTTTTAAAATTCTTGCAACCGGCACTTAAATTTTGATGTGTTCCGCTATATTGCCAAAGTTTTCCAGTGAAGTCACTGGTTGAACCAACGGGTTTGTAAACAAAGATGGCAAATCTCACAGAGCACTGGAAGTGAGAGTTCTTTATCAGACTTTGAAGAGCTAGAATCTATTGGTAAAAAAATTGGTAATATTTGAGCCAATGATAGAGCGCTGGATCTTCACAGAACTGCACACAGTTTCTCTTGCAGCTGCTGTAACTGCACAGTAATGCCGACCATGAGGAATGTGTTATTGTTTTGAAATTCCTCACATACAGCACAGAATTCTTGAAATACTGTCAGGCCAAGGTCCACCCTGCATCATGCAAAATGGCAGTTTTAAAATTGTGCGTCTGGATAGAGAGGTATACTGCAATGTTGCTTTTTAGACAGACACCCAAGCTGATTCTGTTATACGACCTGTCGCCAGCAGGTAGACTGTGTTTGTATTTATGTGTTTCATAATTGTTGTACGAATTACATTATTATTACTATTGTTATAATAACATTTCCCCTTCATAGGTATTACAAAAAAAAATGTTTTTAAATTAACCGGTAAGTTTTTAACATATTATTATTAATATTAATATTATTAATATTTATTAAATATAAAAGACACCTCTTGTCCACCTTTGAATCTTTATTGTCACTCTGGATGTGGAAGCCTAAAGCACTGTACATATGCATGCATACTTATTCTCCTAAGTGCTGTTCAAAGATCTGATCAAAAAATCTGCTTTGTACATTTTCATGATCTGGCTAAAAATCAACCAGAATCCAATCCTGTCTTTTTTTTGTTTGTTTTATCCCATAGTACAACTGGCCCCAAGTCATTGATGATAAGTACATTTTCTTTACTACTAAGTACTATGAACATTTGAAAACGATAGGTTGAGGATGCAACCCAGGTTCCCTGAAAGAGAAAATAACCATCAAGGTATGGGATATTGCCATCAGGCAGTAGGATTGGCTGAGCTTTATAGCAAAGCTGCCGATAGGCCTCTGCGTGAGCTGATGTGTAAGCCCGCCCCCCTGGGAGCTTACTCTATGCAGCGTGCGGAGACTCTCTTCCTCTTTTGCTCTTCAGGCCGTGAAGGCTTCCGGATCGACCTTGCGGGTTGATGGTTATTTTCTCTTTCAGGGAACCGGGGTTGCATCTGCAACCAATCGTTCTCTTTCAAGTCGAAAATAACCATCAAGGTATGGGAACAGTGTACCCAAGCCGTCGCGAGGGAGGATTCTCGGCAGTAGGACAGACTTACGTCATAACGCAACTGCGTAGGCAATACATCTAGGCATATGCGGAGCTGCGCCACAGTGTCTATGCTCACAATGACACCTGTTCTAAGGTGGAGTAGTAAACACCATATTGGCATCCTGAGGTGCCATATAGTGTAGTACAGATACTCAAGAATGTGGAGCAGAGGAATCCAGTACGTTTAATCGGTAAAACTTCATAAAAGTATGCGATGTAGCCCAACTGGCTGCCGCGCAAATGTCAGACACCAGCACCCCTCTAAAGAGGGCCCAGGATGTTGCCATACCCCTAGTGGAATGTGCCTTCAACTGCCCTGGTGGTGGAAGGCCTGCAGATTCATAAGCTAATTTAATAACATCCACTATCCAATGGGAAAGGTGTTGTTTAGACAACGGCTGACCCAAGGTCTTAGAACCATGGCACATGAACAATTGTTCTGTTTGCCTCACAGTCGTTGTATGGTTAATATAACACCTCAATGCCTGCACGGGGCAGAGCATGTGCAAATGTTCTTCCTCTGGGGAAGAAAAAGGAGGAGGATGGAACGCCATCAACTCGACTGGTTGGTTCATGTGAAATGGGGATATGACCTTTGGTAAAAAGGCTGGATTTGGGTGCATGGAGATCTTGGAACCGTCTCCTGCGAAGCGAGCACATGATGGATGCACTGACAGTGCGTGTAACTCGCTGACGCGTTTGGCTGATACCACTGACAGCAGAAACACGGTTTTAATAGACATGAGCTTCATATCCACAGTGTGAAGAGGCTCGAATGGTGCCTTGGTAAGGGCTTCTAGCACCACATCAAGGCTCCATGACAGTAAACTGGTCGTTCTTGGAGGTCGCAAACATCTTGCGCCCTTGAGCTACTGCGATGCCAGAAAATGGCAACCTGGTGATAACCCGTCAATGCGTACATGGCAAGCTGATATGGTGGCTAAATACACCTTAAGTGTAAAGAGAGATTACCCTTCATCTAACAGTTTCTGTAGAAACTGTAATATCACTGCCAAAGGACAAGATATTGGGTCATGGCCCCCCGCCAGACACCAATCTTGGAACAACCGCCACTTGTACGTATACTGCGAACTAGTAGAGGGAACTCTATCACTCTGAATGGTCGAAATCACCGCCATCAAGAGCCCTAAGTCTGACAGGCGTTCCCATTCAGGGGCCAAGCCCATAGTTACATGAGCTTGGGGTTCAGGTGCCAAAGCCGTCCTTTGTCCTGGGATAATAGGTCTGCTCGCAGGGGAAGCTCCCACGGTTGACCATGCAGCAACTGAACCAAGCTCGGAAACCATATCTTCCGAGGCCACGAGAAGCGACCAGGATCACTGTAGCTCGCTCTACCCTGACCTTCTCTAAGAAGGCGTGAAGCATCGAAATCGGTGGAAATGCATCTAGGAACCCTGGCAGCCATACATGAGCCAGTGCATCGACTCCTAGGGGGCTGTCGAGGTCCCTCACCGAGAATCATAGGAGCCAATGTGTGGTCCCTCGCGAAGCGAAGAGACCTACTTGCGCTATGTCGAACCATTCCCAGATGCTTTCTACCACCTGAGGGTGGAGACACCATTCCCCTGCAAGAGGGACTCCTCTGGATAGGAGATCCGCTGCATAATTGACTCTGCCTGGTAGGTGAACCACGCTCAGAGAGGTCAAACGCGGCTGTTCCCATAGCAACAGCCTTGCTATCATCCGGTGAAGGCAAGGGGACCGTAGGCTGCCCTGGCGGTTGATATACTCCACAACCGTGGTGTTGTCTGACTGCACCAACACGTGCTTGCTAAGAAGTACTGGCAAGAAGTGCCAAAGGGCAAGGTCCACTGCTCTGAGTTCCAGAGCATTGATGTGGGCTGACCTCCATGGTCCTGACCACACTCTGCGGGTCCCTGAGCCATTCCAGACTGCTCCCCAAGCTTGGTTGGAAGCGTCGGTGGTGACAACCTCCCTTCGGAAGATGGGACCCAAGTGCACACCCTGGCGGATGTTCGACGGAACTTTCCACCAGCGTAGTGCCTTCCAGCAGGTTCGGGATACCATCAGCCTGAGGTGTTTGTCTCTCCGTGGATGCAACACGAAGGCATTGAACCAGGCCTGTAGAGGTCTAAGGGAAGGGCTTGCGAGGCGGCAGCCATCAACCCCAGCATGCCCTGGTACAGCTCCATGCTGACTGTTTCTCTCAACCTGAATAGGGAGAGACACCGCTCCAGGGAGGCAACTCTTTATGTCGACAGGGTCACTTCCATGGACACTGAGTCCAGATGCAGACCCCAAAATTCGGTCTGTTGGCTTGGCATGAGGCGGCTTTTTCTGAATTGATCTTCAGACCTAGCCGCTGAAGATGGTCTGTAACCATCACTGTGTGCTGTGCCAACTGCTCCTTCGTAGGGGTGGGTTACCAGCTGCCTGAAGATTTCAGGGCTGTTTTGGCTGCACTCGTTCGCGAGGAGACTGGCCAGAACCAAGAGGACATGCTCTGGTCCCAGGCACGCCACACAGTCTTCATGCGGATCTCTTGCCGGCAATTTTGCCTAGCAGGTGACGCAACGGTGGAACCCAGACATCTTAATGATGGGATGCGTTGTGAGCGTTAAGGTGTGTGCCCTGATCAATGTGCCGAGCCTTGAGGTACATGTACGTCGAATGTCGAGGTGCGTGTGCCGAGTGTTGAGGCGTCAAAGCGGCGAGTGTCGAGCGTTGAAGCATCGAAGCGTCAATGCACCGAGCGTCAAGCAACTAAACGCAGAGTGTCGAGGTGCGTGCGTCAAGCATCAAGGCACCAAGCGTCGAGGTGCGTGCACCGAGCGTCGAGGCGTGGATGCACCGAGCATCGAACGCGGAAGCGTCGAGCGTCGAGGTGCATGTGCCGAGCATTGACGCGCCGAGCGTTGAGTTGTCAATGCACTGAGCCTCGAGGCAAGTGTCAAGGCGTCGAAGCATCGAGCATCGAGGTGCATGCACCGAGTATCAAGCACCGACACGTGGAAGTGCATGCTCCAAGCATCGAGCACTGAAGCGCCGAGCGTAGAGGTGCGTGCACCAAGCCCCAAGTGCCTAGGTACTAAGAACAATGCACCGAAGTACTACACCAAAATGCCGAAGCTCGTGTACTGAGCATGAAGACGCTATGCACTAGACGCCGAAGAGTCAGCTGACCCGCAGAGCGGAGACCGAGCAGCACAGGTGTTGTGCTATACTTACCTGTTTGGTAAGGGGCAACTGAAAGTGTCGTTGACGGTAGTCTTCCTAATGTGTTGTATGGGGAAAAAAAGAACTTTATTTATTTATTTTTTTTGAGGAACTGCAGCTGCACTAAGTGCAGATTTTGGTAGTGTAGCTACCGAAAACATCAACTCCGGGTCTGGTGGACCGAGGGTGCAAAAATTGCGTGGCCTTACAGGTATCCTCTGAATTCTATTCTGTACCTGGGGAGAATAGACAATAGAAAAACCCAACAAAAATGTATATAACAAATAATTATATATATCTGAAAGAAGAATATATATTAAATATATATATATTAATATATATATATAAAGTATATATTTCAATATTAAAGTCACAAGCGAGGAAACGCGATTATATATATATATATATATATATATATATATATATATATATATATATATATATATAATGCTCAAAAGGAGCGAACACTGAAATAGACTCAGAGAAGGGGCAGTAGCCAGCTTCTCAAGCTCAAGGCTGTCGAGTATAATCAGTGGAAGTAAGAGAGAACTTACCAGCTCAAAGTCCTACAAAGGCTGAAGGCAAAAGAGGAAGAGAGTCTCCGCGCGCTGCGTATAGTAAGCTCCCAGGGGGCAGGCTTACATGTCAGTTCGCGCAGAGGCCTATTGGCAACTTTGCTATAAAGCTCAGCCAATCCTACTGCTTGACGGCAATATCCCATACCTTGATGGTTATTTTCGACTTGAAAGGGAACTGGACAACTCATGTAGAAGCTAAATGTAAATTGTATATAAATTACTTTGTTATAATGATATTGTACAAAATCATCACCAGTAATTCGCAATTACAAAGCTCTGAATCTCATGTTAAAATGTGACATTTTTCAAACAATTTGCCACATGAGAAAAATCACTTACTTCACCTACTTCAATCAGTGTCAATCACAAACCAAGTGACAGAGACATAATTCATAGCCACACTCCTTAATGAACACGCCAACCTTTTTGAGGGTATTGGAAAGCTTAAATTCAAACTTCACATCAACTCAGCAACACCACCAGTTGTTCAAACAACACCGGAGAATCCCTTTTCTAAACAATTACACAAGTCTCTAACTTGTAACGCTGTATTTTAGAAATTTCAGTCTGGATTTCCTCCTGCACATAGCACAGAGACAGCCCTTGTTAAAGTAATACATTATCTTTTGATAAGCCCTCACTCTAGCTTTCCTTCAGTTTTATTTCTCCTAGATCTTAGTGCTGCTTTTGATACTGTGGACAATTCCATTCTATTGAATCGTCTTGAAAGTTTAGTGGGTTTCTCAGGAGGTGTGCTACCTTGGTTTAAGTCTTATCTTTCCAATAGGTTCCAGTTTGTCTGCCGGGGAGATGAAGTGTGATTTTTCAGAAATTGCCTGTGGTGTTCCGAAGGGCTCTATCTTAGGTCCTTTGTTGTTTTCAGTGTCATTAGGTGATATTATCCACAGGCATGAAATTAATTTCCATTGTTACATAGATGGCACTCAGCTATGGATTTGGATCCATGCAATCCTTCTACTGGAGTGCTATTAGCTGCTTGCCTTGCTGACATCAAGTGTTGGGTGTCACAGAGCTTCTTAATGTTGAATTCTGACAAAACAGAGGTAATGCTTGTAAGCCCACAGCATCAACTAAAGAATATCAATTAGACCAAAACACTATACAACAGGTGCTTCAAGGAATTCCAAATGTCAGAAATATCAGCAATGATAGCCTTGTGTCTGATGAAACTGAAGAAGGCCACAGCAGGAACTTAAAAGCTATATTCAAGAGGCTGCAGGAAGAATCTCATCCTAGATGCGAGTACAATACATCCAAGTTAGAGGTTTATGGATACCTTTTCTCAGAAGGTATTTCTGCTGACCCAAAAGAAGTTGAAGCGATTCAGGACATTAAAGCTCCCAGTAATGCCACTGAAGTGCTCAGTCTACTAGGGATGATCCCCTACTGTGCACACCTCATACCTGAGTTTGCCACAACCTCACAACTCCTTTGTGAACTCACAACAAAAACACAGAATGGTGTTGGGAATCATAACACCACCTTGCACTGGACAAACTCAAACACCAGCTGACAAACCACACAGCAATGGCATTCTTTGACAAAGCCAAGGATACAACAGTTCTAGTGTATGTCATCTGGTTGGCTTGGGAGCCATACACAGCTAACACACTCCTGCAACAATTGAACTCATGTAGTAGCGTTTGCCAGGAGATCACTCTTACCTGTGGAACGGTGCTATTCACAGACAGAACAAGAAGCGCTAGCAATCATCTGGACTTGCCAACATCTCTGTCTATATGGATCTGATTTCACTATAGTAACTGACCATAAGCCACTGGAACTTATTTTTAACAACCCAAAGCAATACTGCCTGCAAGAATCGAACAATGGAGATTACACTTGCAACCCTACAGTTTCACAGCAATTTGAAAAGCAGGTAAGGACAACCCTGCTGGCTACATGTTCAGGTATCCCACACAATGCATGATGTCAAAAATCGCTGAAGAGTACATAAACTTTATTGCTGATCACATTGTCCCAAAAGCAATGAGAATAGCTGAAGTACAAAAAGAAACAAAACAAGACCCCACACTACAGAAGCTGGCAAACCTGGTTCAAAGTGACAAGTGGGAAGTCATCAACAAGATTAGTCCAGATATAGCAGGGTCCAACATCAATGCCCTTAAAGCCTTCAACCTTCTTCGCAAGGCTGGCATCATACTACGAGGCTCAAGACTACAAATACCAGTTTCTCTGCAATCCAGAGCACTCACTTTAGCCCATGAAGGTCACCTGTATATAGTCAAGACAAAACAATCGTTTCCAGGCATCGAAGAGATGGTAGAAAGTTTAGTCCACAACTGCATCCCTTGTCAAGCCTCAGTGCCACAAAACAGGACTGAGCACCTGCAAATGTCTAAACTCCCTAAATGACCATGGCTTCAAGTTGACATTGACTTCACAGGACCTTTTCCAACTGGAGACTACTTGCTTATTGTACTCCATAAGTATCTAGATATCCAGAGGTAGAAATAATCAAGTCTGCATCAGTCAGTGCAGTGATTCCTAAACTGGATAAAATATTATCTTTATATGGAATCCCACACATCATCAAATCAGCTAATGGACCTCCTTTCAATGGTCAGGAATTCCAAGACTTCTCCCAGTATTTAGGTTTCAAACATAAATGAATTACTCCATACTGGCCAAAAGCAAATGCACAAGTGGAGCATTTTATGAAGACTCTTAACCACTCAGCTGCTTATCCCGCTATTTCCACGTGGTGGGCAAGCAAGTCCAAATTTGCCACTCCCCCAAGAATAGAATGCATGGGGTTCTCTGTGCATCTGCAAAGTTGCACACATCTTTTCAGCATGCTACACTAAATCAATAGGCAGAATATACGCTACTATACTCTGCAGTTTTGTTTTTTGTTGGCAGATGGCAACAGTTCCTAAGAAATGTGCTTGACAGACCGGGCACATAGGCACATTAGAAAGAAACTTGACAGCCAATAAAAAGAAAATGGCAACTTGCAGCACAAAAATAGTGGCTAGTAGTGATGATGAGGAAGATAGCGATTTTCAAATTGTCGAGAGTAATGAGTCTATAGATTTGGAGAGTGGCAGTGACAGTGATGACAATAGCAGTGAAAGTCCAGTATCCGGTGAAAACAAAGATATAGAAAATTAAGGTGCTTCATTTCAGAATGTGAGGATGTTGACACGAATTGACCAGGAGAATATTAACAGATATTTCCACACCTCCCAAATTCCGATTTACAGCCTCATCACAGATTACAGTGGAAGTAAGTATAGATGACAACCTTGCTAGTTAATTTTGAGCTGTTTTTTGATGAGCCCTTGTTCCAGTTGATAACAACAAGACAAACAATTGAACCCTACTACAGAGAATGAGATGAGGGTATTTATTTCTTTCTTGATGTTACAAGGGGTTGTAATGAAACCTTGTCAGGATTGATACTGGTCAAAAAGACCTACTGTTCACACATTGAATTTTGCTAAACTCATGAGTAGAAACTGATTTATTCTGCTGATGAAGTACCTACCTACACTTCACAGATAATAATGCATATAACAGTGATACACACCCGTACTTGAAACTGTGGAAGATATATGATGTGGTTGAAAATTTGGGGGACACATTTTCTGATTTATATGTACTAGATAAAGATGTTAGCATTGATGAGAGTTTTATGATCTACAAAGGGTATCTGGGATGGAAATAGTATATATCTCTTAAAAGAGCGATTTGGAGTGAAATTCTTTGTGTTGTGTGGGTAAAATCCAGGTACTTCTGTGATTTCATTATTTACACTGGACAAGGTATTGTTTACAATGAGAAATACAGTGAACATCCACTCACGACAAAAGTAGTTTTGCATTTGATAGACAGTTTGCTGGGGAAGGGGTATTGTGTGATAGTGAATAATTTTGACATGTCATTTGTGCTTGCTGATTTGTTAGTTGCTGAGAAAAATGACTTTTATGGAACTGTCAAAAGCAGCAGGAAATATTTTCCAGCAGGCTTTGCAAAGGAGAAACTGAAGAAAGGGGAAGGTGTTGCTTTTCAACGTGGAAAAGTGATGGCTCTGAAGGGGTAAGACAAAAAAATGAGCACCTTCCACAATTCTACAACAGTTCTGCTGAACAAACAGGGCGATGATATAGTTAAGCCTAGGGTGGTTTGTGATTACAATAACACAATGGGACGTATAGATCGGAGTGACCAGGAACTCTCATTTTACCCCTCCACAAGAAAGCAGCAGAAAACATTTATTCTATTACAAGAAAACATTTTGTCATCTTGTAGATCAGGCTCTTTGGCATGCCTTTCTGCTGTTTACAAAGAACGCCCCACAGACACGCTTCAAATTCTTGGAATGCATTCCCGGATGCAAGTAATTGAGCAGCTAATGGAGAAGCATGCAGATCTTGACATGATGTTTTCCAAGGGTTAACCAAGCAGCACAGCAAACCCTCTGCAACTGACTGGTCGTCACTTTCACAACCACATACCATCGAACCAAATTAAACAGCACTTCACCAACAATGTGCATTGTGCTGTTTTAAGAAAGATGACACAGGGGAAAAGGTGCACAACCAAACCAGGATTTGGTTCAAGGAATGTGACGTTGGACTGCCTTGAATCATGCTTTGAAATCTAGCACACAAAAAAGAATTTCTAAAAAGTGATAAGACTGCAGAATGACTTTTTGCCGCATGTTTTATTATAATGCTGCCATTGTAAAAAAAATGTTATGTTGTTATTTGTATTGATAATGCTACAATTGTAAACAAATTGTTATTATTTTGTTATTTAAGTTCTGTTGAAATAATATATTTCTGTTTTTCATAATAACAATAAAAGTGTGTATTTTTAAAAATAAAGCAACAATTGTTTGAAAACTGTCCACATTGCTTACTTGAGGGCTAAGAATGAAAAATCTGCAAATAAAAGAGAGCCCATTTTTGACATGGGCAGCTGGGTGGTTAAAAAAACATCTGTGCTATTAACTAGGAAAACCATGGAGACAACACCTCTACAAGTTTCTCAGAAACTATAGAGACAGGCCACATGCCACCACTAGCATAACTCCAGCTGAACATATGTTTGGTCGTAAACTTCAAACTACACTTCCAAATATGCACTACAAGGCATATGATGCACCACTTCTGGAAGCAGACCACAAGGCCAAACAACTCATGAAACACCACGCAGATAACTGCAACAGAGCACAATGCTCCACCAGCCTTACGAAGTAATCCAGATCAAAGGATCCATGATCACAGACGAACTAAATGGACATAATGAAAAAAAGAAGCCAACTTAGAAGCAACAATTGTGTGAATGTTGGGCCCCAGCACCTTTCCAATTGTGCCTATTTGCTTGATGCTTGACAAAGTTGCCCCAATTATTTCTCCTAACTTGGACTTTGGTGTTTGATATCACCACTTAAAACAGCTGTTGCGATTTTCTAAATTGTTTTTTTACATTGACAATGTTTTTGTTATAGATATCACTTTTTTTACTTCATCAAATAATGAATAAAGCAAGAGAAAGATATTACAGAATGTGTATAGTAATTAGACAGACAAGACAAGAGAGTAATAAGTAGAGTAATTTAACAGAAATGAGAAAAGATTATAAAGCAAAATAATGGTAGAAGGGACTTTTGGACAGTAGTGAAAGTGTAAACATTATATTATTTTAGTTGCAAATGTACAAACACTTTTTTTTTTTTTTTTTTTTGGTGGGTATTGATATATTTAGATCTATGTAAGTACAAAACTACAATGTCCTGAAAGGTTAAAAAGGTACATATGCATGTTAGTGCTAAAGGGTAGTATACTAACACATTTTAATGCTGAAAAAAACATTATTCTCCTTGTTATAGAGGTATTATGAAGTTAGGCCAATGTAAGGCATTTGTAAAGCATTCCATCTCTTCATAAAAGGCCATATCCATTTCCTTTGCCATTCTTGACCATGGTTTGACTTCAATGAGTGCATCATTTGCATGCACCCATTTTCCAGTAGCATCCACAGCAGGAAGATACACACACACACAACACGCTATTCCAGTGGCCAGGCCCCCCTGCTCACGCCAGAGTTCTGACTGAGGTCTCAGCTGTCAGTCTCATGTGCAGGAACACCCAGAGTGTGAGCATAGTGGAGTGAGCCAATTGTATATGGAGTTGGAGAGCACAGCAGTGTAGTTCCTTGAGCAGACGTTTCCGGCCCGCTCCTTTACAGCACTGAGAAGAACTGAGCACAGTTTTATTTTTCTTAATTATATGTTCGGCAGTGGATTTTAGATAACAGAGTTATAAAAAAAAAAGGTGACAAATACAGATGCAGTCACTTTACAGTATTTTCCACCATGTCTGTGCATGGTAAACCAAATGACGGGAAACACTGTGTTAAGGTATTTTCTGATGAATATATACTTGACCTGATGACATCAGTGGGTTCTTTGCCAGACTTCGAGAAGGATCTGATTTTCTTAGTAAAAATCATCGCCACTATCAGCAATGACAAGCTAACTACAAACTCAAAAATATAAATAACAGATGCCTAGAAAACACCAAAGAACAACCTACTACATACAGGGCCATCGTGTTTACAGAGAAGCGTTTAAGTTTCTACACTGGTAAGCACTTTGCCATTAAAAACTTTCTGAAAAAAATTCAGAATTTAAATTACTGAAAGCTTTCTTCAGTTAAAATTACTATGGAAATGATTTGTATTAATCTTTTTCAGCATCAGCCAGGATAAGCTGACAGCACTGCTGAAGCATTACAAGCAATTTGGTTTGGTAGCTCGGAACAAGAAGTCAGGAGGCAGGCAAGCAACAGATGTTAGGCTGCTGACGCATGCTGATCAACCAAAGTGGTTGCATTCATTGTTAATTTTGCTGGAGACCCTGCTATGGTGCTACCTGGACGAGTACCTGGGTTCAAGTTTGACATAAAATTACTGCCCTCAAACCATACAAAGGCAAGCATCTGGAGAAAGTACAATACTGCTTTGGAGGCGGCAGGTAGGCAATTATTTAAGATTATTATTATCTTCGATATTGTCACTGCTTGGTGCGTTATGTGTTTCAGCAGCAGACTCTTTTTATTAAGTAAAACAGGTCAAACATGAGATGCATGTTTTATTTTTTTTAGCTGTTTAAAAGTATCTTTTTTTTTTATTGCTTTTAAAATGACTTAAAAAAACCCACAAAAAAAACCCCAGATGCGTTTCAGTTAATTTATTTTATTAAATGCAGCCCAAAACGTGAATGGAATTGAAAAGGTATGAAATTTTGATTGTTTTGTTTATTTATTAAACAAAACTTTTACATATCTAAAAATGCATCTCTGTTCATTTATTTATTTATACAGCCCAAAACTTTTTAATGAGTTTATACTGATTAATTGTATGTGTGATATTTACCCCTAAGAGTTATAAGCACAAATTTAACAGTAAAAAAAATCTCTTGCAGGTAAGCAAGCTGTAAAGATTGACTCACTCCGTAGGCCATGGCAGACTCTGGTGCCCTACATTCGCAATACTCGACCCATGACAGATCTCTTTTGGACCTGCCAAAAGAATCATTCTGCCATTTACAGGAGTGTCAACATTTCTGATGAGAAAAAGATCAGAATGCTTACAAAATCAGCAGGTCCACTTAAATAAATTAACGCTGGAGTGGTCACTGTACCAGGAAATGGTCAGGGCAGCTAAAGTCATGATTAAAACCAGTAGTGACAGACTTGGTATGAATGTCCCAGTATCAAAGGAGATGGCTGTGCATTACAGCTTTGATCATGCACAGCAGTTACACTTTCCTGTTGATTCTATGCAACCTGGCCCTATGTACTTTTTGACTCCCAGAAAGTGTGGCCTGTTTGGTATTGCCTGTGAAGAAATACCACGACAGGTCAATTATCTAATTGATGAAGGCATGTCAATTTCCAAGTGTTCAAACTCAGTCATAAGCTTCCTGGACCATTTCTTTATGATGTATGGACTTGGTGAAACTGAGGTTCAGTTACATTGCGACAACTGTTATGGACAAAACAAGAACAATGATCTGATTTGGTATCTGGCATGGAGAGTTCTGAATGGGCTGCACAGATCAGTTTCCCTCAACGTTTTGATAGCTGGACACACCAAATTCACACCCGAATGGTGTTTTGGCTTAGTGAAACAAACCTATCAGAGGCATATGGTCTCATGTTTGAATGATATTGCCAATGTTGTGCAATCCAGTACTGTGAACAGAGTTAATATCGCCCAGAAAGTGGGAAACGAGGATAGTGAAGTTCTGGTCCCACAGTCAGACTGGCGGTCATTTCTTAAAACACTCTTCAAGATGATGTTGGGCATAAAAAATATCATCATTTCAGGTAATGGATTAAAAAAAAAAAAAGTTATGCTTTCTTATAAATACCGATTGTAGTTGACTGTACTTGCAACCACAAATCAGTATTTATAAAACATAGGTTTGTTATGTTTTTTTAGGTTTGACACTGCACACAGTGGAATGGTGTTTAGAAAACAGTATTCAGATTCCGAGGAAGAGATGTTTGCCCTCCTGAGAGATGACACTTGTCTACCACCAGCAGACAGGCCACAGCCCAGAAGACCCCCTGGTTTAGACTGCAAGAGGAAGCAGTACCTTTATGAAAAGATTTGAGCGTATTGTATGCCTGCTACGATGGATGTAACCTGTCCACAGCCTACAGATGTTAATGACGATTAGTCTACACAAACATTAGTAACATTTGGCCTAGTTACGACCCAAATTATTACTAATTATTAATTACATTTAGAAACAATCCTGGTCCAGGTTGATCATTGTGTCTGCTGGTTTCTTGTTTCAAATGAGCTCAGAATTACTTAATCAAACCCTCAACTGAACCAATAATAAATTTGCCTAATCAGAGCTTTTTAATGATTTTTAACTCTTAAATGGCTCATTTCACATACCGATTAGTACTAATTCTGGACTAGCTAATGTTAACTGAGGTAAGGTAGTCCAAGATATGTATTTCAAAATATGCAAATACCAAATTAAATGTAAATAGTAAATGCAAATGTAAATAGTTCAGCACTTTTAATTTAAAAGCATTTACATTTTTGTTTAAAAAAAAAAAAACCTATGAATTAAAAAAAAAAAAAATAAAAAAAAAATAATTGTTTCAATAAATGAAAAATAAATATTTGTATCATATAATTTCTTTGTCATATTTTGCAGAAAGGTATGAGGAGTTATTGGTGAACATTTGGTGTATGTGTCAGAATTCTAACATAATGGTTGCTAAGGAAATAACTGGAAAGTATGTGTCCCATGTTTCAACTTAATTTTCTCAAAATGCGTCTTCTGACTTTGCTGATTTCAAAATGTCATATCTCGGGCCCCATTTGAGATATATCAATAAAGTTGGTGTTATTTTAAAGCTTATTATATGTCTAATCCATTGCCACAATAAAACAGTTTTTGAAATTTTTGACCAAGTGACTGATTTCGCTGTCCTGGGTCATATTTTGTCTTGCGCAGAGGAGCGGAGTGGAATGAAAGAAAGAACCGAGTGGAGCAGAGGGGAGGATATTATTATGAGTGGTGAATGGAACTGTCACCGCTTCGCTCCACTCACATTCTCTGAACACAACACAGATGCTCGCCGTTAAAACATATTGTCTTTAACAAAGAATTTGCACATCACAGGAGAGTAGAAGTGAGTAAACTTTGTATCCCTTATGAGAAATGGGTAAACGATATATTGCCCAAATTCAAAGTGCGTATACCCTCGACTACACCAATGAGTAAAACTCCAAAGAAAAGTTTAAAAATACCTGGTATTGCCAGGCAGTCTCCCACCCAAGTATCAACCAGGCACGTGTATTATTTATTTATTTATTTTTAGCAGACAAATTTATCCAGGCCAACTTAAAATTGTGACATACAATTACCCATTTATACAGTCAGGTTTTTAACTGGACCAATCTAGGTAAAGCACTCACAACCCTCCAGTCAGGAGCACAGTGCTCTAACCGTTACTCCACAGATGCTGCAAGTGAGGGATCACTGGTGTCTGGTTGTATAAATACATCTTGGCAGTTTCCGACAAGTTTTTCTAACATATGAGGAACTGTCGTTCCTCATGTGTATATCTATATCTATCTATCTATCTATCTATCTATATATATATATATATCTATATATATATATATATATATATATATATATATATATATATATTTTTACATGAAACTTGTACTTTTTATATAGGTATATACATGACAATTGCTGTGGATAAACGCATCAGCCAAATCAGTTAACATGACATGAATATTTCTAGCTTGCTAGTTATTAATTTATTTATACATTTATAATATAAACATGTATTCATTTCTACATATATTTATTTCTAAATGCATTTATTCCTCTATGCATTTGTTTAAATAATTTATTTATTTCTACCAAATAAATTATCTCTTTATTTATTTTTAATCAAACGAGGAACTACATTATACCAAACGGGAAACCGAATATTTTCAAACAGAAATAGAGCATTTCTAGAATCGAACAGAACCTTCAGTGCCTTCAACCCCTGAGAAGTCTGTATATTCTCTAAATGGCCTTATAGCATTTATAATCCAGATAAAACAGTGGATTTGAAGAAGAAAAAAAGCATAAATCATGTTTAATGCAAAAGAAATTTGAGTGTTTTTTATTAAATATCCTTACGCGAAATAAAGTAGTCCCATGTATAACTTTGAACTACACACCAAGTTAAGATGAGTAAATTAATTAAATTAACACATGTAAAAGAATGTAAATGACTTTCATAGTGTGCACATTGCCATTGAAAAAATACACCAGGGGGCGGAGTTGAGTTGAGATGGCACTGATATATATATATATTATATTATATATAGCCCTATATATATATATATATATATACACACACACACACACAGTGGCTTGCAAAAGTACCCCTGACCAATTCTCTCATATAACGGAATTACAAATGGTACATTGAAATTTTGTTCTGTTCGACATTTTATTTTAAAACACTGAAACTCAAAATCAATTATTGTAAGGTGACATTGGTTTTATGTTGGGAAATACTTTTAAGAAAAATAAAAAACTGAAATATCTTGCTTGCATAAGTATTCAACCCCCACACATTAATATTTGGTAGAGCCACCTTTCGCTGCAAGTTTTCAGTCTTTTGGGGTAAGTATGTACCAGCTTTGCACACAGTGTCAGAGTGATTTTGGCCCATTCTTCTTGGCAGATTTGCGAACTGAAGCAGATTCTCTTGCAGTATTTTCCTGTATTTTGCTCCATCCATTCTTCCTTCAATTGTAACAAGATGCCCAGTCCCTGCTGATGAGAAGCATCCCCACAGCATGATGCTGCCACCACCATACCTCACTGTGGGGATGGTGTGTCTTGAGGCGTGGACATAGTGCTTTGAGTTTTGGCCAAAAAGCTCTATCTTGGTGTGGCAGAGCAAAGCTCTGCCCTTTTTAAACTGGCAGGGATGGGGTTAATTTCCCCTACCTGCCTGGGTTTATTATGTTCAGGTGGCTGGGGTTGATTAGTTGATTAGGTTAATTAACGATCAATCATGCCCAGCCACCTGACATAAAAGGAGGCCTCTGCTTCTCATTTGAGAGGAGGGAGCTGATCCAGTGAATGCATTGCCCAGCCTGGAAACCTTTAATTTTGCAAGTTTTGTTTTTTGTATTGGTTTGTGTTTGTGTTTAAATCCCTTTATTTTGCCCTTGTGCACTTTTATTTTGTGTTATTTATAATAAAATTAGTATTTTTTTTTAAACTTCATACTGTCTCTGGGCCTCTATGCACTTGCCAGCCTGCCACATATGGTGTGAGAGGTGGGATAGCGCCACCTAGAGGCTCAGAGCAGTATTTTTTTTTTTTGAATTTTTTGGAGAACTATTATTATTTTTTTTCTTATGGGAAAGAAGAGCAGACAGCGGCAAAGGCAGGAAAAGCAGCAGCTGAAGAAATGTAAGCTGCTTCAGCCACCGCTGGAGGAACCGGCCAGCTTCTTCCCCTGGTGTTCCTGTTGTTGGAAGGAGGACCATCGTTGGCAGTCCTGCGCCACCGGCAAACTGGTGTGGCTGGTGTGAGGAGGACGGCCATAACTGGGCAGGATGCCCCTACAACCAGACCCAGGAAGAGGTGCAGTATTCACCCCAAGCATCAGGGGCCACCCCACTAACTCCAGCACCACCACCTTCACCACTGTCCCAGGAGATCTGGGACTGGTTGATGCACCCTGAGGCAGACCTCGTCCACGATCTCCCCATAGTTATCAACACGCTGTGGCGTCGAGATGGGGAGAGGTGGGAACAGTGGCAGGAACAACACCACCCGGCGTCCTTCCCAGAGGTTGCCCTCATGGTGGTTAATTACATGGCGGTAGACATGGGAGATGCCCCTCACTTCAACAAAGAGGGGTGAGCCGCCTTCCCGAGAGCCAGAAGGGGTGAGGAGCTGTCGTTGTTCCCAGAGCCAGAGAGGGGTGAGGAGCTGCTGTCATCCCCAGAGCTAGAGAGGGGTGAGGAGCTGCCGCCGCCCCCAGAGCCAGAGAGGGAGGAGCCGCCGCCCCCAGAGCCAGAGAGGGAGGAGCTGCCACTCCCAGAGCCAGAGAGGGAGGAGCTATGGCCCAAGGATGTCTGCCTTGCACCGTCCAAGGATGCCACGCCTGCTCCGCTCAGGGATGACTCATCCACATTGCCTGGGGTTTACTGCTGCTCCACATTGCCTGGGGTTTACTGCTGCTCCACATTGCCTGGGGTTACCTGCTGCTCCGCATTGCCTGGGGTTTCCTGCTGCTCCGCATCGCTTGGGACTGCTGGTGTCTCCTTTTTGTTTTCTAGGGTTGCCAAGGGTCCGTTGCCGCCTCTGCCACCAGAGGGAGCCGGGCCACCGTCGCTGTACTACCTTGGAGATCCGGGGCCCCCTCAACCAAAGAAGGCTTGGGGGCTCCGACATCAACCCCGCCCACCACCTCCCACCATAACAGCCCACCCAAGGGACATAATTGGACTCTTGTGGGGAGGGGGGTGGGGGAAAGAGGAGTTGGCCGATTGCAGCCGGTGTACGTTGTACATGGGGGGAGGTGTGTGGCAGAGCAAAGCTCTGCCCTTTTTAAACTGGCAGGGATGGGGTTAATTTTCCCTACTTGCCTGGGTTTATTATGTTCAGGTGGCTGAGGTTGATTAGTTGATTAGGTTAATTAAAGATCAATCAGCGCCCAGCCACTTGACATAAAAGGAGGCCTCTGCTTCTCATTTGAGAGGAGGGAGCTGAGGAAGCAGGTTGGTGTTTGTGATTTGTGAATTCTACATCCAGTGAAGGCATTGCCCAGCCTGGAAACCTTTAATTTTGCAAGTTTTGTTTTTTGTATTTTTTTTTGTGTTTAAGTCCCTTTATTTTGCCCTTGTGCACTTTTATTTTGTGTTATTTATAATAAAATTAGTTTTTTTGAACTTCATACTGTCTCTGGTCCTCTATCCACTCGCCACCTGCCACACTTGGTCTCATCTGACCACAAAACCCTTTCCCAAATCACAGCTGGGTCACTCTCATGCTTTCTGGCAAACTCCAGACGTGCTTTCAGATGCTACTTTTTGAGTAACGGCTTCTTTCTTGCCACTCTTCCATACAGGCCAGTGTTATGCAGAACTCTTGATATGGTTGATTGGTACACCATTACTCCACTCCTAGCCATTGAACTCTGTAGCTCCTTCAAAGTGATTTTTGACCTTCTGTGTCTTCTCTCACAAGTCTCCTTTGATTGAGCGTTGAGTTTTGAGGGACGGTCTTTTCTTGGCAGTGCCTGGGTGGTGTGATGCAGCTTCCACTTCCTGCTTATTGATCCAAATGTGCTCACTGGGATAGCCAAATACTTGGATATTATTTTGTACCCTTTCCCTAATCTATGCATTTGTATTACTTTATCTCTAACTTCTGTAGAATGCTCTTTGGTATTCATTTTCCTTCAGATTCACAGCCTTACTAATGATCCTTCAACAGCTGGGTTTTTATCCAGAAAATGTGACAGCAACTTTAATGGTTCACAGGTGGAGGCCAATGGTAAGGTAATTGTGTCCTCATTTGGGCAAATTCTTTCATAGGTGCAAACTGGTAGATTCCACAGCACAGGGATTGAATACTTATGCAAGCAAGATATTTCAGTTTATTTTTCTTAAAAATATTTCCCAACATAAAACCAATGTCACCATACAATAATTGATTCTGAGTTTCAGTGTACCATTTGTAATTCAGTAATATGAGAGAATTGGTCAGGGGTCTGAATACTTTTGCAAGCCACTATGTGTGTGTGTGTGTATGTGTATGTATGTATGTGTGTGTATGTGTATATATATATATATATATATATATATATATATATATATATATATATATATATATATATATATATATATATATATAGACAAATAGATAGATATTGTGCTGTATAGAAAAAACAAGATTTTTGTATGACTAGTTGAGACATACAGGAGAAAGTCAGAAAAAAAAGCATGACTTTTTTGGGAGATTGCATCAGAGAGGAAAAAACACCAGAATTATTTCTTAGCCTGTATAAGTGCAAACCAAAGGAATTTGAACAACATGGTTAAAAATAATATGTTTAAGTTTCCGAGAGGAAAAGAGAGAATATTACATTAATACAGAAAGGTATATATGATGTTTTTGTAAAAATTCCATTTGTAACAAACTAAGATGGGAATGGTATATACTGCCACTTAAGGGTTACTTTATATACTACAACTTTCTTTAAGGCAACTGCAAGTATATTAACACTGAATTCATTTAATTGTTATATTTTGTTGTTTTGTTACAAAACAATGACAACAATAACAAGAAAAAAAGAACAAGACAGTGTTTAGGAAAATGAATTATTCATTTTAGCAGATGCTTTTACCCAAAGTGAATAACAGAGACTATGGGGTGAACTATGAATCACCATCAACTGCTGCTGCTGCAGAGTCACTTACAATAGAACCTTCTTTGTTTTACATCTCATCCAAAGGAGGACGCACAAGGAGGTTAAGTGACTTGTTCAGGGTCACACACAGTGAGTCAGCTTGAAACTTCCTGGTATCAAGCTCCTTTCTGTAACCATTGGACCACCAAGCCTCTACGACAAGAACAAAGGTCAAAAGAAGTTTGAATTATCTTCTTTCTAGTTTCTTTTCTTCTCTTTGCTTTGTTTTTAAACTCTAAACTTATTTTATAAAGAGAAACAAGATACTCAAATGGGGGAAATTCCTGGCAACAGATAGTAAAATGAGTATCTATTTCACCTAATAAATAGACTGACATTGTGTTCCCCATTTACAAATAATAATAATAATAATAATACAATAAATAAAATACTATAAAAGGGAAATTAATTTAAATCACATGAAAATAAAGTGAATCTATTATATGCACATTTTGTTTTATAAAAAATTTAAGTCAGCAATTTCAACACAGTTAAGAACTAAAATGGTCTGTTCTCTGATGATTTTCACACCTTCTGTTTATTTTACACGTGCTGTTTAAAATATATTTTTTCAGAGTAAAACAGGTTTAAAAGGCATTAAATCGTAAAAGGACACTCGGTACTGTATCTCCAGCCAAGCCCCACCCCCTGTTCGCTGTATTTTTCAGATACCTCTTTATAAACTTGCATACTGATACTGATCACTCGTTTTATCACCAAACTCCTCAATAATGCAATTGTTACAGGCTGGTGAGTGGATACAGGCCCAGTGACAGACTGCAGTTCAAAAATATATACTTTTATTATAAATAAACACAAAATAAAAGAGCACAAAGACAAAAACAAAGATATTTAAACACAAATAACAAAACACAAGAGCAAAACTACAAAAATAAAGGTTTCCAGGCTTGCGATGCCTTCACTGGATTAGAACATAAAAAAAATACCACAAAACCAAAAACAGCAAGCACAACCATCTGCTTGCTTCCTCGGCTCCCTTCTCTCCCTAATGGAAAGCTGAGGCCTCCTTTTATGTCAGGTGGCTGGGTGCCTGTTGATCGTTTAGTTACTCCAATCAACCCCAACCACCTGAACACAATAAACCCAGGCAGGTAGGGGAATTTAACCCCATCCTTGCCAATCTATTTAGGGCAGAACTCTGCTCTGCCACAGCGACCCAAGTCATTATCTTATTACTGTAACATCTAAAAAAAGTTCTGCAAATATCAATGATATTCTTTGAGTGCTGGATGCAGAAGCAACTATCTCCTTTGTTCATGTCCATGTTATCTCTGTAGTGCATGGGACAATGAGATATGCCCTTTTTTTGGCTTCATTTGGCTCCTATCGGTCTCACTCTGCCATTGAAAGGTTTTCTCGTCTTTTTCCTGTGAGAAAAAACAACTAGAGACCTGTTGTTTATGTATTTTTGATGATGTTGGTCCGACATCAGACTGGAAAGGGAAAATTGTAATGTTGGACCTGGTTCGACAGGACCGCAAAGGGATAATAATGTGATATGCAATTTTGTTGATTTTGTAGACTGTATTAGTTACTTATTTTCTAAAACTGTAGAAAATACATTTATAGCAGTTTGCAGAAGTATTCACCCCCTGCAAAGTTTTTGCATTTTGTTGGCAGCTGAGCATACTCCACAACAAATTAGACTTTATATGTTGATAAAATTAAAAAATGCATATAGAATATAAATAAGTAATATTTACACAGAAAAACAGATTAATTTCAGTTGCATAAGTATTCAACCCCTTTGCTACTGCAAGCCTAAATCAGCTCAGGTGCAAATTATTTGTTTGAAAGATCACACAATTTGTGAAATGGTTTCAGCCTGTGTGTGCTCAAAGTAGTTTAACTTGTAGATAAGTTCCCTCAGGGATATAAAGACTTTCAAGCTGCAACTCACATAGTGATCCAACAAAGCAACCATGAAGACCAAGGAGCTTTCAAAACAAGTCAGGAATAAAGTGGTAGAGGCACAGAGCAAGAGAAGGGTACAACAAAATTTCAAAGGCACTGATTATTCCTCTCAGCACAGTAAAGTCCATCATTAAGAAGTGGAAGATGCATCATATCACCGAGATACTACCCAGATCAGGTCGACCTCCTTAACTGAGCAGCCGGTTAAGCAGGAAACTGGTTCAGTATGTCACTCTGAAGCCAACAATGACCTTGAGAGATCTACAAAGTTCTGTGTCTGAAATGGGAGTCAATGTTCACACAGCAACAATAAGCCGGTCCATACACAAAGCAGGCCTGTATGGAAGTGTGGCAAGAAAGAAGCCATTACTCAAAAAGTCTCATCTTTAAGCATGTATAGAGTTTGCAAAAAAATCATGTAGATGATACTGCAGACATGTGGAAATTTTTTTGTTGTCAGGTGAGACAAAAAATGAATTTTTTGGTCTAAATCCCAAGAGTTATGGCTGGCGCAAGCCCAATACTGCAATCACCCAGTCAACACCATTACAACTGTTAAGTATAGTGGTGGCAGCATCATGTTATGGGGATGCTTCTCTTCAGCAGGGACTGGGAAGCTTGTCAGCATAGAGGAGAGAATGGATGGTGCAAAGTACCGGCGAATCCGAGGAAAATCTGCTTTAGTCAGCCAAGACTCTGAAACGGGAGGAAATTCAAATTTCAGCAGGGCAATGACCCAAAACACACAGCCAAAGCTACACTGTAGTGGTTAAACAAAAAGAAAATTAACATTCTGAGTGGTCCAGTCAAAGTCTTGACTTGAATCCAATCAAAAGTTTATGGCGAGACTTGAAGATTGCAGTTTATTGATGATCCCCAAGAAACTTATCAGAACTGGAGCAATTTTCCTATGAGGAATGGACAAAAATTTCAGCATCCTACTGTGCAAAACTAGTAGAGACCTATCCAAAAAGACTTTTAGCAGTAATTGCTGCAAAAGTTGCTTCTATCAAGTACTGACTTAAGGGGCTGAATACTTGTGCAGCCAGTAAATTTAATTTTGTATATTTTCTTTGCAAGTTGTGCTGACATTTAACCTCCTCCTCATATAAGTGTTCAGTTTAACCACTACAGCTTTGATTAAAAAAAGTTTGTTTTAAAAACTGTGCATAATTATTTGTAATTCATCAAAATGTGACATTATTGGTAGAGGGTGAATACCACTGCAAACCACTATAAATCCCATAAAGAATGTCGACACAACATTATGTTCCTGAGGAATATGAGGGCCTGCAAAGGAACCTCAAAATAAACTGCAATACCACAATGACCTACAAGTTTCTGAAAAACCATAGTACAAGAAATGTAAAAAGAAATTCAGATACTGCTGTCCTTTTAGATAACCAGTGACAATCACAATAAAAGGGATCAGATAAAAGCTTCTCCAACCATTGAGCCATCTGGTCCTCTGGGTTACCAAAGCTTATCAGCCACTGGAGTGAGACAATGCTCTGGCTTGTTGAGGGTCTGACCACTGTCTTCCCCTTTTTGGTCTCCTGGGAGAGCATTGCCTCCACTCTGTGGATGCTGGCATCACTGCCTAAGATGAATGTGTTTATATGAAAAATATTTATATGAAAAAATAAACATAAAATATGTTATTTTCAAAAGTAGCGCATGAACAGCACAACTACAAAAAATGAAAAACTATATTAAAAAAACAAATTTCAAAAGAAGCTATAACGTAAACAGGTGTAAACATGTATAACCGATATATTGTAAAACAGATTTATTTATTTTTGTAAATAACATAAACAAGTAAATATAACACAACTTCTGGTATTGAAAGTGAAAGTGCTTTGTGCAAAACACTGTGTTTGACCTGGCAGCTTACTCAGTTACACAATCCACTCAGAAAAAAACGCTTCTTAATTTTTTGTGCATTTACCACAAACTGCTTTTTGACAACAGGTGCAGACATTCCACAGTTGTATTGTCATTGCACTTTGTTACCTGACACCTTTTCCTCTTGCTTGTGCCAGTGGGAGAAGCACTGGATGAAGGTTGAGGGGCATTTACAAGCTGATTTTTCCGTTTTGGATCCAAATGTTTCAGCTGAAGCTCCGCGGCTAGCTGTAAAATGAATTCCCTCCTGCTGATTTTGATAACGATACATTCCCTGTACAAAACATAGGCATTTATGGCTGCCAGGTCCAAAACCTTGTAAAAAAACAGCCACAGGCCACCTGTAAGAACCACCTTTGACAGAGTACTGCTCTGCCATCTGGTCCAATATATCCACTCCGTACTTGGTGGCATTGTAGTACTCAACAGTCTCTGGATTATTTTATTTCCATCTGTCCCAATGGCCACTGAGCTGTGGAAAGAGCTGAGAATCAGCACATTGTTTTGTTTCTTGCACCTGCACACACTCAGGGTGGCACAGTTCTGCCTGGGCAGTGGAGTACAGCAGTGCAGTCAAGACTTGAGCAGATGGTGGTAGCTTGCGTCTCGCCTTTTTCAGTGTTCCTACAAGAATTGCTTTTTTTTTTTAAGAAACTGTCTGTGGTGACATTTCATCCCTTCCCTAAGTATGGCTCTATAAGTTTGGGCACAACGCTGTCTCCCAGTCTCTGACCAGCAGGATGCATTTCATCCTTTCCCAGGTAAGGGAACCCATTCACCAGGTACTTGGAATCAACTTCCACTGCCAGCCAGAATTTTATTCCAAACTTGTCTGGTTTGTTGGACATGTGCTGTGTCCAGCGACACCGTGCTTTGGTGGGAAACAGCTGATCATCCACTGTGATGTTTGCTCCTGGCTAGTAGTAGGCAATTCTGTTATCAATAAAGCCATTCCATACTTTAGAAGCCACGGCTTCTAAAAAAAACGAAATCCCCCACTGTGTTGACCAGTAGCTCTCCAAGTATTGGCTTTTGCTACCATACACAACACGAACATGTAGGATTGCAATGGCCGCTTGTAACTCCTCCACAGATAATGTCCAGGAATCATCATTTTTTACCTGATGTGCCTCTGCTATTGTACAGCATTGAATGTGCAGTAGCATTGGCATATCGATCAGTAACAAGAACGCACTGAGTGGGGTATCAATGTTGCGTTTTGCATGCAGCGTTGGACCTGATGTTTCAGTCAAAACATTTTCAGACGCTCGTCTTCTCAGCCTCACAACCGAGATTTATAAAGTTCCAAACAATCCCATCTTTCCCTGTCTCCTGAATGTTGCTTCCAGAAGCCGATGCAGCTGTTGTCATTGTCTGTGATGCTGGTTGGCCAGAAGCTGGCACTTGAAAAGCTGCTGCTGCAGATGGCAAAGCCACCGCTGGCATCACAGGTAATTACCCGAAAGTGGAGCCTCTGCCATGTCCACGACCATGATTTCTGCGCCTGGTGGACCCTGTTTGAGGAAGACCGGCTGGCAATTCTCTCGCATCATCTTTGCTTTCACTCTCGGAACTGCTCGTTTCTAGAACCCAGGAATAGTCACTGTCATTGTCACTCAGATCCCCTACATCAGCTGTATCTTCAGGCAGAGTGTGGAGCGCTTCAAGCACCTGTTCTCTTCTCAGTCTCCGTCTATCAGCAATTTTACTTTCCTGCCTATTCTCTTTCACTGTACTTGTAACAATTAATTGCTATGTAAAGTAGCCACGTAATGACATCGGAGATACTATACTCTTGCGAGGTTTCATGCACTTGCAAGGATTAGAATACACATGTACATGCCCCTTTATTGAGAGATTGATTGTAATGCAAAGAACCGGCAAGATTGTCGACAATATTAAAAAGAAAAACATGTATTGTAATACACGGGTCAAAGTGACCCGCGTGGCGGTTCTAGGTAGAAGTGCTTATAAAAAATGTATTTTTGCAAATCTGGTACTCAGACGCCATCAGGATATTTAAGTCATATATTTTGAAAAAGTCAAGAGTCGACATGCACATTACAATGGAAGAATAATTAAAATTTAAATCCAAAATAGGTCACATTGACCCGCATGGCAGTTCTGGTGTTAAGGACTGTGGTGGAGTGTCCCGCCCCTATATATATATGTGCGCTGTTTATTATTATTATTATTATTATTAGTAGTAGTAGTAGTAGTAGTAGTCGTAGCAGTGTATATTGTGTTTTGTGCGGACGGACAAAAGCCGTCCAATTTATTATTATCTGTTATGTGAGACTGGCAAAAAGATGGTTTCAAAATATAGTCACATGAATGGGGTTAAAATCACCATTCATAAAAACCTTATGCAGAAGGTGGCCATCTCCCGAGTTAGTTCATTGATTAATTGAAGCTAATCGGGAGATGGTCACCTGTATAAAAGCCTGCAGCTGTCTGCGTCAGGTTAGAATGTGTCAGAGGAGAGACGTAAGTCTGTAGAAGAGAGTAGACAATTGCTATATGTGCTGGCTGAAAACCAACACCATACTTGTTTATTATTTGTTTGGCCAACGTGCCCTTTTGTTTGTGCCTTGTTTTGTTCAAACTGTTTGTTTTATTGTTTATTTAATAAAACACTGAGCACTGTTGTGCTTCAGTTTTGCCCCTCCATTCACTGTTTTGGTATGTGTTTCTGGTCTGATGTCACACCTGCAAAACCATCCTGGTCACAAGGACTCAAAAGCTTTCTCGCACTCCTCCATCCAAACAAAACTCTGCTAGGCCTCTGTAAGCCTATGCAACGGCTGCGCCGCTGTGGCAAATCCCCGGACGAACCGTCGGTAATAAAACATCAATCCCAGGAAGTTGTGCTACTGATGGACATTCTAGGGCCAGGGCCACTTCCAGACGAAGTCCACTTTTCTCTGGTCGGTATAAATACCTTCTCTGCTCATGACATGGCCTAAAAATGCAGGTCTTTCTTTGAAAGAGATTGCACTAAGCTTGCCGTAAGCATTCCAACACCAACTGCAGATGCTTCCTTCCCTCCTGCACTTTCCTTGCATGGACCAGGATATCGTCTGAGCAGATGAGGCACATTGTCTTGGGAAGCCATCAAGGACTCGCTCCATCAACCGTTCGAAGTTCGCCGGAGCATTGCAGAGGCTGAACGGCATGACGGTAAACTGCCACAGCCCATACTGAACGCTGTCTTTGGCTGTAACGCTGGCTTCACCTCCACCTGCCAATATCCACTCTTCAGGTCTAGTGCAGAGAACAACGGCGGCCTGGCCAAAGCATCCAGGGTGTCATCAATGCAGGGGATGGGGTAAGAATCATTCTTTTTGACCTTGTTAAGGCCAGCGATAATCCACAAAAAACTTGGTGCTGTCCTTGTCTGCCAACATCACTGGGGATGCCCATGGGCTGTCTGAGGGATCAATTACTCCTTCCTGCCTCATTTCCTCTCAGCGGGCCCAGGGCGGCATGGAGGTTGTTGAAGCGGATGGCATGGCAGAAGTCAATGCTGTGTTGGACCCTATCTGTGCGCACAGTCACCCTACCCTTGGGATAACACATCATTAAATGCCTCCACCAGGCAATGCATGGCTCTCTGCTCCTCCTCATCTGGTGACTTCCCCGGTGGCACATCTTGAGCATTGCCTGTGTCATGTGCCCGGAGGCAGCGGTGCCTGTTGTTGTCTCACCAATCCAACATGGACCTGCTGACCCCAGGGCTTCGAGATCACCCTGTAATGGCCAAGATCCAGGCAACTGTGGGTGGCATGCAGGAAGTCAAGGCCCAGGATCAGCTCATCCTCCACTTCAATGATCAGGCCTAATGGACATCATCCCCATCTCAAACTTCAAGGTCATAGTCCCCAGCACTGGAGCTGGTTAACTGGCCACCATCAACAGATCACCATGCATCGGCTAGAGCTTCTTCCTCCATCCTTGCCATCCCCTGTCCAGAACATTTGTGCACAATGGTCACAGAGATGTCAGTGACAATGAGACCTTGGCAGTAAGTGTCTTCCATCCAACACCAGACATGGACATGGTGTGCCTCTCCCAGCTGGTCACCTCCCTCCTGGCGGGGCCCCGCTTAGGAGTGAGGCCGGCTCCGGAAATGCCTTGGAGTGTCATCCTGCAATCCTTGGGGTCAGGCCTGGCCTGAGCCCGATGTCTGGCTCCGTTTTTGGAGCACTGGGAGCCTGTTTACCTGGAGGCTCTACCACTATCATAGACCCACATGGCTTTATTTTTTGCCTTGTCTTGTTTGGTCTTCAAATCAGTGTTAGATGCTGTGTTGGGGTTAGGCTGCCCCCTTTTGGCCATGAGGCAACAATTTCTTTCCATTCAAGTGCACTGTTTTGGGGGCCTTTCGAGGAGTTGTGTGAGCCAGGTTCCACCCCACGATCCTAGCTCACACGCCCCACTGGCCCCACATACTTCTTTGGGCAGTTGCAAGTCCATTAATTGTGGCCACAGGATAGGCTACTGGCTGCTGATTTGGTGCAAAAGCCACATTTCTAGTAAAGGGGGCGCTGTGCAGTGCATGGGGTAGCGAGGCCCCCTGTAATGTTAATCCCATGTCCATGCAATGTTTTGAGGGCTAGTGTACACATTCACACTCCCCATATTACTAATGGTTTGATTAAACACTTGTGGTTTTATTACAGCAATTACTCCAGTTGAGCTCACAAGGCTTCTCTCAGTGTGTTCTGTGATTTTAGTTTAACTTGTATGTGCAGATGAGCACAGTCTAAAGGCCTCCACACACCAGATGCGATCCAATTTTTCATTGAGAGACAAGATACATTCACAGAGACATGACCATACACACCAGAAACAACAGAGGTGATGCGACAGGTTTGGAAACTGCCAGATCTGTACAACTATGTTTTTCAACATATATGGCAATAAATTATACATAAGGTGTGTCCAACTTTGCAAGTGCTAGAAAATAGTCTTTCTGTACAGATGAAGTGATGGCCATTTAAGCTTTACTTTTACCAAATAAATACGCTATAAATGTCTATAATTGTCTTATCTCTTCATACAACGTAAAACATTTTAAAAAAATTGTATTGTTCAAAATTGAAGAATACATATATATAGATATTATTTTTTTTCGTTTACTTATGTCTAACAAAAGCATTTTTTATGTGAAAAAAATTTAGTTGGTATGAACCTTCATTTAACATACATACATACATACATACATACTTACATACCTTCATACATTGATCACTGATTCTTCTATGGGATTAATGCACGCTTCGGAAATTCGACGAGGAACGGCCCTCCAACCAACAGGGCCAGTCGTACAGCAAGTACAAATAATTATACATTTTTACTTTGCTGCATTCCAATCTGATATTGCAATGTCATGTGATACAACATTTTGTTAAACATATTGTAACATTGAGGGGCAGTGCTTAAAGAAAGGGGCTTTGTATCAGGAGCCCGGTTCAAATCCCGGCTCAGCTATTAACTCACTGTGTGTGTTCCTGATGAGCAAGTCTCTTAACCTCCTTGTGCTCTGTCCTTTGGATGAGACGTAAAACCCAGGTCCTATTGTAAGTGACTCTGCAGCAAAGTTGTTGATACATTGTTCACCCACCCTAATCTCTATAAGTCACTCTGGATAAAATTGTCTCCTAAATGATTAATTATTATTCTATTGAAAAAAAAAAACAAAGCTCCTAAAATGTTTTCAATTATATATTATAATTATTTCTTCTTCTTCTTCTTCTTCTTCTTCTTCTTCTTCTTCTTCTTCTTCTTCTTCTTCTTCTTCTTCTTCTTCTTCATTTCTTCACTTAGCAGACACCCTTATCCATCATTATTGATGAGGTGTTTATCATTTCCAATGTCACCTTGTTATACATCTATCTTCACCTATGTATTTGCTGCAGCTTCCACCTGTGCATGAGAAACCACCTTTTGTGCCACTTACTCAAGAGGAATTGTGCAAAGTAACTGACTCTATGGGATCTGTGGACCTGTGAAAATTGTTCAGGTATGATGAACTCACAATTTAATATGCGCCAGAAGCAGGACGGGGTTTATTTCAATCTGCTTAACCGTAAATGACTTACACCAATTAAGGGAGGAGATATTTACAGCTGCAAAAAAGAAATTTTCCAACACAGGAAACAGTAAGATGACAAAGATGGAAGTTCAACCTGTCTCATACCTACAGTAGACACCTGTAACCAGATACAGACCGTTGTGTTTGATAGTATGCCTGTAGTCTGCCTTCCTTTCCTCCAGGAAAATGTGCTGAAAAAATTGCAATCACCATTCATAAATGCCAGAATATGACAATCAAAACAGTAATGATGGACCGTGGTTACTCCATTTTCTCCTGTGGCCAAAGTTTTGTGGCACTTTCTTAATTGGCATCCACCTTATAAACTGTGACCCCACAAAGTACAGCAGGCTAAGAAGTCTTTACTGGCCTGAGTTGATAAGCTTGAAGGAGACCAACACACACAAGGGATCCATGTTGAAGGATCATGTGTATTTCGTACGTCAAGCCATCACCAACGCTCAGGAACAACAAAAGCTACCACATTCTGAGGGAACAGTTACAGTCACACATTCAGTCAGAGGCTTGAGCAACACTCCTCTCACCTCCTGCTATGCAAACACCATGTTACAATGTCTTCTTCACAGTGAACAACAAGCCCTTAGGACTTTTGTCACTAACTATGATCAGTTGTCATCCACTACATCTCTCAGTACTATGGACATTTGTCACTTCTTAGGAGAACCCTTCAGTAGAGTTGAACAGCAAGATGTTGTTGAGTTTCTCATTGAATGGTGTCAACCTTGCCCAGAAATATGTGATCTGGTTTCAATTACAACAAGGCATGACATGCTATGTACACCATGTTAGTAACAAACATCAAATCAAGAGGTTGGGCATGTTTACTCTCTGCAGGTACCTGATGATACACATTCAATTTTTTTGGAACAACTAATTAACCATTTGAGCAGTATGAACATAATGGTACGTTCTCTGCTCTCTGGACCCCAGGGAGTACGACGTATTGGTACATTCTGCAACTTTAAACTTGAATTACTGAGCCTACAAACCCCCTGATAAGTACTGTAACAGTAGGTTTCTGTAACACCTTTTATTGGTCTCTAGCTCCCTCTGCCAGATATTGACTGAATTACATACAATAAACCTTGTCACAAAATTGTCAACAATGTCTATAAACCGTCAAAAATTGCTCAGTGATAAAGAACTATTAGAAATAATACTGAAATCAGATTCTGATTTAAATTCAAATACATACAATTCTTCCACTGAATCAGATCTCAGTGAGTGTGTCAGTGAAGAGATGCATGAAAATTATTTACTATCATCATCAAGTGACAGGCGTCCAGCAAAGAGACGATGCCAAGCTCAGGGAACCTGAAATCCTTAGGAGCAAAGTGAGGTGGATTGCTTCAAATTGTTCTTTGATGAAGAGGCTGTGCCAATATTACAGACAAGATTAATAAGTTTGCCAGGAAACTGAGAGAGAACCCTCAGCTGGGTGTCAAGTCAAAGCTCCGTAAGTGGGTGGACAGCGATGTCTGAAATGAACATCTTTGAGGCTACCGTTCTGCTCATGGGCTTGATCCAAAAGAAAATCCCTGAAAGAGTACCGGTCCACCGATCTTGTAATGGCAACTCCTTTTTTCTCTACCCCTTTCTCTCTCGATCACTTCCTTTTGTTCCTGAGGGCTCTTCAATTGAATTGTATTGTTTATACTGGTGGCACTACTGATATTCTTCATGACACAGATCTCGTGTGTCTAGCTCTGTTGTCCTTAGTTTCATAATTACCTGGGCAAAGGCCACATCATCTACACAGATAATTGGTATAACAGCTCAGTCCTATTTAAGTGTCTGCACAGCCAAGACACTGGTGTGTGTAGCACTGTGCGATCCAACAGAAAAAGAATGCTCCAGGTCAAAACTAAACTAGAAAAAGGTGAAGTCCAGTTTTTACACACGGACAAGTTGCCAGCTGCAAAGTGGCATGACAAAAGAAATGTGCATATCCTCACCTCTGTGCACAGGCCTGTGATGAAAGTGACCAATAAAGTTGATCATGCCACTAGGGATAACAAGGTGAAACAAGAGTGTGTGCTGGAGTACAACCAGAAAATGGGCTCTGTGGACAAATCGGACAAATTAGTTTTGTCGATTGTGCAAGGAAGTCTCCCAAGTGGTCTAAAAAGTTATTCTTCCACTTGCTTGACCTTCATCCTCCACAAAACTGCACCCACAACCTCATTTCGCAGCTGGTAGAAAAATACCACACACCGCAGAATTCATCCAGTGGAGGACGCCCAAGTTCAGACAACCCCACAATGCTCATCGACCGACATTTTCCACATCCCATACCCCAAAAGGCAAAGGGCAGTCATACACAGCGAAGGTGTCACTTCTGTAGCCACACCATTCGTAGGCCCAGGCAGAGGAAAGACACACAATTTATGTGCATTGAGTGCAACACAGCTCTGTGTGTTGCTCCATGCTTCAAGGAGTATCATTCTCTAAAGCATCATTGACACTCCCACTCCCTCCGCCCCCACCACTTTTATATCTGGATATGATTTATTCATGTCTCTCTCTCGTTCTAGTTCAGCCCTCTTTTTTTGTTAGGGCATTTTGTTGTGGTTGTTCCACCCTTTTGTTTATTGTTCATTGCCTACATTGTGTCTTAGTAAAAAAACTGGCCCCATGCAAAATAAATATATATTTGCTTTATTTGTTTATGGTAAAAATTATTTGTTTACATCTTTTCATAGCAATGTAAATAAACTGCTAATAAGCCTACTAACACAGTGTATCAAAATATGTCTATGTGATGTGTGTAAATAGTTATTTAATTAATTGTAATCAATACATTTCTCTTTCGTCTGTATTTCATCAGTATTCATTACATACATACTGAACTGAACAAACATATACCTTTCAGCTTGTTTGTACGATGTACTCCTTATATTCAAGCACGTGTAGAAGACAGAAAAAAAACTCCTGTCAGGCTTGCAGGGCATTTAGAACTCACTATTCAAAGGGTTAATATGGCGCACAAGTGGGCACCCACTGATGGTGACAAATGTGACCACTGCCAAAAATCTACACTACTTAAACGCAAAGTCGTTCAGTCAGCAGGAAGAATGCTTGCAGTCCAACTTATGCTTTGGCAAACCAAACGAAACGGGAATATTACAAAGCAACAAGATGTGAAGTTTACTGGTGTGCACAAGACTCAAATTAACGTGGACAACTGCAATTACAAATTATCTTCCATTATTATACACAAAGGAGGATATGTTGCTTCAGGACACTACATGTGTGTCCTTTCAGTTCCTGGTACTACAAAGTGGGTGCATGCAAACAACTAGGGTGACCACCCATCCCTAATTAGGCGGGACAGTCCTGAAATGTAAAGATCAAGTCCTGGTCCCGGGCTTCATGCCTCTGGGACTGCATCTTTCCCGAATTCGTAGACACAGTGCGACCTAGTTTAGAGCCACGGTCAAACCATAGAATACCTGTTTATATCATATAATAGCACCGTCCCTGACACATTATTTTGCAATGCCCGACACTCGCTCACTTGCCAGTTAAAAAAAAAGAAAAGAAAAAAATACCAAAAAAAAATGTATGTATATATCCAGGCGCACCCCCAGAAATCTTTCACATGATATGCACAACTGAACCACACCAACATCTCATATCATACGAATAACGACTCTTCATCAACATGCTGTAAAGTGTTTCAGTCACAGTGCTGCATTCAGTTCTTTCCAGAGTTTCCCTTTTTAAAAATGAATAAACACAGCGTGCTGCCATTGAGACAGAACAAAAACTACAGTGATAGCCAAATAGGCCACAGCAATAAAAGCTACAAATAAACCTATTTGAAATACAGACTTAAAGGAAAAACTAGCTCAAAAATATCTTATGCGGGTTCCATTTCTAATCATTTTACTCTCGCAATCACTACCCCCCCCCCAACCCCCCTAAAAACTAAAAAGCACAAAAAAAAAATGTAAATAGAGTGTCCCGTTTCTTGCATTTTGAAAAGGTGTTCACCCTACAAACGACACACTTACTGAAGTCAAACCATGGCCAAGAAATGCAAAAGACATGTACATGGCTGTGGCAAAGTGGTTAGTAAGAGGAACAAGTGTAGTAGCGATGATGCAGTGCAGGAGTGATGAACAGACAACGGTAATTCAGTGAACAAGTGTTTATTTGTGCTGTTTCCAGGTCTGGCGACCGTCAAATAATAAATCTCCGGCAGTACACAACAATGTGTAAAGCTTGGGGATGGTGAATAACACAGTACAGCCTCGAACAGAAACAAAGGCACGGTCACCAGTCCTGGGTGATATTCAAACGTGCAGGTGCTCTGTGCAGTGGTGCTCCGGATAGTGCTTTATGTGGCGACAGCTCCGGAGGTGTGCTTTAACTGACTAGTGGTGCGAAAAAGACAGACAATTATATACAAACAAAGACAACACACAACACGTATTTCACTCTGAGAGCTCCTCTCTGAGAGCTCCTCTCTCAGTTCTTCTCTCCTCACGTTACCCAAACGAAGGAAAAGATCAGCGTTACCCTGGCCCCTATATGTAATCCCACATGACATCTAGGTAAATGGTTGCAGCTGTTATTACTTGCAGCTGCCCCTCGTTTACCTTTCAAATCAATATGGTCTTACAACAGAGTCTCGCTTCCTTCCAGGCTGACCCACTTCCCGGTCCCGGAAACGAACTGTCAGGCCAGCCCTTCCAAATACTTCTCCTCTCGTTCTTTAGCGCCCTCACAGGTCGGGAGGGAGATTTATCACCAGAACTCATATTTCTGTCACAATGGCCTTTAATGAACAGTTGTAATGTTTTAAGATTGGACTACATTGGACTAAGTTGATCAAATCACACGATTAGGAGGCAAAAAACTGAATAATTTCTATGATTAATATGTTCATGTAATTCACTTTAGCATTCATATGTATATGTAAGTTTGTAACCAACTACAAATTAGTAGAATGTTACATTTTTTGTAAATGTACATTATTTTTTACCATTGCTATGCTTTTATACTTTTGTACCAAAGTAAAGACTTGGACATTTCAATGCTTTTTTAACTACCCATTTGCATAGGTAAGTTTGAAATCTATTAAAAAACTACAAAACAAACCACAAAAAAAATGACATCTTGAAACTCTGAATGCAATGAAAATAGTCTAATATTATAACTTGGCATTCAAATACTTTTGCCATTACACTTACACACACACTATAGGTCATATCAATTAAGTGAAAAATTAAGTGTTATCTGCAACACAAACACCCAATTTATCTAAGTGTCCAGCATTTAAAGTGGAGCTATCAAAAACATAAGCCGAGTTTCAATAAACCATTGGGGCAACCTTTGCCAGCACCAAGCAAAAAGTGCTGGGAGTCAAGGTTGCCCCAATTGTTTCTACTAACTTGACTTGTGTTTTTGATGCAAGTTTGATCCACTTTTATTGTGCCTGAAAAGAACAAACCAAGTTAGTAGAAACAATTAGGGCAACCTTGACCCCCACCGATTTGACAGTTTTGTCCATTTGCTTGGTGCTAGCCAAGGTTGCCCCGTCTATTTCTTCTAAGTTAGCTTGTGTTTTTGATACAAGTTAAAAGAAACAATTGGGGCAACCTTGGCCCCCATCAGTTTTACAGTTGTACCTATTTGCTTTGTGCTGGGCAAGGTTGCCCCAGTGGTTTCTTGAAACTTGGCTTGTGCTTTTGATATCTCCACTTTAAATGGCTGGACACTTTTGATAACTTGTCATGTTTTCACAGTTCTAATGTGTTTTTGTTTCGGATGAGATATATTCAATTTTATATGTGCCAGGTAAGACCGTGCACCTCTTAAAGTGAAGAACACCCAAACAAAGCATCAAGCCTCAGAGACAGAGTCTTTGAAGGACTGAGACTGTGTTAAAATGTAAATATAAAGTTGTTTGTATGTTAGGCAATCTCAGTAGCATTAAAAAGAATACAATAAAAAATTGAATAAGGAATTGCTGAGATTGCAAAAATATAAAATGATAGTTAGAAACAGGCCTTCTAGCACAAGGGCAGAATAATCCCTTAAAAGGCGCTGCCATGACAAAGGTAGTCCACCCTTTGCTCTCATGAAAGGGAGATGTGGTGTTAGGCATGTGCTGAACCAGATGTTTATTAAGGAGGGGGTCAAAGGTCTGGCGGGAGAGTAGCAACAAGACTAGAATGTGACCTGGTAGCAGGCTGAATTAGCTGTGCTAATAAAAGTATTATTTGCACATTACTAGATGTGTATTGCATTTATTGAAAACATAAATAAGAGACTATGACAGAAAATAAAACAACCTAAGTAAATTAGTAAATTATTTTAGGTTCATTAAACTAAACTTGTCTCACAATCAGAAAGTGGAATTAAAAAATAATTATAATGAAAATAAAACAACTTTTAGCTAGCCAGATTTCTTTGTCACACACTTAATTTATTTGTGTGTTCATCTACTATGACCTTTGCAGAGTGCATGGATAGAACATATTTTCAATTATTATATTAAAATTATAGAAAATCGCTTTTCATTCGATGTGTGGCAGCCTTTAAAGATGTGTTGACTTCACTAAAGCTATTGTCTGCATTCAATTAACTACAAGCTAGCAGTGAGTCTGAATCTCAGATTATTACAATAGGTTACCTACAGGTGGACATTCATGCAGTGAGCCAATAAAAAATAACCTACAGCAGTGCATCCTCACAATCAAAACTAAACAGTCTAATATACGTGATATTTTTTTAGTGAAAAAGTAACAAGTTGTTGCTTAGTCCAGAGGCAAACGCTTCAATTAAAAGTTTAGTATAGTTGCTTGTCTTTCACGTTATTGTAGCATGCAACTAATTGTATTTGGACAGTAGCAAATGTAGCTCTCATTTAAATAATGCAAATTAGCTATTTAAATATAATTATTCGCATACTATAATTTAAAAAAGGCATAAAGTTAAACGCAACTCAAAAAGCTAAACTGACTGATACTGTATACCCTAGTGATGATTAATCTTTTTATTCAATTTACACACTTTAATGTTGAGAGTGGTTCAATCATCCCTAATTTATACAGGTCCCAGTGCAACTTTTTTGAATTACAATATTATGTTACTTGTCACTTTTACAATTTGGCTGTCTGGTGCTCTAGCCCACTGTTTTTCATGCAGTTAAACTGACAGACCTTGTCCACTCAGAGGAATACATTTCCAGCCATTTCCTGTGCCATGCTCTGATGTTATAACTGTGTTAAACTCACATTAACTACAGGGTCCCTGTAGAGAAACTGTAGGTTTTCACTGAAAGAAAAGGGTTTTTATACTCTAGGCTAATTCCCAGAATATCACCTGGTATGTCACTTTTGTTAAGCATCTTTTTTTAAAGTCAAAACTAAAATGTATACAGTACTAAACCCTGCAAAGTGAGTAAGTTACTGCACATAAGGTAATGCAAACCATTATTTTATCAATTCAGCTCATGTTTAACAGCTGCATTTTTTGTATTAGATCTGAATAATCAAATAGGTGAGGACAAAAGATGATTGTTCAGACCTGACTGCACTGCCAGTTCAGAGGAAGTGCATAGCAAGGTCACTGGAAATAGTGACGTCACAGCCTGCCCACATCTATGAATAAGGGAAAAGGGCAGAACTTTGCCAGGAAACAGAAGCAGAATACCACAGCATATTCATAAACCAGGCCTAGACACTACATCAGATATGAATGTACATTTGTTCATATTTGTCTCCCCAGTATTGCTGGCCATGTAAAGACAATAACCTACTGCAGATTTAAAAAATAAAAAAACGAGGAAAATTATTCAGACAGTTGTTATAGATTCCAATATCCATAGTTGTATATATTAGTTACCAACAAAGAAGTCTGTCAAACTTTATTTCCTAAAGAATACTCATTTATTAAATATCCTTACACCAAAAAAGGGAACAAAAAGTAAAGCTGAGTAAATTAGTTTAATTGAAACAGTACTATTTTTGTGTGTGTGTGTGTGTGTGTGTGTGTGTTGAATTGTACATTGCCACTGAATGTATATTGTTCGTTACGCCACGGCACCCTTGATTATACTATACATCTACCTAAACCTTCCTCACCAAGCCCGGAGCTGTTTCAGTTGAAAGAGCTTCAGATTTCATTAATTTTTCAAGGTCTGTGTCAGTGAGGGCTGTATAATGTGTAGAAGTGTCTTTTTCTGTATGATTTACAAGTCAGTAAAGTGACAGTCGGGGTGAGTGTGTATGTTGACAGATTCACAGTTTTTTTTTTTCATTTATACATCAGTTTATTCCAGCTCGGAGACTAACGTAGCTTGAAATTGTATATTCTTCCCCTTGGCCATTTTTACATTTCTATAGAAATCCCTTGTATTTTATTAAGATGTGCATTTTCCACAGCTGAGACGTTTATTTCAATTTGTTTCTGTTTTAGCCAGTCTTGAAAGATGGCAATTGCCCACTTTGTCATTTTCTTAATTTTTTTTTTATGTTGCTATCTTCCAATTTATTTACTTGTTCTTCATCCAAATCTACTTACTACTTTGGGTATTTTCTTTGGTGGTTCAGGTTCTTCAGAGACATTGATATCTTCAGGTAGTTGCTCACTCAGTTTTACGAGTTACTGTAAGTGTAAACAAGGTGGCTACTGTACTGTACATTCTGTGATGCAGCACAATGATTTCTGTGACAAAATTAATTACAAAGCATGCTAGAAAAGAAAGAAAAAACTTGCGGTATAAAAATCAGAAACATTTTCTGTTATTTATTTATGTTACTTGGTTATTTACTTAAGCTGTATCAGCTATATTTAAACTAAATACTGTAAAGCCACAAAAAAATATTTGACACTCATAAAACCTATTTTGATCCATAAATGTTGGTGACCTTTTGCACTGGTAGTAGTAAATTACTTCATTATATGTACAGCACTAAGATATTAGTGCCAAAAATGATTAATTTTTTTTTCATATGTGAAAAACACATAATAAAAGGCTCGCAAATATTTATGGCGTTACAGTATTGCAAGTCTTCTTCTGCCAGCTCTCTCTCTAAGCTGTCATGAGGTCTTTCCGTTGTTGCCAACTGCACTATTCATAGCAGTCACTGGATGTATCCAGATCTTCTTGATTTCCATTACGTGAGAGTAGATGTTAAAACTTCATGCTGATTTGAACTCGGATCTCGCTAAGATAAGCACCAACTAAGATGTAGCTTTACAGTAAACTAATGTAATCCATTTGCGTCTCCATCCATTTGAGCTTCCTTCCATCTGATGATGTATGTATCCTTCTGCCTGGTGTTGATAGCTGAAGTGTAATGCTGGCTCCAGGGATCGGCTTATTTTTCCTCCCCAGTGCATCAGCACACACAATGGCTGCAATGCTGGCTCCCCAGCGCATCAGCATGACAACCGTCTGGATTGAGTTAGTAAGGTACATCTCTGGGGTCTTCAAGTCAGCACCTTCCATCTGCTGTGTTTGTCAACTAGCCCATGACACCTCAAGAGGGCTCTAGGGTGATTCTGGTATCCAGGCATCACCCCCCTCCTCCCCCCACTCAACTCAACCCAACTTACTTACCCGTACATCCACTTTTCTTTCTATTGTGCTTGAGATTCCCAACCAGAATGCTGCTGTAGATAAGTTCTTCACTGCGCAACGCAACTCTTGGCCACTGAATCCGACTTCATTGGGAAACCGGGTTGTAGAGTGTACCACAAATCCTCGATAACCCATCTCCACTGGATAAACCAAGCCTCTCCATCCTCGCTGTTCCACTTCAGTGGCTAGTAGAACGCACCAAAGTTCCTTTCTCTCATTTGTCTCATCCATAGCATCCTCCTATGGCACTGTTAACTCTACTAGCTGAACAAGATGTGCTGATCCAGACCACAAGACAATATCTGGTCGAATGTTAGTCGTGGGAAAAAATAAGCCGTTGACCAACATCTGCCAGCATTTTCCAATCTCTAGCAGCTTCCTGTAGCAGGCCTGGCTCCTGCAACTTTGTTAATGCAGTCAATAATAACAATCTCCAAAATACCCAATTTTCAAAAGGGCCTACACAATAATAAGCAAACCCTTGGATGAATACCTACACATCTCCTTCCTGATGGCTGGCAAATAAATCTCCAAACTGCAACACTGCGAAGAACAACACATTTCTGAGCTGCTCCAATGAACTGGTCTTTACAGACAAACCATTTAAGAGCAAAAATAAACTAAAAGGGTTTGTGGATTTAAAGCAGATTTTGAACAATTGTTTAATAGTAGCACACTTTACCAAATTGTGTATTTCAGATATGGAATTAGTAAACAATTTTACGTCTTTTTGATGATGTCCGACAGGGTCCGACATCGGACTGGAAAGGAAAAATTGTAATGTCGGACCTGGTCTGACATAGGACCGCAAAGGGTTAAAGAGATCATGATCGGGTTGAGACTATTAAATCAGTGTATTGTCCAATGCTAATCGAGAAGCTGCTTTGTCTGAAAAAGCTTTATGATACCCATCAAAACGTACGGGCGGATTTCTTTGAAAGTTTTTTCAGTGGATTATTTGTTGAAGGAAGACAGCCAGAAGGAGAGACATTTTAATGCATAATCTTTAATAGCTGCTATTACTATATTTTTACTATCTGAAATGATTAGATTCTTATAAGCGGTTGATTCTTAAAAGCAGACCAATATGATTACTGTGGTGGAGAATCAGTATGCTCGTATGAGAATGATAAGAGCTTGTTCCCTGCAGTGTAATGGGTTGACCAATAGATGTCACAAGTTCCTGCATGTATGCACACCCTCGAAAAATCCACAGCTGCTTTTCCTTAACGAATTAAGGATAATGGTCAATTGAGGTGCTTATTAAAGTTACAGCACCTCAATAAAAAGGGCTTAGCCGACAGCTTTGTGTTGGGGGGTACAGAGGAGTAAGGAAGCAGAAGAAAAAAACAAACAAACAAACAAACAAACACATCACACACACCCCAAAATGTGAATAAGAGATCTAGTGTTTGTTCCACACAAAGTATTGTTTACTTAGTGCTCCAACTGAAAGATTTGTTTTTTTAAGGTTTATTGTGTTTGTTGTATTAGCAGTTGTTTTGCCACCGCAGTCTAAGAAAAATAAAACCAACACTGATTTAAAACTATAAATCAAGACTCCAGCCTGATAATTTACTCTGTTGCATTACAATTAGCAAAAGCTTGCCAACAGCAGTTTAAATACAGTATACAGATGTCAATGGTGCTCAATCACTGAGGACAATACATCAAAACAGTTCCTCGTGAGTAAGAAGCTTGTTATATGATCACGACTATGTTTACTCAAGGCTGTATTCTGTTTTACTACAGTATACTTGAGAAGCAATCACCTCGTGAAGGTGCCTAGTTTAACTGCTGTGCTGTGTTATGTGTAATGGCCTTTGAATTAAAATTACAGTATTATAAGTACAATATTTTACTGTTAGGACTACCACTGCATTTAAGCATCTGTAGCTTACTTATTTTCTGTTGCGATGCAAATCTCACAGTTTTTTATGAAGTGGAGATGCAAGGCTCTTCAATCACCCCCCTCCTCATCGCGTCGCGCTGCAATCCCACTCCCTCTACATGCATATCAAACAACAACACTGCTGTACTCAGTAGGTATTCAGTGAATGGGTATTCACTTTATTGAAACAAAATTTCACAGAGAACACAAAAAACATACCTGCACAATGCAGTGACGCAGTCACGTTTACAAACAATGGAGTGTTTCCTGCATCATTGCACTATCCATGCTGTGCATCATTGCACTACCCATGCTGAGTAACTGCCTAATCACGTGAGATGTGATCAAATTCGAAAACAACTTTATTGGCTGTACACATCATTGCACTTGATCAAGTATCATATTACATGTAGTCAGTTTGCCCTAAAATGATTCTCACAAGCGTACATTGGTTAGTATAGGAATGACTTTGCTCCAGTGGTTTTCATCACTATATGCAGTTGATTTTTATATCAGTGGTCCTGTAGTGATGGCTTTCTGCATGAGGTATTAATGATGTTATTAATTGTAAGTTTTACATTGTGTATGTGTGTCTTTCATAGTTAAGTTATTTTTAATCATTGTTTAAATTGTGTGAATGTGTTTTCATAGTCGTTTTAATGTGCTTACTAATTCAGTTGCTTTAATATGCTTTTATATTAAGGTTCTATACAGTATTGTATAAGTTTTGAGTTCTTTCATTTCCCATTGGCAAAACCAGGTACGTGCAGTTTTGCATAGCTTAACACGACTGAAAGTCACAGATGGGTGTCTGAGCTAAACGCCAAAAGGCAGGAGATTAGCGGCGATAGTGTGAGATGGGGGAGGGGAACTGAAAGACAAGATGGATGCGCCATGCTAGGTACAACGTGGTATGCAGCACCCCCTTTTTCCCCCACAGAGGGAATGTGCATTGATAGAGTGGAAACCCCTATCATTGGACAAAAGTAAAACAAATGGGATTGGAGTCAACAGTTGTTTACAAAGGTATAAATACCCAAAATGGCAAAGTTTTGTCAGTCTTTTCATCTCTTTCGAATTGACTCCATGGATATCCATGCTTTCTGATACAAACGTATGCATGGAGCTGTACTGAGGTCTTGTCCGAAGTCAGTTTAAGTGCTTATATGATTGTTTTGGAGGTATACCTTTCTTGTATATAAAGTGTTTTTGAATCAAAAAACATTTGTCAGCTTAATCTTTATCACTACAGTCCTTATAAATGGAGTGCACTGTATTATATAGATGAGAAGACTCTTAAACAGAAAAAAATATAACAAACATTTAGCATTTCCTGCTGTTTTAATTGATTAACTTATAACTGCTTAAGTTAAAATTCATTATTTTAATTGGTTAATTTTAGATTACTAATTTCAAATTTGCTCTAAAAACTTGAATCTGATTTTAGATTATGGAAGGTGACCAATAAAGACCTACTGATGCTTGCCCTAGGGTAACAAAACCGGAGTCCTGAAACAAGAATCCTGCAGGAGCGCAGGACTGGTGACAGGACCTAAAATGGGCAATAGCTCTGACAAATGGTGGAATCCTTTGACCTTGTATCAGAGTTGTGGATATCTATCTGAAAGGGTGTAGAACGTTCCAATTCAGATTCTTTGATCACCCTGTATATATTAGAGCATGACCCTGCTTAAAAACATATGGCATTGGCATTGAGAATGCAGAAGAATTTGTATATATTTATATATGTTATGTTTACGAGAAAAAATATTGGAGAAGATGTAACTACAGTAATCTGTCGCTTATCCGTCATCACATATCTGCCTGTGGCAAAATGGTTTGTAGTGCGCATTTGTGGAGGTGATGCAGTGCTCAAACAACGACAACAAACAGTGTTCCCAGTCCAAACAGTTATTTAACTGTTTTCACAGTTTGGCACCATTAAATAATAATGCTGGCAACTGCACAGCAATGTGTAATTGCACAGCTAAGCAAAACAGAGTTTCAGTCCTGCATCCTTTCTTGCGATGCTCCAGTGCTGGTGGTGAATACACAGTTATTTTGTGACTAGTGCAGTATTTGGAATCCAAGTTTTTAATGCTGACTGGAATAACAACAGTTGTTAACCATCTACTAAATACAAAAAAATTAACAAACGCTCATAGTTTTGAAAAGAACAGATTGCTCAACCACACACCCTAATGTACCTTCAGTCCTACCCCCTTTGGTAGCGAGTGCAATCATGTCTCCTCCAATCAATAACTGATACATCGTGTAACAAAGTAAGGCTCTGACTTCTAGAATTGTGCCTTCGCTGTCTTTTTGGATGGCTGACTTCTGACTGACCCTGAAATGAACTGTCAAACCATCCATTGCGGGGCACACTGTTCCTGCTATACCATGCCCTCACAGGTTGGGAGAGACTGTTGACTCTGATTCATTCATTCTATCATATATCCCAACACTCAGAGGAGAGGAGTACAGCTGCAGAACAAAGGCTCCCACATCGTAGCTCTCACAGGGCAGCTCACACATGGTAGTGCTGCGTGCGCAACTCGTAATGTACATCATAATTATACACTACAGCCCGATCACTTAACGGTGATAGCTATTTTTTATGTTTGGAACACGCACAATGTCATTGTTTAAAAAAAAAAAAAAAGTGGAAAATTGAGTGGTGGCTTGAAGAGAGATCAGTAAGTGATAAACATGTTTTAACAAACAAACAAAAAGTTTACTTGACCAGAAAAAGTGTTTTGCTTAAGGTTATATTGAGAGGAACGGTAGTTCCTCATACAAGTACTTGTTTGAAACTACCATGAGTCTCTACACAGCTCCAGGAGTTTTGTTGTTTTCACCATGCTGCAGAGGCAAAACTAAATCACTTAGAATTACCATCTGTACCAGTACCAAAAGTCTGAAACTTTCTTACAACAAATGTGCAAATAAAAACATAAATACATCTTATACCCAATGAGATTTAAGTCATCAAACTAAGGTAAAATTGTTATTCTCGTTCCTCTTCCGTTTACTTTTGTAAGAGTGTGTAGCGACTATTCAAACAGAAAAGCTAAATAACTGGACATCTACCAATCATGAATAAACCAGGGATCGCAAGCAGTTAGATATCCACAACATTTATATTAAACAATGTATTTATGTTTCAAATCAGCACATATCGCAGAAATGAAGCTGACAACCAGGTTGGCAAGTGCAATAAAAATAAAACTTTGTACAGCTGTGCCCTTTGCAGAAAGGCAGCGTGGAGAAGCGCATTATCTGTGTTGATTGTGAACAGCTTTCAAGATAAAGGAATACCCTTTTGTTGAAAAAAAGAAAAACAAATTAGACTGCTAGGTCCTTCTAATGTTAATTGATTTGGCTGATGCTTTTATCCAGAGCAATTGACATTTGTACACCTATAAAAAAAAAAAAAAAAATAAATCAAAAAAAAAAAAAAAAAAAAAAAAAAAAAAAAAAAAAAAAAAAATTAAAAAAAATACTTATACAACGAGACATTAGTGTTTCTTTACTTGTAGCATATGGGGAGCAGTGGTTAGAGCACTGTTTTCCAGTAAAAAACCCCACTATATAAATGAGTAACTGTATGTAAAAAAAAAGGTTAACAATTGTAAGTTGGCCTGGATAAGGGTGTCTGCTAAGAAATAAAAATAATAATTTCAGGCCTGGTTGGTATACGATGGCAATACCAGGTACTTTAAACTTTTCTTTGGAGTTTTACTCAGTGGTGTAGTCAAGGGTATATACGCAGGTAAGATCCGTTTACCCACTTTGAATTTGGGCAATATATCGTTTACCCACTTCTCATATAAGGGATATTGAGTTTACTCACTTCAGCTCTCCTATGATGTGCAAATCCTGTGTTAAAGACAATATATTTTAACGGCGAGCGTCTGTGTTGTGTTCACAGAATGTGAGCGGAGTGAAGTGGTGACAATTCCACTCACCGCTCATAACATCCTCCGCTCTTTCTTTGCTCCACTCAGCTCTTTCTTTCATTCCACTACACTCCTTGTGATTCCCACTCCACTCCAGACAAAATGATATTAAAAAAGATACATAATAATAAGTAAATAAACTAACTTTTTTTTCCCCCCATCGTGTTGCCGATTGCAGATGAAAAGATGTAATGTACATTCAGAAAAAAAAACAGCTATGCAAAAAAGCCGACAAAGTGCTCAGAGGAATTATCTAATTGGATTTGAAGACACTTTCTCATTATTATTGTTTAGTACTGAAAACATGCATACATTTCAAACTTTGCATATGATTTGTATCAAATTAACTTCATACAGGGCTAATTTGTATCCGAATATCTCATAAGGAGCTCAAAGCAACCCACAAAGACATGTGAGTGAGTCAACGGGGCTGATGGATGGACGCAACAGCCATTTAAATGGGTAATATGAAACACAAAAGCCCAAGTTAGGAGATGCAATTGGGGCAACCTTGTCAAACATCAAGCAAATAGGCACAATTGGAAAGGTGTTGGGGCCCTGCATTCACAAAATTTTTGCTTCTAACTTGGCTTCTTTTTTTGATCACTCCACTTTACATTGAAATGTTCTTTGTACAACTTGTGACCAAGGGGATTGTGACCATTCCCTTATCTGCAACAAAAAAAAAACAAAAAAACACTAACAATGCACAACCCAAAAAAAAGGCTCCAACACCCCAGCCCTGGATCTGCAATGCCTGCCCCATCAACTGTCACTTCCCATACACTTACCTTACATTCTCATTATCCCTTGCACTTGTTGCCATTATTGGGTCCTAACCAGAATCAGCTTCATTTTTATATATATATATATATATATATATATATATATATATATATATATATATATATATATATAAGATAGCAGGGAGGGGGGTTAAAATTCCTCCCTGCTAAATCCATGTGAAAATGCACTGTAGGGTGATTGGGCTAAGGGTTTAATTGTTTTAATTGTGTTTTATTGTTCAGTTAATCCCCTGCACCTGGTGCTAATTGTAAATTGGAGCCAGGTGCAGGGTATTTAAGAGAGGCAGCCAGTTTACTTGAGGCTGCTGAGGAAAGAGCCTGACACACACTCTCTCTCTCTCTCTCTCTCTCTCTCTCTCTCTCTCTCTCTCTCTCTCTCTCTCTCTCTCTCTCTCTCTCTCTCTCTCTCTCTCTCTCTCTCTCCTCTCTCTCTCTCTCTCTCTCTCTCGTGGAGGATTGTGGGAAGGGCTTGCAGAGAGGTGGAACGCCGGTGCGGTAGGACCGGGAAATTTAAAACTTTATTTATTTATTTTTTTATTTATTTATTTATTTATTTATTTTGTTTGTTTGTTTGTTTGATAGTTACTTAGTTGTTCTTTTTGTGTGTGTGTTTGTTTGTTCGTAGGTTAGTGGTGTGTGTGTGTTTGTTTGTTTGTTTGTAGGGTGTTTGGAGATCCCGTTATGGGGTCTCGTTCAGGAGGGCTGGGGGCTCTCACCCGCCGACACGGGGTCCGTTGCCTGCCTGACCCCGGGGTTTCGGTGGAGGAGTGCCTGCTGGCAGTAGGAGAGGTGGTGGGGTTTGAAAATATTATGTCGGCGTCAAGAATGAATAAAGCGCTGGTAATATTTTTAGTGGAGGTGTCTCTGGTACACAAGCTGGTAGAGGAAGGATTTACAGTGAAAGGTGAATTTGTTCAGGTTTCCCCTCTAGTAACCCCGGTTACGAAAGTTATTATTTCTAATGTGCCTCCGTTTTTAAAAAATGAGCAATTAGAAAAGAATTTAGCTCGTTTTGGTAAACTGGTGTCCCCGATTAAGGGAATCCCGCTGGGGTGCAAAAATAACAGTGTTAGGCACGTCATGTCGTTTAGAAGGCAGGCGTTTGTCTTACTAAATGATCCTAACCAAGTCATTAATGTTGCCTGGAATTTTAACGTGGAAGGGATGAATTGTGTAGTTTTTGTCAGTTCCGAAACGATGAGATGTTTTTACTGTGGAGAACAGGGACACCAGAGGAAAGCCTGCCCGAGAAAGGAGGCTAGAGCGGAGACAGGGCAGGATCAGGGCGATGCTGGCGGGGAGGAAGTCGGGGGTGTTGGGGGTGAGCGGGAGGAAGAGTCGGCTCCCCCAGCGCAGCCGCAGAGCGAGCCCGTGCTGACCGAGGAGGGGGCGATCCAGAGGGAAACCGGAGCAGAACCACCAACACCACGGCCTCGCACAAAGAGACCCAGCCGCAGCCTGTCACTGACGGGTTCGGAGGATAATACCGCTACTACTGAGAATGGTGAAGAATCATTCAAGGTAGTAGCGAAAAAGACACGATTTCAACGGAAGGCTGCAGAGCTGCCGGATGGCAGAGCGCAGCCAGTGCAGAACTCCGAACCCGTGCAGACAGGGAGACTGCGGGCTCCAGGCGGGGCGTCAGTCCCTCCCAACGCGGAGGAAGAGAGCACAGCGCAGGGTGAGCCGGGCGCGGTGCAAGACTCTCCGCTAGCTGAATCTCAGCCGCCTGAAATAGTGCCGGCTGTGGCAGAGACCGGTGTCGAGGAGTCGGAGGGAGCTGCGGAGGAGCGGATTCTCGGGGGCGAGCGAGAGGACAGCGCGGATGAGATGGAGGGGGAGCTCTCTGACTCCTCGCTTATCTCAGACATCCCTGATAGCCAACCCGTCAGTAAGAAAAAGTTATACACGCTTGAGCAGGTAAATGATTTTATGATAGAAACAAAAGGGAAAAGGGGAGTAGAAATAGAGAGTTTTTTCCCTGATCTAAGGTTATTTCTCCACTCCGCTCACGTTATAACAAGGAAAGCCACAATAGAAGAATTTGATCAGCCAAAACGTTATAGATTAAAAAAAATTGTTCAGAAAATTAAAAAGGATCTTAAAAGTGGTTCAAAATCTCTTGTTTAAAAATGGCTGTGTTTTATGAAACTTCTTTTATTACTTGTTTTAGTGTGTTAGTTTTTTAGCTATGATGGAAAGGTGCGTTTTTATTTCTTTTAATCTAAACGGCTGCAGACAGTCTTTTAAGAGGGCGCAGCTAGTCGGGTTTTTAGAGCAGAAGCAGGCGGGGGTGGTGTTTCTGCAGGAAACGCACTCGGATCAGGAGAATGAGGAGGCGTGGCGAGCGGAGTGGAAGGGGCTGTGCGTGATGAGTCACGGCGCTAGTACTAGTGCAGGAGTAGCCGTGCTTTTTAAACCCAGCCTGGGGGCAGTTTTACTAGATATGGATGAAATCGAGAAAGGGAGGATTTTAAAAGTAAGAGCTAGGCTGGGCAGTACAGTGTATGTTTTTATTAATATTTATGCCCCCAATAGAGGGGGCGAACGAATTTTATTTTTTAAGAAATTAAAGCAAGCTCTTTTTAATATTAATAATAATGATGTGGTGGTAGTAGGAGGAGATTTTAATTGTACTGTTAATTTTAATATTGATAGAAATAATGATGAACCACACCCTCAGTCCTCCAGAGAGTTGGCTGCATTGTTAGAGTCCAGTGACCTGGTTGACATATGGAGATGCCTGCACCCCAGTTCAAGACAATACACCTGGTCTCAGTATCACACAGACTGTGTATATAGAGCAAGACTAGACCGGTTTTATACTTCTAAAAACGATTTAAATAAATTTATCAAAGCAAGAATCATCCCCAGTAGTCTCTCTGACCACCACTGTCTATTAATTACAGTATTAATTCAATCAGAACCCCACAGAGCATCTTACTGGCATTTCAATGTAAAATTATTACAAGATGTAAAATTTAAGCAACAATTCAAACTTTTTTGGATAATTTGGAAAAAAGAAAAAGCACAATATAAAGATTTAAGACAGTGGTGGGACATTGGCAAAATACAAATTAAATGTTTTTGTCAACAATATACTATAAATGCAACCAGGTCACTGAACACAGCCGTGAGAGAACTGGAGTCCAAAATCCTCCTCCTAGAGGAAAGTTTAAATTCAGAATTTAAAGAACAGACCCTGGAGAACCTAAAGGAGCAGAAAATCGCGCTGGGGAGCTTGCTGAAGGAAAGAGTGAAGGGGGCGATTGTGCGTTCCAGATTCATGGAGTTGAGAGACATGGATGCCCCCACTAGTTTCTTCTTCAACCTGGAGAGGAAGAGAGCGGACAGTAGACAGCTGTGTTGTATCAGGACTCCTGGTGGGAAAGAACTGCACACCCGGGAGGAAATCAGCAGAGAGGCGGTGCGTTTTTACAAGGAACTTTATAATAAAGAACTGTGCAACATAGAGGACACTGAGCGGCTGCTCCAGGGGTTACCCAGCCTCAGTGAGAAGGAGCAGATTCAGCTGGACGCACCGCTGACCCACCAGGAGATGACCGCCGCTGTCAAGCAGCTCTCCAGCGGAAAGGTTCCCGGGATCGATGGACTGCCAGCAGAATTTTATAATAATTTCTGGGATATAATGGGGGAGGATTTGCTCCAGGTTCTGAGAGAGAGCCTCAGCCACAAGGAACTGCCTCTTAGCTGCCGTAGGGCAGTGGTTACACTGCTGCCCAAGAAGGGAGACCTATGCCAGCTTAAAAATTGGAGACCTGTGTCAATTTTATGTTCTGATTTAAAGATTTTATCCAAAACAATCGCTAATAGATTAAAAAGTGTTATTGGAACTGTAATACATATGGATCAAACATATTGTATACCGGGTCGCTCTATTTTTGATAACTTGTTTTTTATTCGAGATTTTTTAACTGTAAGTGATATTTGTGATTTTAATGTAGGAATGGTCTCCCTGGATCAAGAGAAGGCTTTCGACAGAGTCGACCACACCTACCTCTTTCATACACTGGAAGCCTTCGGGTTCGGTCCTGGTTTTATTTCTTATATTCGGCTTTTATATTCCAACATTTTTAGTATTTTAAAGATCAACAATGGGCTGAGTCAGCCCTTCCCAGTGTGCAGGGGTATAAGGCAGGGCTGTGCCCTGTCTGGTATGCTGTATTCACTGGTTATAGAGCCCCTGCTGCACCTGCTGAGGGTCAGGCTAGCTGGATGGACAGTGCCCTCCTCGCCCTCCACACCCTCCTCTGCCACAGTGAAGGTGTCTGCCTACGCAGACGATGTGACTGTGTTTGTGAGGGGGGATGCAGATGTCCAAGCGCTGCAGCAGACTCTAAATGAGTTCCAGAGAGCATCTTCTGCCAGAGTAAACTGGGCAAAATGTGACACCTTCCTGTCAGGCGGCTGGGATGAGGGCACCCCTCCTTTCCTGCCTGAGGGGCTGAAATGGAACAGAACAGGTATTAAAGTGTTGGGGGTGCACCTCGGAACAGAAAACTACATGAAAAAGAACTGGGAGGGTTTGTTGGATAGGGTGAGGGGGCGGCTGCAGAGGTGGAAGGGACTGCTGGCTCAACTGTCCTTCAAGGGCCGGGTGCTTGTTATTAATAATCTGGTGGCCTCTAGCTTGTGGCACAAGCTGGTATGCCTGGACCCACCCCAGGGCCTGGTGAAGGAGATCCAGAGAGTGTTGCTGGAGTTCTTTTGGAGCGGGAGACACAGTTTGAGGCCGGCAGTCCTCTACCTCCCTAGTGATGAGGGGGGGCAGGGGCTAGTCAGCATTGCCAGCAGGGTGGCAGCCTTCAGACTGCAGGCGGTTCAGAGACTCCTGTACACTGAGGAGGAGGCTCATTGGAAGAGGCTGGCCTGTTTCCTTCTCAATAGATTTGGGGGGCTGGGGTTAGGAAAACACCTGTTTTTAATTGAGAACACCAGTTTTAGTAAAGCAGGACTTCCTCCTTTTTATCAAAGTATTTTAAAAGCCTGGCAGCTGGTGAGGGTGGAAAGGGATGTGGAGTCCTTGACAGGGCAGGACCTGTTTGAGGAGCCCCTATTTTTTAATCCACTCTTTCCAGTTAAGTTCCTCCAGTCGATGACGCTCTGTGCCAGTTTTTTAAAAGCAGGTGTAACCAGGATGGTCCACCTGTTAAACCTTGAGCTCTCCTGCTGGCTAACTGCCTCCCAGCTAACTGCACAGCTAGGCTGGCACTCAGAGAGGCTTGCAGAAAGACTGATGGGTGAGTTGAGGGGCTGCCTCTCCCCGCGGCTCAAGGCAGTCCTGAGGGAGGAGTTGTCCAGAGGCACAGAGCAGAGACAGCTTTCCTTATTTCCAGGGATGATCGTGTCACCAGCAGTAGGTGAGGAAGGTGAGGGCGGTGGAGAGAATGGAGGGACTTTGCTTAAATTGCAGAATGTGGAGGAAATTATCTTTCACACAATGAATGGAAAACATATATACAAATTGTGTGTTAAAGCCACAGAGTATAGTAGGCTAAGGGGTCTGGTAGACTCTAAGTGGCGAGCTTACTTGGCTGTAGAGGAGGGGCACAGGCCGGTGTGGAGGGTGCTGTACAAACCGCCTCTCGCCAAGAGAGTGGGGGACCTGCAGTGGAAGATTCTACACTGCATTGTGTCCACAGGCAGGTTTCTCCATAGAGTGGACCCCAGCATCAGTGAGCAGTGCGCTTTTTGCTCAGCAGAGGAAACTCTCTTTCATGCCTACAGTGAGTGTGAGAGGCTGCGGCCACTTTTTAATTTACTGCAGGGAATCCTGAATAATTTAGGGGTCGTTTTTAGTAAGGAGCTTTTTATTTTTGGGGTTCTATACAATTTTAAAATGAAAAACAGGTGTGTTCTTATTAATTTTTTATTTGGACAGGCAAAATTGGCTATTTTAAAGACAAGGAAAAATCAACTCTCTGGTTCTGGACTGACCAGTTTAGTGGTTCAGTTCAGGGTGCTCGTGGTCAGCCAGATCAGAGTAGAGTTTGAGTATTTTAAACTGGTCAGTAACCTGGAGGACTTTCAGGAGAGGTGGTGTGTGGGAGACGCCTTGTGTGCTGTGAGTGAGGAGGGGGAGCTCCAGTTTTTGTTCTAATTTTATTTAATTTTTGTTTTACAGTGTTTTATTTTTGGCTTTTATCTGTTTTCAACAAAGAAAAAAACACTGTTTAATATTGATTTTTTAATGATCCTTTTATTTTGTTTAAAATCTGTTTTTAAGGAGAACACGATATATTTTAGGATTTTTTAAATTTTGCTCAGGCAGTAGGAATCTTAACTTTTGTTGTGTTTTACCTTTATTTGAATTTTAATGGATTTTATTTGGAATATTTAAATAAAGGATCTTAAAAGTCAAAGTCTCTCTCTAAAAGAAGCCAAGTTAGAAGCAACAATTGTGTGAATGTTGGGCCCCAGCACCTTTCCAATTGTGCCTATTTCCTTGATGTTTGACAAGGTTGCCCCAATTGCTTCTCCTAACTTGAGCTTTTGTGTTTGATATCACCACTTTAAACGGCTGTTGCATTTTTCTAACTTGTTTTTTTACATTGACAGTGTTTTTGTTATAGATTGATACCTACATGAACAAACTCTTGAAAGAAAAGTCAGTTCTTTTCAGTATTACAGAATCCAATAGTTGTCATGGATTTACATCAGAAAGCATGCCTGGTAAGTACTCCCCTTTGCAAAGACAGATAAGTTGATGCATAGAACATTGAGGAGGAGGAGGCACTAAGAAAAAGTCTTCCGCACTGTTTCACATAGAACACGATGTGCAAAAGGAGGTAGGGAAGAAGCTTTAGGGTCTGATGGGATAGGATATATTTTTAATATTTTATACACTTGCTTTTTAATAGTTTATACATTTGGTGTAACATATGAGACAAAAAGTTAGTTCCACGATCAGTCAATATCTCTTTGGGGATCCCTACTCTAGACATAATCTGCACTAATTCCTTGGCTATTGTAGCTGCACTAGTGACCTCAATGGAACTGCCTCCGGGTATCGCGTTGCATACGCTACCACTACTAATATATGCGTATACTCAGATTCAGAAGGTAGGAAAGGGCCTACTATGTCCATTGCAATGCACTCAAAGGCTAGTCCTGGCCCTGAATTACTGGATGTGGTAGCCTTTCCACCACCACCACCATTGCATCGGTCCTACTGATATACATGCTTTTGGTATGGGGTATGTCACCATGTCTCATGGATAGAGGAGATCACCACCTTGCCTTGTGGCTAAAACGACACACCGCCGAAGAGAGCTGTCCGAATTAAGGTCTGCCCAAACCCAAGTCCACTAATGTATCAGTACTAACGTTACCGACAACCGCATCAACAAACAAGCCCCTCCCAACCATTTCCCCATCTCTTACCTGCTTCCGATGCCAGATAACATCCCGTTTGCAGTGCACAGGTGTAGAAGTGATGTAGTGCACAGGAATAACAGACACAAGACAGTTCATGGTGAAAACAGCTCTTTATAACGGCTGGGTTGCGTGCTCTCAACTCTTAAATAATAATAACTGGCTCTACACATCAATGTGTATCGCTCAGTTAACCACGTGGTTCAGTCCTGAAATAATAAGACACTAAACAAGACACACACAAACACAACACAGTCACAAGTCCAGAGTGAATGCTCTTAGTGAAAGTGTTGATTTACAGGTTTATACGTGCACAATGGTCTGTGTAGTGTAGTCTGGGTTTAATTGTGGGCTGTTTAGCTACAGCTCCTGGAGTTTAGCCTTCTATAATGACAAATATAACAGTTAAATAGACAGGCAAAGCAGCACACAAAAACTCATGGTTTCTTTTTGTTACACAGTAATCCTTCACTGGTCCTTTCATAACCATAACAAAGGAACAGATTGCTTCGTCACATCCCCTGACAAACCCTCAGTCACGACCTTACAGGTCAGGAGGGAGATTGTTGACTAGGATTCATTTGCTCTCTGTCACAATAGGGTTTGTTGTATCTTAATATAAAATAAACTTGATTATACTGCGTTTGTATTTTTAGCAGTATTAGCAAGCACCATTAGGTAATATAGTTGTACGTAGTTGAACTGGAGTATTGAATGCTTAGTTTGCCAATTCTAGTGGTTAGGGCATGAACTAAAAGGTATGGCTTTACCTGTCAACTATGTTAAGATTTACGATATTAGTGTAACACCTGTCCGAATCAGTGTTGATAAAGGCCAGCAGATAGTTAGCTAGACCCCCCTTTACTCACCGGTGACGGGTGCTCCTGGGTTCTTGTGAACAATCCTGAAGATAACTTCCTTCCCCCCCACCCCAACTCAGTGGTATCACAATAGTATATTTCTAATGGGCGATGCCTCCACCTAGGTATGGGGCTGCAATACTCTAAGCCCCTCGCTAGGAAATAGTAAATATATACCTTCAGTTGAATAACCCATGCAGGACAAAGATAATTTGTTAACTACATAGAATTCTATTGGACTACACAAGGCAGTCCGATACAGATGTGGTGGCTAATGGTAACACAATATTAAATGTAAGCCGGTACCAGCAAATGGAATACCTTCATAGACATATTTTACATGCACACCCGTACGGTAACTAGTATAGGTATCCGTACCATGGCAACCAGCATGTCGTCAGAATTACATCCAAATAATCATATTATTTGCATCCATATCATATTATATATATATATATATATATATATATATATATATATATATATATATATATATATATATATATATAATATGAACTAAAAATGTATTACAGCTATGAACCCACCTTATTTATGTCATCAGAAACAAACGTTTTCTGCCCAGGCTCGTAAAACAAGAAAAACAAATCAAAAACAACCCTAACAGTGAACTGTGTGTAATTAACTAGGAGTTAGTGTTGCAGGCCTGAATCGTGGCTAGCGTGCGGTGTGGCTGGAAAATGCCCCTTTAGCTTATTTGTTCCTCTGAAAGCCTTATTATACTCCTGGTAACAAGACTATCTAGGCTAACTAAAGGGTAAACGATATTTCCATGGGTATAAACACAGTACTCACGCCTCTTCGGTATATCCGTGCCTCACTCTGCGAAATGGCATCTCCCTCTGCTAATGGTGTATCCTACAGTTACTCGGCGCCAAACAGGATTCCAAGCAGCTATGTTCAGTGAGCATTACAGTCACGGCTGCCTTTTCATAATGTCAGTCTTGGTCAATCCTCACACACATCAGTGTACTTCGTAAAAACTGAGATCTTTACTTAATATATACATCTGACATGTATCGAATGTAGTCGTAATGCGGTACACAGTACACAAACGGTGATCTATTTAGTTTCAGTTATATACATACTCGGTTGTAGATGCCTCCTGCACGTACATATAACCCTGTTGCTAGTATTTATTAGTCGGGAAACTAATACTTTCTTTTTGTAGTTTTAATTCTAACCGAATCCAAAATCCATAGCGTACTGCATCTCTGTCTATGTGCCGGTATAAAATCCTACATACTTGCAGGTGTGTGTGTGTGTGTGTGTGTATGTATATATATATATATATATATATATATATATAAGGTTATATACATCAGTTTATCTGTGCTCCCTACATTCTTTATTAACTGAGGGGTGGAGTTTTCTATCTTTTTTTTTTTTTTTTTACCCTTCCTTTTGGTTTAAAAATGGGGAACAGGAGGGGTTGCCCCTTTCAACAGGACCCAGAAATTGAAGTTTTAAGCGCTTGCACGCTATTTTTAATAAACACAAAATCAAAAATAAACAAACATAACTAACACCTAACTCTGTTTTGAGCACTAACTAACCACAACTGGAACCTAACTAACATAGGACAGCTAGGCTGTTTACCTGTTAAACAAACAAAACAAAAACACAAAAAAAGCTTTTACACAGTACCTTATTTTCTCATGGTTGAAAGCACCATCAACTGGGCCCTCCACATAGCAGCAGCCCTGAGTACACTGGCTGCTTCCTTTAAATACCCTGCACCTGGCTCTAATTCACAATGAACACCAGGTGCAGGGGATAACTAATAATCAAACCACTAACACAAGTATCACTAATTAAACCATTCAACAAACAAATGTGCATTCACATGTTTTTAGACAGGGAAGCTATTAACCCCTTCCCTGCCATATTATACATTCTTCCAGTGTTTTTACAAGACACCAGCCACTTAACGACCATCTCCCTTAAAAGACCACCCACCCACCGGCGCTTCCAGGGAGGGACCGCAAACCGACGACACAGGACTCCATCAGGATGACTGGGCCGACTGCAGCGACGACCGGGGAACAGGCGGCTGCAGCAGAGGACAGAGGTCTTCACCTGGGGACCGGCCTAGCGATGTCCGATCAACAGTAGGTGAGGCAGTTAACAGATGGAACACCAGCGACGTCTGGGTGCTCAAGGAGAGCAGAATAGGGAACCAGGGGCAGAACTGTGGACAATGGTGCAGACTCCTGGCCTCCATGTCTCACGCAGGGAAGTCGAGGCAGACCGGCAGGGTGTCCAGGAGCAAGGGGCAAGGTCCCACTCGCAGTAGCGCCGAACTGTATCGCAGGGGAGGTGGGCTCTTCACCTCCCCCTCCTTGTTTGTTGCTTCTCCCTCTTGTTCTGGAGACAGCAGGGCTTCTCCCTCTCGCGCTGGAGACAGCGGGGCTTTCTATGCCTGCTCCCATTTCTGGAGCAGCAGCTCCAACTCGGTCGGCTCCAGCTCTGGCAGTCCATGTTCCTGCCTCCACTTCTTATTCTGCTCTTTTTGAGCAGCAGTGTTCATACTGATCTTGGCGATAAATTCCTCTATGCCTTCCATTTTCTTGGTCGTAGGGGCGCCGCCACCATATGTAAATCGGCCGACACTTGTGGTCGTTCATTTGCCCCTTCCAACGTAGACCCAGAAACATGGATGGAAGTTTTTAAAGAGCCAACCCGCACTTTTTAATAAACACAAAATAAACACCTAGCTCTTACGAGCACTAACAACACAAACACAGGAACCTAACTATAAAACAGGACAGCTAAGCTGTTTACCTGTGAACAAAACAGAACACAAAAAGGCTTTTACACAGTACCTTTTTTTTCTTACAGTTGAAAGCACCATCAACCGGGCTCTCCACCAGCAGCAGCCCTGAGCACACTGGCTGCTTCCTTGAAATACGTTGCACCTGGCTCTAATTCACAATGAACACCAGGATAACTAATAAACACTATGTAACACAATTTTTGTTCCTGGGTAGTAAGTGTTATTTCTTAATTGCTTATGCCTCAAAAGTATAGAAAATGGTGATTATTCCCCACAAACTTTGCCTTTGTGACCAGGACAGTGATATTGTACTTATTTACTTATTGTACTTATTGTACTTATGTATTAACAGTATAATCGTAAATCTTGAAAAAGTACTCACTTCTAAATCTTTTGTAGTCATTTTTGTATTACTTTAGTATAAATACATGTTAATTTGGATTCATATGTTGTTTTTTTCTGACTTTATGTGAACGAAAAGACACACATTTGCCCGTTTTCCCATTGGAAATGGTGATATTTTGAAATATCACTGTCCTGGTCACAAAAGCAAAGTTTGTGGGGAATAATATCCATTTTCTATACTTTTGAGGCATAAGCAATTAGGAAATAACACTTACTACCCTGTGTGTGTGTGTGTGTGTGTGTGTCTATATATATATATATATATATATATATATATATATATATATATATATATATATATATATATATATATATATATATATATAAATGATTACTATGTTATAAAAAAAATATAGTAGTTTGTAGACAGAGTAGTCATTAAACAGAGTATATGCATTGATCTCTGTTTCATTTCGTTGTCCTGGCTTGCTGGCATATTATAGAACACTCAAAGCCATAAATGCTCTAGATCAATGTATAATCAATCTGTAGGTATGAACATTCAGTGTTTTAATGTAATTTAAACCATGTTAAAAACAATTATTATAAATGACTATATTATTATACATGACTATTATTTCTTTAGGTGTCATAGTATTTGTAATATATATTTGTAATGTATAATCAGCATTAATATACCAAATATCACTAATGTAAATAATATTCTGTATAAAACAGGCGATGATTATTTTATTAAATCTCATATCATTGCCTCATATCAGCTGTGACAGAGAGACACTTATTGTAAAGCGTGATTTATTTATTTTTTTTTTCTGCAAACATTTCCCTAGCCTTCTGTTACCAGGGGAAGTCTGAAAGCTTTATTGCCACTATGCCATTATGTAAATCAAATATGAAAGTGCTTTTCATATTGAGGGTACAGAATGAATGACAACTTTAAGCAATGTTATATTACTCAGGATGCAAAAGAATGTTTTAAAGGAAACATTTACTGTGTTAAGCTGATATTTTTCTTATAGGTTTATGTGAGGGGGGGGGGGGGGGGGGGGGGGGGGGGGGGAATCTGTATTGACTCTGCTGGCGTGTTCATAGTGCTGCAGGAGGAGGGCAGAAGTTGTCCAATACCCGCCTGACGGTCATAGCAGTGACACAGAGAGGTGGGAGAGAGGTTGTGTGGCTTTCCCTCTCTCCGAGTGCCTGAGAGGCGGGTCTTGGGGGAATTGTCGGCCCTATAAAATAACACTCTGCTGTTCCCTCAGGTCTGCCCTTTTAGCCGTGCTGAGCTTGCGGAAGCGCTGGTCCAGGACCGAGAACGGCCGGGAGAAAGAAACCCTAGAGAAAAGAAAACAGAGAGAACAATATTGGTAATGGGGAAACCTTGGACAGACCCCCCAAAGGATTGTGTATAGCAGACTGAGGGAGACGAGAGTGTAGGTAAGTGACCCGGGTCGTGCGGGTAGCGACGACCGGTGTAACGCTGCCAAGTGCAGCACCTTTCATTTGTAGTTTTGTTACAATGTTTTATTTTCCCTTTCTTTCGCCTCTTGTTTTCATTAGTATTTTGAGCACCTGCGAGTGCTCCCGCCTTTGGATTGCTTACCAGCATTGGTATTCCCATGATCCTGTCTATCATCCTGATAGTCAGGCCACAGCCAAAGCACCCTCTGCAGGCTAAAATAAATCATTGAGCTAGAGAAAATGTATTAAACAAATGGGCACCTGTGCAATTACCCACCACCCTTCCACAGTTTAATTTTTAAAACAACTTGGAGTAATACAACTTCAGAAACATGTTGTTTTATTCATATTATACTCCTCTGTGAAGAAAAATTACTAAATATGTAGGTGCATGCATGTGGGTGTGATAAGAGCACTGCAATTGATGGTCCTTCATTAAAATGACCCACATAATTACAAGTTATACTGTGTACATTTTTAAACTACTCTACATATTTAGAGATTTCTAAAACTCCCAGCCCTTTATGACATAATTCAAATGCTTAACCTTGCCTAAAAGTACCCACATATTTGGAGAAATGAAACAGCTGACCTGTTCCAGGTCATCAGTCTTTGAGGCCACCTCATTAAGTATTTAGCTTGCAATGCATTATGTTTTAAATGGTAACACACACACACATATATATACATATATTAGAGAGAGTGAACAATCCTTTCACTTTTCACGTTCGTTGCCCCTTTCAAAGTAGACCCAGGACACAGAAATGGAATTGATTTAAGTGCTGACGCGCACTTTTAAAAAACACCAATCAAATAAATTAAACAAAACTAACAAACACCTAGCTCCTTCTTGGAGCACTAACTATACAGTCTGGAACCTAACTCAACCAGGACAGCTAAGCTGTTTACCTGTAACCCAAACACAACTCACAAGGTTTAACACAGCACTTTACCTTGACTGCTTGGAAGCAGACCACACCTTCTGCCTCCCTACGCACAGCAGCCCCAAACGAACTGCCTGTCTCTCTTAAATACCCTGCACCTGGCTCTAATTTACAACTACCACCAGGTGCAGGGGATTACTATATAATATATATATAGACAAACACAAACAGTGTGGCCATTTATCTGGTTAATTAATTCTGGTGTGAAAATGAAGGTTAATATTGTTATTGTGCCCAGTTTCTACTTGTGTTTTAAATTTGCAGTAAAATAAAATACCTCAGATCTTTCCCCAAGGGCTGCAGTGAAAATTCATTAGGAACAGCTTTCCCCTTTGAAGCTCCTTTTTGGTTTGCATAACGTCAACAACATATTTCAATTAAGGTTTTTTTTTTTTTTTGAAAATGCAAACAGATCTAAGGCTGAGGGTCTTATGAAGCCTTTGTATTGGCTTCAGCTATTTTAGATCCGGAAGACATCAATTGCGTTAGACAAGCTAAGAAACTAGATCATTAAATATTCTCTTGTACATAATTTACACTGGGAGGGCAAAAGCCCTAACTGTAAGTAGTGTGTGTGTGTGTGTATGTTGTGAATATAGGGTTGGCAGGGAAGGGGTTAAAATCCTCCCTGACAGAATACATGTGGAAATGTGGTTGGAGCCTTAATTGAATAATTGAAGATTAATTAGGCTCTAGCCACATGTTATAATCCATTGTTTGAAGAAGGTGTTTGAGTTAGGATTCGGTGAGTTTAACTATGTGCTGTGTATTTTATCTATAACAAACACATTGTCAATGTAAAAAAAAAAAACAAGTTAGAAAAACGCAACAGTTGTTTAACTTGTGATATCAAACATAAAAGCCTAAGTTAGGAGAAGCAACTGGGGCAACCTTGTCAAGCATCAAGCAAATAGGCACAATTGGAAAGGTGCTGAGGCCCAACATTCACACAGTTGTTGCTTCTAACTTGGCTTAATATTTTGTTCGCTCCACTTTACATTGAAATGCTCATTCCCTTCTCAACTGGGTTGTAACCAGAATAAAGATGCTAAGACACATGTGCCAAGGAAAGTGCTCAACGAACTGAATGGGAGAGGCATCATCACAGCCGCAGACAAGTATGCTTTGGGAAGACACACGGACAACATGCAGGTAAGGCACAGGTAGATCAGGGCACACATGGACAAACATTTAGCCCATACATACAAGAATACATGAAAGAGCATGAAGCAATACATTTACAACAATAAAGAAGATGAACAAGACCAATAATGGCAATGAGTGCAAGGGATAATGAGAATGCAAGGTATGTGTATGGGAAATGACAGTTGATGGCAGTGTGAACAGGCTTGCTGTAGGGTGACGTCAGGCCAGAAAGGAGTACACACACAGAGATGCACTGCTGGCAGAGGAAACTGAGACGCTGTGGTGATCATTGCAATTATTGTAAAATAAACAATTTAAACAAAAAACAGCACACTGCACTTTAGGCCAAAATAAACAGACAAACATAACGGACTGTGGACGAACACTAAACACGAGTAGCATTTGTTATTTCTTACTTTTTGTACTTTTTTATTTTCTCATTCTCCACACCTGTTCTCCACTCATGAACACACAACCCTGAGTGAGTAAAGTGTGCATCTGTTCTGTATATACTGTTGTGCCGGGATTCAACTACTAAATGATTATTCACTTGAATCCCAGCACGTTAAATAATTTGTGAAACCCCGTGCTCACATACTATTAAATACTTTAAATGCACGTGAAGTGCAATCCCCGTGCCTAAATACAGCTATATATTTTAAATCACTTGTGCTACACAGACACATTTTTATCCAATCCAGCAATATCTATACACCAACATTAACACACCAGACACAACAAAATACACATGGGGCGGAGCACACTGTCACATGTAGGCATTGCAGATCCGCTGCTGGAGTGTTGGAGCGTTTTTTTTGGTTGTGCATTGTCAATGTTTCTTGTTGCAGATTGACTTTTGAGCTGATAAAGGAATGGTCACAATCCCCTTGAAGTTGTACAAAGATCAGTTCAATGTAAACTGGATCGATCAAAAAAAGAAGCCAAGTTAGAAGCAACAATTGTGTGAATGTTAGGTTCCAGCACCTTCCCAATTGTGCCTACTTGATTGATGCTTGACAAGGTTGCCCCAATTGCTTCTCATAACATGGGCTTTTGTGTTTGATATCATCACTTGAAACGGCTGTTGCATTTTTCTATCTTGCTTTTTTACATTGACAATGTTTTTGTTATAGGTAGCACTTCATTTTTTACTTCATCAAATAATGAATAAAGCAAGAGAAAGATATTACAGAATGTGTATGGTAAATAGACAGACAGACAAGACAAGAGAGTAATAAGTAAAGTAATATAACAGAAATGAGAAAAGGTTTTAAAGTAAAATAATGGTAGAAGGGACTTTTGGACAGTAGTGAAAGTGTAAACATTGTATTCTTTTAGTTGCAAATGTACATCCATGAGTGGTGAACAATGTCTATTTTGGTAGGTATTGAGATATTGATATCTATGTAGGTACAAAACTACAATGTTATGAATGGTTAAAAAGGTACATATGCATGTCAGTGCTAAAAAGTACTATACTAACATATTTTAATGCTGAAAAAAACATTATTCTCTTTGTTATGGAGGTGTTATGAACTTAAGTTAATGTAAGGCATTTGTAAAGTATTAGATCTCTTCACAAAAGGCCATATCCATTTCCTTTGCATTTCTTGGCCATGGTTTGACTTGAATGAGTGCATCATTTGCATGCACCCATTTTCCAGTATCAACTAAAGCAAGAAGAAACACAGTGTCCTGAAGTAACACCCTGCCCTTGGTGTATAATAATGGAAGCTAATTGGTAATTCCTGTTGCCCATAGTAATTTTCCTCTTCTGCACAGCAGTAAACTTGCATTGTGTCACTTTGTAATGGTCCTATCTGGTTTGGTTTCCCAAAGCATAAGTTGGAGTGCAATCATTCTTCCTGCTGACTGAATAAGTTGACATTTCATGATTGGAGAAGTTTTGCATTGCCTACATTTGCTATAAAGAATTATTGCCCATTTGTCATTTCTATAAATTAGTTCTTCCAAACACACAGAATCTGTACCAGCAGGTATACGTAGAGGGTAAACATGCAACACCTGTCGGTTTGATGAGCAGTAGTTACATCGAGTATATAGAATGTCATGATTTATTGTAACTGAAACCATGCAAGATACTTCAGGATAAATTTCAGACAATTTGATGAGAAACTCTGCAACATCTTGCTGCTCACCTCTATTGATGGGTTCTCCTAAGAAGTGAAAAATATCCACTGTAATTAGAGATGCAGTGGATGGCAAGTGATCATAGTTGTGACCGAAGCTCCTGATTAGCTATTGTTGACTGTGTTTTAATGAATCCTTCAGAGGTTGCAAGTGAAGAAGGCACTGCAATGTTGCATTTTCATAGCATGAGGTGAAATTGGGGTTGCTCAAGCCTCTGAATGGATGTGTAACTGCAAGTGTTTAGAAGATTGAGGCTTTTTCTGTTCTTGAACATTAGTGATGGCTCGGTGAATGACATGTACTCGACCTTTTACCTTGTGTACCTTGTGCGTGTTGGTGTCCTTCAAGCTTATCAACTTAGGGCAATAAATCCCTCTGAGCCTATTATATGTAACTGCAGTTTGAGGTGCCTTAATGCAGGTGGGGTCAAAAAGTTGATAAGGTGGACACTGCTTAAGGATGTAACTCTGGAAAGTGCAATGAAACTTTGTCCTTAGGAGGAAATGGAGTTACCAAGATCCACCATAACTGTTTTTAGAGTCATACCCTGGCACTTGTGAATGGTGATTGCATGAGCACCAATGACTGGGAACTGCTCATTTTTCATTTTTTTTCAGCACATTTCTCTGGAAGTTACAAAGGCAGTCCACAGTCCATAAGATGAATGTCCTCTCCAGGCATACGATCAAGCACGGCAGTCTGGATCTGGTTACAGACATCTACAGTAGGCATGACGCAGGTTGAGCTTGCATCTTTGTCATCTAAGTCATTCATTTGTTTAATCATTTGTTTTTTTGTAGCTGGAAATATCTTTCCATAGGTATCAAGCATAAAGTCAACAATCTGTGATCAGCTTGGTTGGTGACTCCAAGTCAGGCATGGTTAAGAAAGTTACCAGAAGTTTTGCCCTGTTTCTGGCACATATTAAGTGTGAGTTGATCACACGCAAATAAATTCCACAGATTCACAGATCCCATGGAGCCAGTCAGTTTGTGCAATTCCTCCTGAGTAACTGGCACATAAAGTGGATTCCGATATACAGGTGGAAGCTGTAGCAAACCCCCCAGAAGTAAGATGTTGATTTTTCCAAAGCAGCCATCATTTGTGTTAGTAATCTGGAAAATCTCACACAGACACAGATGGATGTAGAATAAGGTGACACTGAAAATCATGCTTACCTCATCTATAATGCACGTCTGTATGAAGGCATTGCAGAACCTCATCAGAGAGGTTACAGTACACCAGTGTTTTTCCATGTTCCACTGGAAGCATTAGTAATCTGTGAATGGTCATCCCATTGATATTGCAAGCTGCAACTCCAGTGGGTGCTGTGATTGCCACTTTTTTCTCAGGCTTTGTTTCACCCATGTTGTGGCAGTTTGAATGAGAAAAGTCTTCCCTGTGCCTCCAGTGCAACTCACAAACATGCAGAGGATGGGGGTGTTTGTTTCAGTTTTGTTGCAAAGTTTTGGCAATGTGGCCAAACAATCTCTGCTGATCTTTATTAAGGCGCTTGAGCATGTCTTCTACATTTTGTAAAAGAGGTTGAGCTGCCACATCTCAATTGAGTTGAATTCAGCCTGCAGAGGAGCAAAGTGAACTTGATTTTCAGGTCCTTCTGTTTCGCTCATTGTCCTCTTCAGCCTCTATTCCCTATTGTTTCTGCTCTACTAGTCGGGTTAACTCCTCATTAGCTGCAGCTATTTGTTGTAGTTGGTCATGAGGCCATAGTTTTTGAAGGCTATCCCTACAAGCATGGAAGGCTTCCACATAGGAATGGCACCCTTCAGGAAGAAGGTCTGATCTGTCTTTCCATTGCTTGAAAAGTAGGAGGATAGCATAAAGTAGTTATCTGGTTAGTCTTGTACACTGTAATGGTAATGACTGATTAATGGCCTGCTTCTCTTTTTGATGTATCCCAAGGGAAACATTTTAGGCTTCTCTGTTACCATGCTATGCCATGAAATCATAAAAGCTTATGTCTTGCAGAGCCTCCAGACATTTTGGGCAGTATGAGTCAAACCAGGAAGGAAAGTAGATGTCGGTTGAGTCAGGATTTTCTTTTGCTAGCATGTCAGTGTGTTCCTTCTATTTCAGCCGATGGCTAGAAACCTTTGATACATCAATCCACTTGATGGTTGTCTGCAGATCTGTGCCGTAGAGAGGTAAGCCTAGGAGATTGTCTGCTGCTTCAAGTGCACCACATTCTCTGTTGGACAAGCTGCGGAGTGCAACATTTCACAGGCTGCTGTCCAGAGACTTGTTTGAGTTGATGTAATTTATGATGCCAAGGGCAAAACTCTTCTCAGGTTTTGAAAGGTATTTTGTAATGTAGCGGTTGAGGGCTGTAGATTGTTCACCAATGAATTGAATATCCATATTGCCTTCCCAAGCTAACAAAATGGCTGGATTGTAGTCATTGGTTCAGACTTCTGCATTACTCTGTGGTTGATCATAGAGTCTGCCATGAGGTTTGAGTGCTTTGTTCTTTTCTTGGAAATCCAAAGCGACAAGCTATCACCACCTTGTTTTTGATTTTCTTGGATCTTTCAAGACACGGTCTCTGAGTACAGGTGCTATCAGGTCAATTGGAATGGTACAGGTGATATGTTGATTAATGTACTGTGCAATTTGTGAGTCTGGTCCATTCACCGCCTTTATGTATTGTCCCAGGTCAGTCCAGCTCCTTTGCTAATCAGGTAAAGATTGGCCTGATGCTGCAGGTGAAAGATATATTGCTGATTCAGCCTAAATTGTGCGTTGCATGACTGAAGCCGAGCTTTGACAATCTCTGTTGGATTTAAACTGGGCATCCGTTTGGCATGCATTCCATGAGTGTACAAGTCAGGGAAACACAGTAGGTCTAGTTTTTTCCTCCAGTCTTCCAGCGTGTCATCCTGTATGTAAAGCATTTATTAAAGATCATTAGCTGTACCTTTCTTTCTTTCACTGTGTATGGGATTGTGACAGGATAGCCGCAGAGGGAAAACTCAGTCAGGAAAATGCAATGAAACAAAAGATTCTTTAATTAACCAAAACACAAAATAAAAAGGCACAAGGACCAAACAAAAGATACAAACACAAAACAAAAGGTTTCAAAAACACTGCAACAAAATAAATCATGTTAAACCAGTATTTTTTCATGTCACACCCACTTTGTCTCTCCAAACCAAATCACCCCAGACAAAGATCCTATCTGGCTTTTATAATTAACAATTAGCCCATTAAGGCTCCAGCCACATTCTCACAGTATTTATTTCTGAATCATTCCTTCCTGAATCAGAGTGTGAGAGATAGAGAGAAAAAATGAATATTTAAGGAAAAAATTAGGCCCCTATTTCTTATTTAAAAGTATTGCTTAAATGGAGATGGATGACATTTGTGGGGAACTGTCATATCTGTTATATTAAAAGGAGCAACAAATTTTCAATTACGACTGCACCAAACACTTCCAGAAAGCCTTTCATTTTCAAATAAAGCATTTGTCTTCAACAGCATACAGCACTAAAAAAAATTAATACAAGACTGTTTCATGTTGTATTCCTTTTTGTACCAAGGAAAAAAAAAAAAAAAAAATATATAAAAAATATATAATTTAATTATATATATATATATATATATGATAATATTATATATACTATATATATATATAATATATATATTATTTAATATATAAGTCTTTTAATACTATGTAGCGAGTCCCTTTTGGAGTTGCTGCCTCTGAAAATTGGTTGTTCGGAAGCTTTTCCTTTCAATCATAACCTGATTCTCCTCATGTACAAAAATTGTTCCTGCAGTTTAGCACCATAAGACATGTGAAATGACTGGGAAAGCAGGAAGAAAAAACTTGAAAGTGCTGTTTTAATTTTTTTTTTTAAGTTGACTTGAAGGTTATGCAGCACAACCTTCAGCTCCTGCAATTAATTAAGGCAACTGGGACTCTGAGGCTGAACAACTCCATTTCTAGGTCAAAACGAGTTGGTACTGATTTACTACTTCATTCGCGGTACATAATGATGTACTATACAGGTGTTATTCACCTGAATAATACATTATGTTATTCAGAGTCACGAAACAGAGTACAGTAAGTAGTAACATATTGTTTTTTAGCAATTGAGATTTATATACATTCATAATTTGGTCACTGATTCTGTACCTCAGGGAACATATAGCAGCCACTGCCCCCTGAAACAGACAATTTCTGGTAATGCATGCCAGTCAGAAAGACTGTAGAAGGTTGTACAGATGGTAGTAACTAAGCAATCAAAATGCATTGACAACAAGTTTCCCACCCAACTTGCATTTTTTAATGTCTGTGTATTTACAAGCTTTCCCTATTTTATCCACTTGATGGCAGCATTTGCCTTTCTTAATGAATCCTCCAAAGTGATATTGAACTGATTGGTTATGATAACAGGTGGAAAGATTATTTGGAGAAGGCACAACTTACAGACATCATGCTCTACTGATTTAAGAGAATTGTGTAACACTTGTAAAATTATTGTTTTGATAACATTGATTACCTTAAATGGAATAAAATATTGATTATTAGAACTGGGCATGTGATTTGTTTTTAGAAAGCCCTCATTTGAAATAAACAAATTTTACTGAATAATGGAAAATGGTTATTTTTAAAACCTGATTTAGGTTACTTAGGTTTTGTTGCTATAGCCTCATTTGATAAAATGTACACCCTGTGATCTGATCCTTTTGCAAACCAGTATAAATATCAGGTTCAACCATGACATGCCAATTGGTTTACAGAGGGTTTATTGTATACCCATACTCATGCATGCTTTATGGCCTGTTCTGGGTCTGTTTTAATTTCACACAGGTTCTTATTGTGTAAGTTGGAATTTTTTAAAAAACAAGCTCGTTATGTACAAGGACACAGTCCGATAGACATTTGCATAAACATTCACGGTAAAATTCTTCAGTTTGTTAGGCTGTATCAGCTGCAATGTAGTATCAAGGAAAATAAGTTCCTCTAGAGTTCCGCACTACTTGAAACACACTACACTTGAAAGTATACACTCATGCCTTTGAAGTTCCTGTATGGACCATTCACTGACTTAACTTTGCAGCAGAGAAATACATTAGCATGTCAAAGAGTGAGCTTCATGTTGTGAATGAGGACTCTATTTGAAGTTTTGTGCTCAATGATGTGGGACTGTACAAGCATCTGAATAACCTGCTGTTCTTCCAGATGTACACTTTCTAGAATTGAATGCAATTTCACAGTCATTTATTTATTTATTTATTTATTTATTTATTTATTTATTTATTTGTTATTCAGACCTAATTACAACTGAAAATATATGAGTTTTCTGAAAACCTTTCATTGGTATAATTTTGACAACATTTTCTATGTATAAGAAAATAGATCTTAAGTTTTATGTTCAATTACATGAGACAGATATCTGTTCTCTGATTGGCTGAGAAGGCATACATAAATCATGTACAGCAAATTGAGCATACCACTGGAATGACTATCAGTGGTTTGCTCACCTGCAGTATAATCATAGCACTCTACAACCCTAACAAAAACTTAATGGCTTCAAGTATTGAGGTTATGCTGCACAAAGGGAGCTTTAACCTTGTGAATATACAGACAAATTTGTGTTGTATCCTGCACTTAATAAAATATAATTCAAGTAGACATGTTAAATCCAAGCATTTATTGAACATCAGCCACAAATAAATACGACAAAGACCAAAAAACACAATTTCTGACAAGCTTTAAAAAAAAAAAAAAATCACTCAAGCAATTGCAAATAATTGTTCTTGACAAAAGTATTGATACCTTTACATTTAAACTCTGTAAAAATGTTATGAACTCATTAAAAATGTATTAATTGATTGAAAACCATTACACAGTAATTAAGCTGCATTATACAGTCAATAGCCAGAAAAAGAGGTAATTATTCCCAACATCTGTTGAAGAAGAATGTTTTGGCAACACAGCAGAAGATAGTCAAGACAAAAAAGTTGGATTCATGTTTGAGAAAAGCACTTGCAGCAAACTACAACAAAGGAAATCGCTGTTATCAAAGAAATATGGCATACCAAAATCCACAATCAGAGCAATAACCAAGAAGTACCACAGAACAAACTCAACTGAAATGCTTGAAATAAGTGGACATCCAAAGAAAATTACAGGCACAGCAGGTAGGAGAATTGTCTGAACAACTAAAGAAAAGCCAAAATTAACAGCCAAGGACAAAGAAAGATTTAGAAGCATCAGTCATAACAGTGCACAAAAGAACTGCATGAAGGCACCTAAACACAGAATAGTTGTATGCATGTAGACATCACTGCAAATGATTTTTTAAAGAAAATTCATATAACAAAGCATTCCTTTTGCCAAGAGCTGTGAACAATTCTGTAGTCCAATGAGACTAAAATAAATCTTTCACCCCAAAATGGAAAACAGTATGTTTGGGAAAAAGGGTACTCCTTCAATGAAGAAAACTTTATACCTCAATTAAACATGGAGGGAGTTTTATCATAATATGGGGTGTTTTAGCAGTTCAGGGCCTGGAGACTTTGATGTGATTGAAGATCAAATGAATGCAGCCATTATCAAAACATTCTGCAAAGTACAAAAATCCATTTGTTCATAGGCTGATTACCAGACAGCTTCCAACACAATGCATACGGCTAAGTCAACCCTAGAATTCTTGTTCAAAATGTTTTGGATTTGCCATCCACGGTGACATTACGGTTAGCGTTGCTGTCTCACAGCTCTAGGGTCCTGGGTCCAAATCTGGCCTAGGGGGCTTGTCTATGTGGAGTTTGTATGTTCTCAATGTGTCTGCGTGGGTTTTCTCCAGGTATTCTGGTTTCCTCCCACAGTCCAAAGACATGCTGGTTAGGTTAATGGTCACTCTAAATTGCCCTTGGGGTGTGTATGTGTGATGCCCTGCGATGGACTGGCGTCCCATCCAGGGTGTAGTTCTACCTTGCATCCTCTGGCTCACTGCAAGCCCGTAAAGGATTAAGTGGTTATTGATAATGGATGGATGGATGGATGAAAAGAGCTAAGCATTGTGTTTTCAATTTGTCTGAGCTGAAGGAAATATGCAAGAAAGAATGGGCACACACAAAATACTAAATAGTAGTGCTGAAATACTGATATTGGTATTATTTCTCTGTATTGTACTTTTGTGTTCATTTATACAGGTTTTCAAGGGCCGTGTTGTTTTACCGACATATGTCAATGAACAAGGGCATTGTATGACATAGACAACATTACCATTTACCATTTTTCAGTCTTATTTTTATGAATACAGAGGCATTGGTGATCTCTGGATCAACAAATACTTTCAACAGATCATTTAGGCATTGACCTCTGCGCACTGTGACAGTTACAGGAATTGCAGGGTGGTCACTATCTAGAGGAGGTATCCAAGGAGCAGTAACATCTAGATAATCCCCAAAGTCACTCATACAAGGTCCCAATGTAACTTAATTATCAGTACTGTCTTCCAGGAATGCTTCAGTTACAGTTGAAGTTCCCAATGGCACTTCATTATCATCTTCACCTGTGTCTCTGCTCTCACCTAGAAAAAGAATAAAATATAAAAACCAGCATTATTAGAATATGAAACCTTAAAGTAGGCAAATGTTTAAAATAGCAGTGTCTTCACATATATGGCTCTATTTTAAAAATTGCATTTATAAAGTTATCAGTAAAAGCATATCATAATGTATTTAAATTGTGCAGAAAAACTGTTTATGAATAATCAATGAACCACAAGTATCAGAACACTGCTGTGAAAAAGAAAAAAATTACCCTCAGGTAAATTGTTTTGCATATTTTTTTATACCCTAATGGAGGTAACATTCTGCAACAAATAAGATTGTGAATATTGCTGGTCTTCCATTTTCTGTGATTTTATTTCTAAAATATCTTACTTGCACAAACATACTTCCAAAGTTTTTTCTACAATGATAAAAGTTTTTTGTTGGCAGATAGTAATACATTTATTACAGAAGCATTATATACTTAGTTTAAACCATTTTCGTGGAGTAGTATTAGAGAGTAAATCATGAGAGTTTTCATCTTTTTCTTTCAAATTGTCCACATTGGAGCTTTCAAGTGATGTCAAGTCAACAATAGAGCAATCTGAATCTCCACTTGCTGCAACATGCTTGCTCTCAGAAGACCATGCAGGTCTGATATCTGGAGGCAAGTCACTTGCTGTTGGTTTACATTTTGGGATTTCAAATCTGCAGTGCCCAGGTTTTCTTTTTCTATTTGTTTATTGTTTTCAACTGGGGTTGGAGGAGGACTACAGTCTTCTTTAAAATTCATCTACCACCATCTGTATAATTTTTTGTGCAAAGAGATAAGCAAAGCATTTTCATTTGGCTAGACTCATACACGTCTTCCACTGAGCAATGACTTGGTATTTCTCATTGGCTAAAATTGTGGATTTCAATAGTGAAGACTTCAAATTGTCCTTTCTTGGATTATCCGTTTGTAAAAAAAAAAAAAAAATTGTTTTTTGCAGTGATGCAAAGTTCCTCAAGCTTTGTCCCTTTGTCAACCTGAAGGTGCACGAACCTGTTTGTAATCATTATCCTTGTCATCATAATGCTTACAACCAATTTTTATTCGCACTGGTGTTTCCTAGCCATGACATTGGTTAATCTCTCAGTTTCTGAAACAAATCATTTTCTAGATGTCACCGCATCTGAAGCATTTAGTTGTCTACAAAACGTTACAGTAGCCAGTCGATCACAGTAAGTAGGAATGCATTTGGCAAGACCATCATCCATCACCACATATGGAATAGTGTCTCTGCATAATATTATAATATTTGCTTTGCATGCAAACAAAACTTTTCTTTTTTTTTTTAAATTATGAATACATTTGCTACTTTTCAGTGTTTAAGAACATAAAAAAAAAAAATAAACTCACTCACACTTTTAATGTCCATAAATTAACTTTCAATTAACTTGATAGCTTGGCAGATGTTTTATAATACTACTGTTTTTTGCTTTTTTTAACAACAAAATCTTATTTGCCCCTGTGGCAGGCTGGCGAGTGGATAGAGGCCCAGAGACAGTCTGCAGTTCAAAAAAATAACAATTTTATTATAAATAAACAAAAATAAAGTGCACAAGGGCAAAATAACAGATACTCAAACACAAATAAAGCAAAAACAAAACTCACAAAAATAAAGTTTCCAGGCTGGGCAATGCCTTCACTGGATTTAGAAAATTCAAAAAAACCACAAAACAAACACCAACCTGCTTCCTCAGCTCCCTCTCTCCAAATGAGAAGCAGAGGCCTCCTTTTATATCAGGTGGCTGGGCGCTGATTGATCGTTAATCAACCTAATCAACTAATCAACCCCAGCCACCTGAACATAATAAACCCAGGCAGGTAGGGGAAGTTAACCCCATCCCTGCCAATTTAAAGGGCAGAGCTTTGCTCTGCCACACACCTCCCCCCATGTACAACGTACACCGGCCGCAATCGGCCAACTCCCCCCTTCCCCCACCCCCCACCCCCCCCCCCCAAGAGTCCAATTATGTCCCTTGGGTGGGCTGTTATGGTGGGTGGTGGTGGGCGGGGTTGATGTCGGAGCCCCCAAGCCTTCTTTGGTTGAGGGGGCCCCGAATCTCCAAGGTAGCACGGCGACGGCGGCCCGGCTCCCTCTGGTGGCGGAGGCGGCGACGGCGGCCCGGCTCCCTCTGGTGGCGGAGGCGGCGACGGCGGGCCCGGCTCCCTCTGGTGGCGGAGGCGGAGGCGGCGGCCCGGCTCCCTCTGGTGGCGGAGGCGGCGGCGGCGGCCCGGCTCCCTCTGGTGGCGGAGGCGGAGGCGGCGGCCCGGCTCCCTCTGGTGGCGGAGGCGGCGGCCCGGCTCCCTCTGGTGGCGGAGGCGGGCGGCGGCCCGGCTCCCTCTGGTGGCGGAGGCGGCGGCGGCGGCCCGGCTCCCTCTGGTGGCGGAGGCGGAGGCGGCGGCGGCGGCCCGGCTCCCTCTGGTGGCGGAGGCGGCGGCCCGGCTCCCTCTGGTGGCGGAGGCGGCGGCCCGGCTCGGCCTGGTGGCGGAGGCGGCGGCGGCGGCCCGGCTCCCTCTGGTGGCGGAGGCGGAGGCGGAGGCGGCGGCCCGGCTCCCTCTGGTGGCGGAGGCGGCGGCGGCCCGGCTCCCTCTGGTGGCGGCGGAGGCGGCGGCCCGGCTCCCTCTGGTGGCGGAGGCGGCGGCGGCGGCCCGGCTCCCTCTGGTGGCGGAGGCGGCCCCTCCCTCTCGGGCTCTGAGAGCGGCGGCGGCTCCTCCCTCTCGGGCTCTGAGAGCGGCGGCGGTGGCTCCTCCCTCTCGGGCTCTGAGAGCGGCGGCGGTGGCTCCTCCCTCTCGGGCTCTGAGAGCGGCGGCGGTGGCTCCTCCCTCTCGGGCTCTGAGAGCGGCGACGGTGGCTCCTCCCTCTCGGGCTCTGAGAGCGGCGGCGGCGGCTCCTCCCTCTCGGGCTCTGAGAGCGGCGGCGGCTCCTCCCTCTCGGGCTCTGAGAGCGGCGGCGGCTCCTCCCTCTCGGGCTCTGAGAGCGGCGGCGGAAAAAAAAATGGCTCCTCCCTCTCGGGCTCTGGGAGCGACGGCGGATCCTCCTCCCTCTCTGGCTCTGGGAGCGACGGCAGATCCTCCTCCCTCTCTGGCTCTGGGAGCGACGGCAGCTCCTCCTCCCTCTCTGGCTCTGGGAGCGACGGCAGCTCCTCACTCCCTCTCTGGCTCTGGGAGCGACGGCAGCTCCTCACCCCTCTCTGGCTCTGGGAGCGACGGCAGCTCCTCACCCCTCTCTGGCTCTGGGAGCGACGGCAGCTCCTCCCTCTCTGGCTCTGGGAGCGACGGCAGCTCCTCACCCCTCTCTGGCTCTGGGGACGACGGCAGCTCCTCACCCCTCTCTGGCTCTGGGACGACGGCAGCTCCTCCTCCCTCTCTGGCTCTGGGGACGACGGCAGCTCCTCCTCCCTCTCTGGCTCTGGGGACGACGGCAGCTCCTCCTCCCTCTCTGGCTCTGGGAGCGACGGCAGCTCCTCACCCCTCTCTGGCTCTGGGAGCGACGGCAGCTCCTCACCCCTCTCTGGCTCTGGGAGCGACGGCAGCTCCTCCTCCCTCTCTGGCTCTGGGAGCGACGGCAGCTCCTCACCCCTCTCTGGCTCTGGGAGCGACGGAGGCTCCTCCTCCCTCTCTGGCTCTGGGAGCGACGGCAGCTCCTCCTCCCTCTCTGGCTCTGGGAGCGACGGCAGATCCTCCTCCCTCTCTGGCTCTGGGAGCGACGGCAGATCCTCCTCCCTCTCTGGCTCTGGGAGCGACGGCAGCTCCTCCTCCCTCTCTGGCTCTGGGAGCGACGGCAGCTCCTCACCCCTCTCTGGCTCTGGGAGCGACGGCAGGCTCCTCCTCCCTCTCTGGCTCTGGGAGCGACGGCAGCTCCTCACCCTCTCTGGCTCTGGGAGCGACGGCGGCTCCTCCTCCCTCTCTGGCTCTGGGAGCGACGGCAGATCCTCCTCCCTCTCTGGCTCTGGGAGCGACAGCAGATCCTCCTCCCTCTCTGGCTCTGGGAGCGACGGCAGCTCCTCCTCCCTCTCTGGCTCTGGGAGCGACGGCAGATCCTCCTCCCTCTCTGGCTCTGGGAGCGACGGCAGATCCTCCTCCCTCTCTGGCTCTGGGAGCGACGGCAGATCCTCCTCCCTCTCTGGCTCTGGGAGCGACGGCAGATCCTCCTCCCTCTCTGGCTCTGGGAGCGACGGCAGCTCCTCCTCCCTCTCTGGCTCTGGGAGCGACGGCAGCTCCTCACCCCTCTCTGGCTCTGGGAGTGACGGCAGGCTCCTCCTCCCTCTCTGGCTCTGGGAGCGACAGCAGATCCTCCTCCCTCTCTGGCTCTGGGAGCGACGGCAGCCCCTCACCCCTCTCTGGCTCTGGGAGCGACGGCAGCTCCTCACCCCTCTCTGGCTCTGGGAGCGACGGCAGCTCCTCACCCCTCTCTGGCTCCCGGGAAGGCGGCTCACCCCTCTCTGGCTCTCGGGAAGGCGGCTCACCTCTCTTTATTGGAGTGACCGGTGGATCTCCCATGTCTACCGCCAGGTAATTAACCACCATGAGAGCAACCTCTGGGAAGGAGGCCGGGTGGTGTTGTTCCTCCCACTGTTCCCACCTCTCCCCATCTCGATGCCACAGCGTGTTGATAACTATGGGGAGATCATGGACGAGGTCTGCCTCAGGGTGCATCAACCAGTCCCAGATCTCCTGGGACGGTGGTGAAGGTGGTGGTGCTGGAGGTAGTGGGGTGGCCCCTGATGCCCGGGGTGAACACGGCACCTCTTCCTGGGCCTGGTTGTAGGGGCATCCTGCCCAGTTGTGGCCGTCCTCCTCACACCGGCCACACCAGTTTGCCGGTGGCACGTCTGGGCAGGACCGCCAACGATGGTCCTCCTTCCCACACCAGGAACACCAGGGGAAGAGGCTGGCCGGGTCCTCCAGCGGTGGCTGCAGCAGCTTACATTTCTTCAGCTGCTGCTTGTCCTGCCTTTGCCACTGTCTGCTCTTCTTTCCCTTTTTTTTTTTTCTCAAAAAAAAAAAAATAAATACTGCTCTGAGCCTCTAGGTGGCGCTATCCCACTTCTGACACCAAATGTGGCAGGCTGGCGAGTGGATAGAGGCCCAGAGACAGTCTGCAGTTCAAAAAAATAACAATTTTATTATAAATAAACAAAAATAAAGTGCACAAGGGCAAAATAACAGATACTCAAACACAAATAAAGCAAAAACAAAACTCACAAAAATAAAGTTTCCAGGCTGGGCAATGCCTTCACTGGATTTAGAAAATTCAAAAACCACAAAACAAACACCAACCTGCTTCCTCAGCTCCCTCTCTCCAAATGAGAAGCAGAGGCCTCCTTTTATATCAGGTGGCTGGGCGCTGATTGATCGTTAATCAACCTAATCAACTAATCAACCCCAGCCACCTGAACATAATAAACCCAGGCAGGTAGGGGAAGTTAACCCCATCCCTGCCAATTTAAAGGGCAGAGCTTTGCTCTGCCACAGCCCCCCACTATGCTTTAAAAACTGTGATTTTCTTCCTGTTATCGTAGTTTCTCTGAAATTATTTAGTTGACAGACTCTTTATTGTAGTACCCAGCAGGAAAATGAAAAAAAAAAAAAAAACAATTGCTGTAATGTATATTTTAACCGCACAATAGCGCCGTTATAGGTAACAGCGGTTGGCAGAGCCTTGTTTAAACCTTGTATGTTTTCTTGGTTGTTTCAAAATGGATTGGGACAGCATTTCATATGCTGCATGTCCATGTGATGGATATTATTTTGTCCAAGTTTTGCAAAAATCTATGCAATAGTTTTTAAATTAAAGAATCGCTAAAAAATGTACGCATTGGCATACTTGCCCACATTTGGAAACTGTTCAGTGGGATGCTCGTCTCTGGGGGCGGAAGGCCCCCGCCTATACGTACCTTGTACCCTCCTCTCCAAGGTTTGAGTTTTTAGTTTATAATTTTGTGTGTGGGGGGTGGGGGTGGGGGGGTGGGAGTCAGGGAGAGTGATGTGCTGCAGTGATTGGAGGAGAGCAGGTTGGGGTGGGGAGCATACGAGATGGGGGGGGTATAAGAACAGGAGGGACGTCAGTTTGCGCGCGAGTTGTGAGAGAGAGGAAAGTAAGAGACAAAGTAAGAGACAAAGTGAAAGTGACCATGAGTAGCGACCTAAAAGCTGCAAGACCAAGAACCGACAGGAGTCGGTGAGAGAGAGGAAAGTAAGAGACAAAGTGAAAGTGACCATGAGTAGCGACCTAAAAGCTGCAAGACCAAGAACCGAAAGGAGTCGATGAGAGAGAGGGAACCGGATAGCCAGAGAATAGGGGGTTTATTGTTTTGGCGTGGTCTTAGCCCATAGAGACCGAGTGTACCACAGAAAATTAAAAAGCAGATATTCTGTTTGCACCTGCAATCCCTGAGTCTGTCCATTTATTTTGCTTAAAATAAAAGCAAAGGAGACCCTGTGTCGCCACACTGGTGTCAGAAAAAGTGAGATTAAATCACACCGCTGGTCTCTACAATGTATCAGACTGTGCTTACAGAAGTCGAGCTGTCAGTAACGGTTCAGAGACGCTGGGCTGAAGGAGAAAGTGAAAAAGGAGTCATGGAGGAACTGCAGTGACAAGGGAGAGATGTTGGTGAAATGCTGGCTGGAAAGCACATGGTGCAACGGAAGATGGCTGCTAGGCTAAGTGGCAGTGGGTACGCTACACCAGAAGAGAAGGACGAGACGGAACCTGATGTAGCGTCAGTATGGACGGAAGTGGGAGTGGCTGGTGCAAGGCGGAAGAGCGGCCATTCTGAGAGGCACCAAACCAACAACAAAGGGGCTTACACGACGCTGCATCAGTCGGGTGACCAAAAGCTGGCAAATGTTTAAAGAGCAGTTTGAGCAGTGAGCCATAGTAAGGATGTTCAAATGATGCAATTAATTTGTTGTTTACCTGAAGAACAATTCACAAAAATTGGATCAATTTAAAAAAAAAAAAAAGCTGTAACATACAATGCTATGATTGAACGCATGGATGAACGAGAAAAAGGGGGAAGTTTGGTTAAGGCCTGACATGGCAACAGCAGGGAGAGTAAATATGGGTGCACTGCAAAAGTTCAGGCCGCAGGGGAAACCAGGCCGCTGGGCCACTGGGACAGAGGACTGGACGCTACCAGGCCAACAAGGCAGTGCAGTTAGCCGCAGCCTTAGAGGGGGAAGCACTGAGGGCCTTATTGCATCTGAGTGATGAGGAACTAACAGATTATTGGGCTGTTGTCACTGCCCTTGATCACCGCTTCGGAGTCACCGAGCCAGCTACGAGCCTATGCCAGAGCCTTCATCATCCGCACTGACCATGCGGTACTGCAGTGGCTGATGTCGTTCAGGGAACCCAAGGGTCAGGTGACCCACTGGATTGAGCAACTGCAGGCCTACCAGTACACCATGCAGCATCGGGCAGGAGAGAGACATCAGAATGCAGATGCCCTGTCTCGCTGGTCCTGCTCTAAGGAGGGGTGTCAGTATTGCCACCGATGGGATGAGAAAGAGGCAGCACTGTCGGAGCTGGAGGGAATAAAGAATATTCTTTTGGTAAGCCATCTAAACTGAAAGTTTGGCTGATAGAATTGTTTGCATTGTCATAGAGACTCTACTTTCATTACATGTAATTACCTTATGCTAGTCAGCACCTCGTCAATATCAAGCATTGTAGTGTACAAATTACTTATTTTTGTTTCTATCTATCTATCTATCTATCTATCTATCTATCTATCTATCTATCTATCTATCTATCTATCTATCTATCTATATATACATGGTATGTCGTCAGAATGTGGTATGCATACCACAACTTGACTCATGTAATGACAGAAAGTGGTACGGTGTCAGATTGCAAGTTGTCATATTTTGGTACAGTGCAATCAATTGCGATCTGACGGGTGTTTTCCTATTGTCTAAAGAGGTACATTTACCATTAATTGTTCTTTTTTTTTTGCAAACTTAAACTGCCAGCAATTAATTTCTCTAAAAAGAAAAAAAAAACAGTTCATGAGAAGTCCACCACAAAGTTGCACAAGTAAAAACAAAAATGTTCAAGACCCAATGAATTGCATATGATAAATATTCATATACTATTTTCTTAATGGTGGAAAAATATGATAAATTACATTAAAAACGACTAGAAAATATAATAAGTACCACATTTGAATGGGCGCTTCCCTGCTTTATTAGTGGAAGTTGTTTAGGCATGCGCGAGCAAGCACAGTTTACCACTTTACCATCTACTTTGACTTCACTTCAGGTAAAATCAGGTAAATTTAGTCGTTGCCAATGGTTTCTTTACCCCGGTTTCTCCCCAATTTAGAATGCCCAATTTTTTTTTTTTTCCCAGTTCAACGCTACAACCCCCAGTGACTCGGGAAACGGAGGCTGAAACACACGTCCTCCGAAACATGTTCCTGCCAATCTGTCATTTTTCACACTGCGTATCCACAGCGAAGCCACCAGACCTAAAGTGCCAGAGGACAACACAGATCTGAATGGCTCCACCGCAGACCCGCAGGCACCCTGTCTATCAGTGGTTGCTGGTGCGCACTGAACCGTGGATTGCCTTACTTGGGCGGCGCCTGGCCAATTGTGTGCAGCCCCCTATAAACCCCCAGTCATGATTTGCAATGACATTTGAACATGCGATCTCCAGGCTATAGGGCGCATCATGCACTCCACTCGGAGCACTTTTACTGGATACGCCACTTGGTAGCCCTTAAATAGTAAATGTAGTATTATTTTTATTATTTGTTTTGCAAAACAGAAACGTTATGTTATGCAGGTGAGGGAGTGGGGTCCAGGGGACCAACTTCAGTGGCAGAAGCACTGTCCAGCCTAACGCAGGTATCAACAAGACTTAAAAAAGTAATAATATCAAATATTATAAAAATAATATTAAAATAATACAAATATACTGTACAGGCAGTAGTGGTCCGAAAATTAAACTCGCAAAAAAAAAAAAAAAAAAAAAAAAAACATTGGCGAACACAGCAAGATCTTATTGATCTTAAGTTAAAGCACTTCTGAAGGGCTGCAGCCTCGGGGAAAAAAAGGGACAGACGGCATAAAATAAAGGCAGATTAAAACTGTGAAAAGAACAAAGTTGAACAAATAACATTAATTTAAAGTTAGACAAAGTTAAACAAAGATAACACCGTGTAACAATTTTTTTTTTTTTTTTTTTTGTTCCTGGGTAGTAAGTGTTATTTCTTAATTGCTTATGCCTCAAAAGTATAGAAAATGGCTATTAATCCCCATAAACTTTGCTTTTGTGACCAGGACAGTGATATTTCAAAATATCACTATTTCCAATGGGAAAACGGGCAAATGTGTGTCTTTTCGTTCACATAAAGTCAGAAAAAAACAACATATGAATCCAAATTAACATGTATTTATACTAAAGTAATACAAAAATGACTACAAAAGATTTAGAAGTGAGTAGTTTTTCGAGATTTCTGATTATACTGTAAATACAGTATAATCGTAAATTTCGAAAAACTACTACTCAGTAATAGCCATTTTCTATACTTTTGAGGCGTAAGCAATTAGGAAATAACACTTACTGACCAGGAACAAAAATTGTGTTACATAGTGTAATTACACTTTAAATTATATTTAAACAGCTTACAATGTTTTCTGTCTTTCTGTAAAGTAACACAATATGAACGACTGAGAAGAGATGAAGTCGTGCTGCTCATATTTATAGCCTTTGTTGTCTTGGCACAAGAACGCTGATCACCTGATCACAGTGTTCACTAACCAGCTGTGCTCCATCCAGACATTTTTAAGTCAATCATAGCCAGTCCTGGCTGACTGCTGTCAGCTACTGCACATGTGCGAGGCGGATTTGGGTGCTCACACAGCCCGGCTTCAGCCTATTAAACATGATGAACGGCATTGTTGATGTGCCAGTGTCACGTGAGAGGGGGGAAATGAAATGCACATCACCCAGAACAAGGGAAGCGCTATTCATTAATACTGGGGGTTCAGTGAGCAAGTGAACAGTGTCAGTGGGCCGGTATATATATATATATATATATATATATATATATATATATATATATATATATATATATATATATATATACACATACAATCAGTAGTTCTCAGGTTCCAATATATGGAACCTGAGAACTACTGATTGTATTTCATCTGCTTGCAACCCAAAAGGATTATTACCAGGAGTGATCGGGGAATCTCACTGGAGTCGATCCGTCTGGTGGATAAACAGATCAGAACACTGCTCTATTGACAGGAAGTGCTATGGAGGAGAAAAGACTCTGACCGAGACTGCAGTTGTACAGGCTGAATAACATTTGTTTATTTTGTGTGTGTGTTTGTGTGTGTGTTTTCACCCTGAATACAAACTCAGTTTTGCACCTCAACCCTCCAGTCTCTGTAATACTAGTTTTAGACTTAGAAAAGAAATATCACATGACGAGTGCAGGGGGGAGAATAAAGGAATGGGTACTATCTTTGTCTTTTAAAGCAAGCCATTTGTTTGAGAAATCCACCTCAAACTCTTCTAAAGTAGAGCATGGAAATCGACAGTGAAGTCTGTTTTCCTTAATGGCCATACATAAGACTTTTACTCATGAAATATCAATAAGTTGAACTGTCTTAGAAGAACCTGACAGCATCAGACCTTTTATATATTACTAAATACACATCAATACTGACACACTGTAAATCTATGTTATTCATGTCAGTTTTGGCATTTGTACCACAAACTACAATGGTACCTAAGCTGACACTATTCATTTAAGTTTCAGAATGATATGTATTACAATTGATTTCCAAGTGAATTAAACCCAGCTTGACTAAAGCCTAGGCCCTTATGAGTTAGTACAGACTTTAACAGTTTGAGCCTTCCATCGTCTGAGGAAATGATTTGCATTTCATTACACGCGATCCAAAGTGATTAGGCTCTGTGGTGACGGTACATAATGAAAAATTAATTGTATCAATCTTTTCATTGTAGCTTGCTCAACAACTCATTTACAGCTGGTCATTTCCCCACCTGCTCACCGGAGATACAACAGCTGAGGCAGGCATCCCAGCTGAATACCAATGAAGATAATGTCACCTAGAGAGCCATAGGCTAGGAGGGAGAATTAAACACTTTAGACATGCAGTAGACACTTCCACTACTGAACCAAGTTAAAACAAGGGTCTCATTGCAATAACAATAACAATAATAAAAGTTTAAATCTGTACAATGAGCAAAGCAAGTTTCAGAGGTCTCTGGAGACCACATTTGATATGTTACTGACAGCAGCGATAAATTAGGATTTGTATGCCAACTGCGAACAGGCAATTTGGTATGCCAGGTAGAAAAAAAACATTATACATATTCGTCAAAACAACATTTCTGTTGCTTCTTTGTCTCAGCCCTGTTATAGGCAGTTAAGATAAGTGGCAGGTAAATTAGGTACCATGAAATGTAATGAAAGCTCCTGTTCTGGTATAAGGTGGGTGTAGCACTGTTTATAAAGAAGGCCATAGCACATGAACCCACATTCATTATATGGGATTCAGCTCACAGTCTGTATGATTTGTAATGCCCAACTGAGCCTTAGACTCTTCGGCTATGTACACACACACTGCAGTTGGCTTGACAACCATATTTACAAACAGCACCCACTGCAGTTGTTTGTTGTACACGCACTCTTTTCATTACTGAAGTGAGTGCACTCCCTGTTTAAACAAACCACTGAACATGCTGATCGTGAGGTTTTGTGTGACAACATGGAGTTTGTTTTTGTTTATGCTTCTGGAAGAAAGTATTGTACGCAATCGATCGAGACCTCGTCAACCATATATATATATATATGCAATATTTACCAGTACCATTGTTAGGAATTTACTATTCATCAATATTACAAAATCAACTTGAATTATCAGGCACCTATATATACAGTACTGTGCAAAAGTTTTAGGCAGGTGTGAAAAAATGTTGTAAAGTAAGAATGCTTTCAAAAATAGACATGTTAATAGTTTATATTCATCAATTAACAAAATGCAAAGTGAGTGAACAGAAGAAAACTCTACATCAAATCATTATTTGGTGGGACCACCCTTTGCCTTCAAAACAGTATCAATTCTTCTAGGTACACTTGTACAAAGTCAGGAATTTTGTAGGCATATAGTCAGGTGTATGATTAAACAATTATACCAAACAGGTACTAATGATGATAAATTCAATATGTAGGTTGAAACACAATCATTAACTGAAAGAGAAAGAGCTGTGTAGGAGGAATAAAACTGGGTGAGGAACAGCCAAACTCAGCTAACAAGGTGAGGTTGCTGAAGACAGTTTACTGTCAAAAGTCATACACCATGGCAAGACTGGGCACAGCAACAAGACACAAGGTAGTTATACTGCATCAGCAAGGTCTCTCCCAGGCAGAAATTTCAAGGCAGACAAGGGTTTCCAGATGTGCTGTCCAAGCTCTTTTGAAGAAGCACAAAGAAACAGGCAACGTTGAGGACCGTAGACGCAGTGGTTGGCCAAGGAAACTTACTGCAGCAGATGAAAGACACATCATGCTTAATTCCCTTAGCAATCGGAAGATGTCCAGCAATGCCATCAGCTCAGAATTGGCAGAAAACAGTGGGACCCTGGTACACCCATCTACTGCAGAGAAGTCTGGTCAGAAGTCGCCTTCATGGAAGACTTGCGGTCAAAAAGCCATACCTCCGACGTGGAAACAAGGCCAAGCGACTCAACTATGCATGAAAACACAGGAACTAGGGGCAGAAAAATGGCACAGGTGCTCTGAACTGATGAGTCAAAATTTGAAATATTTGGCTGTAGCAGAAGGCAGTTTGTTTGCCGAAGGGCTGGAGAGCGGTACACGAATGAATGTCTGCAGGCAACATTGAAGCATGGTGGAGGTTCCTTGCAAGTCTGGGGCTGCATTTCTGCAAATGGAGTTGGGGATTTGGTCAGAATTAAAGTTCTCCTCAATGCTGTGTAGTACAGGCAGATACTTATCCATCATGCAATACCATCAGGGAGGCATCTGATTGACCCCAAACTTATTCTGCAGCATGACAATGACCCCAAACATACAGCAAAAGTCATTAAGAACTATCTTCAGCGTTAAGAAGAACAAGGAGTCCTGGAAGTGATGGTATGGCCCCAACAGAGCCCTGATCTCAATATCATCAAGTCTGTCTGGGCTGCCTAAATCCACAGAAGAACTGTGGTTAGTTCTCCAAGATGTTTGGACCAACCTACCTCCCCAGGTCCTTCAAAAACTGTGTACAAGTGTACCTAGAAGAATTGATCCTGTTTTGAAGGCAAAGGATGGTCACACCAAATATTGATTTGATGTAGAATTTTCTTCTGTTCACTCACTTTGCATTTTGTTAATTGATAAATATAAACTACTGACATGTCTATTTTTGAAAGCATTCTTACTTTACAGCATTTTTTCACACCACACCAGTACTGTGTGTGTGTGTGTGTATATATATATATATATATATATATATATATATATATATATATATATATATATATACATATATATACACACACACACACACACACACACACACACACACACACACACACACACGGTCACCCTTACCAGTGTTTAGAACACCTCAATTTTTCCAGTTTTTATTGAAATTTATGCAGTTTAATGTCTCAATGCACACTGATTTTAAAGCATAGAACAAATAAACAATTGGAGATAAAAAAGAAATCATGGAATCATTTTGTTTAACAAAATTTAATCTAAATTTTTTACTCAAAGTAGCCACCTTTTGCAGATATAACAACCGAACGCACTCGTAGCATTCTTTCTACAACGGAAATAAAATATTGTTCGGAAAGTTCTTCCTAACACTGTTGCAGAAGTTCCCACAAATGTGTTGCACTTGTAGGTTGCTTTGCTTTCACCCTTCTGTCCAGTTCTTCCCACACCAGCTCGATGGGGTTTAAGTCTGGAGACTGTGCTCAATTCCATGATTTGAAGTCTACCGTCTTGTTCTTTTCTTCTAAGGTAGTTCTGACATAGCATGGAGGTATGTTTTGGGTCATTATCTTGCTGTAGGATGAACCCTTGACCAACTAGGCATATACCAGAGGGTATTGCATGGCGCTGCAAAAATGCTGTGATAGCTGTTTTGGTTCAGGGTGCCACTCACTCTGTGCAATTCACCGACTCTGGATCCAGCAAAAGAGCCCCAGACCATCACGTTGTTTGACAGTTGGTGCCACACACCAAGGAACCATCCTTTCGCCTACTGATGAACCAAAGATTTCAAATTTTGATTAATCGGTCCATAAGACCTTCTTCCAGTCTTCAGTAGTCCATTGGCGGTGCTTCATGGCCCAAGCAAGCCTTTTTCTTATTTTGCCATCTTAGCAAAGGCTTTCTTATGCCACTCGACCTGGCAAACCTGCAGCTCGAAGTCTTCTCTTCACAGTTAATACTGAGACTTGCTTACTTTGACCAGTGTTAAGCTGTGCTTGAAGCTATTGTCCTGTGAGCCGCCTATCACACAAGCTGTTGACTCTCAGAAACTTTTCTTCTGATTCTGTTGTGGCTTTGGGTCTTCCAGACCTCTTCCTGTCAGAGTTTCCTCCAGTTTCCAGAGCCTTTTGATGGTGTAGGAAACTGTACTCATTGACACCTTGGCTTTCTTTACAATTTCTCTAAAGGCCTACACTTTTAAGAGTTATAATGGTCTGTCTGACTTCCTTTGTTAATTGCCTTTTTCTTGCATTATGATAGCAATATACTACTTCCTGCAGTACAATACTGTCATCCTAATGCTTAATAGGGTGTAGTAACACAGAATGTTCCAGCACTGCTTTTATACAGACAGAGGGTTTGTAAGCAATCAACAAAAGTTGGGACCCCTGTAGGAATTGTTAGCATCAACTTTCAAGGCTTAATTTACTTCCATTGCTGCAGAACAGCTGTAAGTTGTTAACCCATTACTTGCTCCCTGAAAGAGGCCTTTTTGTATAACTCGGAAAGGTACATTATTTTCCAGTTTTTGGTGACCTAAACTTTTTTTTAAACCTCTGGCCACTTATCTTTGTACCATTTCAGGTTATTCACTGGACTTGAACTGCTTAAATTTCAATAAAAACTGATAATGGGGGTGTTCTAAAACTTTTGACCGGTAGTGTAAGATGGCAGGGAGGGGGTTAAAAATCCTCCCAGCTAAAACATGTGAGAATGCATGTTTGCTTAATTATTTTATTGTTTAATTATTTAGTTATCCCCTGCACCTAGTTTCATTGCAAATTAGAGCCAGCTGCAGGGTATTTAAAGGAAGCAGTTAGTTTGTTTAGGGCTGCTGAGAGAAGGAACAGAAAGTGTGCTCTGGTTCTGAGCAGTCAGAGTGAGGTGCTGTGATAAACTGTGTGATTTTGTGGTTTTGGTTACCGGTAAACAGCTTAGCTGTCCGGGGTGTTAGTAACAGGAATCCTGACTCTATAGTTAGTGCTCCAAGAAGGAGCTAGGTGTTTGTTTGTTTTGTTTATTTTCATTAAGTGTGTGCAAGCGCCGTAAAAATCAATTTCTGTTTCCTGGGTCTGCTTTTTAAAGGGGCAACGAACCGTGAGAGTCCAACACCATTTTCACAGGCTTAATTTAAAGGTCAATTGCTGCAAACACACGTGTAAGTTGTTAACCACATTACCTTTTGTACACTCACAAACGACAACACGAACACAATACAAAATACAACATTAATAATCCACCATAGGTTTTTTTTTAAACCTGGATCAAAGTAACGATTTCAAATCAAAAACAACGGTCGACGGTCCCCATAATAAATGACCCTTCGTTACCCGCAACTAACAAAATCCAAAATCCCGACGAAACGTTAAAAACACCTCCCACTAAAACATTGTCTTTTCACACGAGACCAAAACTCGTCAGCTCACAAAAACCACGACACACTAGTTTGACACACCAACAAATAAAACAACAAGTACTTCCAAACCAATGGCATTTGGCGAATGCTGACAGGCCCCCAAATCATTGTTCCTTAGGACCAGCCTGAAGTCTTACAATCCTACTATAAAGATTTCTCCACACTCATACCGTAAAACAACTTACAATAAAACGTTGGATAACACAAAATCCTGACTCTATAATGAGGGGGCTCCACAAAACAACACACGTTCAAGCACATGTAGAATTTTAGTTTTGTGTGTGTGTTTGTGTGTGTTTGTTTCTGTGTGTGTGTTTGTGTGTGGTGTTGTGTGTGTGTGTGCGTTTGTGTGTTTGTGTGTTTGTGTGTTTGTTTGTTTGTAGGGTGGTTAACAAACAAGACGGTGCTGTGATAAACTGTGTGATTTTGTGGTTTTGGTTACCGGTAAACAGCTTAGCTGTCCGGGGTGTTAGTAACAGGAATCCTGACTCTATAGTTAGTGCTCCAAGAAGGAGTTAGGTGTTTGTTTGTTTTGTTTATTTTCATTAGCACACACGTTGGTCATGCTCCCGTAAAAATCAATTTCTGTTTCCTGGGTCCTGCTTTATACACAACACCACACATTATATACACACACACACACACACACACACACACACACATTTCACAGTATATTCTGTCTCCACACATGTTTCAGTTCCAACCTGTAGCCCTTAAGCAGGTATTTCAAATAACAAAAAATTAACAATGTCGACAAGAATGTAGCAATCATCAATATACATGACCCTTTAAACACCAGGTCCCGCCAACTCATACAGTTTAGCTACGCAGATGGGGTTTGTTTAATTTGGTTGAATGAGTACCGGTCAATTTTAATACTTAAAAAAAAAATAAAAATAATAATAATAATAATCCAATAAACTATTTATCAAAAATAAATGTTGTTTTAGTCTCTCTTTTCAGAAATAAAGCATTACAGTAACATTGTTTTGTGTACCATAGTTTTGTATTGGGAGTGTTTATCATTTTAGGAATTAAAGGGAAAAATAAATTGACACTAAATTCCAATTATATTTTCCCATTTATTAGTCAAACGACTCAAAGTATAAAATATAAATATTACTAAATCAAGATTTAAAAAAGGTCCCCGTGTTAGAACCAATAAATTTGATTAATAAACTGTATCATACAACTACATATCTCAAGATTAATCAAACATGTAACAATTTGGTAATATCTATCATGTAATATTTTCTTACTACATTGTTTTAAATTAGGTTTCTGTAAAAGGTACAAAATGGTAATCTATAACATGAGATTAGAAAGTTTTAACATTTTAGATATTTTTTGCTGCTCGTACTTTTTCAGTGTGTTTGTGTATTAGAAATATACAACTTTATGTACAGTGGAACATTCTTCTGGAAGGGTGGAATTTTGGGGAGCAAAATGGAAAAAATACATAAAACATTAAAGGCCACTACTGGTAATAGGTGACTCTGATATAAGAACATAAGAACATAAGGAAGTTTACAAACGAGAGGAGGCCATTCGGCCCATCTTGCTTGTTTGGTGCTTAGTAGCTTACTGATCCCAAAATCTCATCAAGCAGCTTCTTGAAGGATCCCAGGGTGTCAGCTTCAACAACATTACTGGGGAGTTGATTCCAGACCCTCACAATTCTCTGTGTAAAAAAGTGCCTCCTATTTTCTGTTCTGAATGCCCCTTTATCTAAACTCCATTTGTGACCCCTGGTCCTTGTTTCTTTTTTCAGGCTGAAAAAGTCCCTTGGGTCGACACTGTCAATACCTTTTAGAATTTTGATTGCTTGAATTAGGTCGCCACGTAGTCTTCTTTGTTCAAGACTGAACAGATTCAATTCTTATAGCCTGTCTGCATATGGCATGACTTTTAAGCCCAGAATAATTCTGGTCGCTCTTTTTTTGCACTCTTTCTGAGCAGCAATATCTTTTTTATAGCGATGTGACCAGAACTGCACACAATATTCAAGATGAGGTCTTACTAGTGCATTGTACAGTTTTAACATTACTTTCCTTGATTTAAATTCAACACTTTTCACAATGTATCCGAGCATCTTGTTGGCCTTTTTTATAGCTTCCCCACATTGTCTAGATGAAGACATTTCTGAGTCAACAAAAACTCCTAGGTCTTTTTCATAGATTCCTTCTCCAATTTCAGTATCTCCCATATGATATTTATAATGTACATTTTTATTTCCTGCGTGCAGTACCTTACACTTTTCTCTATTAAATGTCATTTGTCATGTGTCTGCCCAGTTCTGAATGCTGTCTGATCATTTTGAATGACCTTTGCTGCTGCAACAGTGTTTGCCACTCCTCCTACTTTTGTGTTGTCTGCAAATTTAACAAGTTTGCTTACTATACCAGAATCTAAATCATTAATGTAGATTAGGAATAGCAGAGGACCTAATACTGATCCCTGTGGTACACCACTGGTTACCACACTCCATTCTGAGGTTTTTCCTCTAATCAGTACTTTCTGTTTTCTGCATGTTAACCACTCCCTAATCCATGTACATGTGTTTCCTTGAATCCCAACTGCGTTCAGTTTGAGAATTAATCTTTTGTGCGGGACTTTGTCAAAAGCTTTCTGGAAATCTAAATAAACCATGTCATATGCTTTGCAATTATCCATTATCGATGTTGCATCCTCAAAAAAATCAAGCAAGTTAGTTAGACACGATCTCCCTTTCCTAAAACCATGTTGACTGTCTCCCAGGACCCTGTTACCATATAGGTAATTTTCCATTTTGGATCTTATTATAGTTTCCATAAGTTTGCATATAATAGAAGTCAGGCTTACTGGTCTGTAGTTACCTGGTTCAGTTTTGTTTCCTTTTTTGTGGATCGGTATTACGTTTGCAATTTTCCAGTCTGTCGGTACCACCCCTGTGTCAAGAGACTGCTGCATGATCTTGGTTAGCGGTTTGTAAATTACTTCTTTCATTTCTTTGAGTACTACTGGGAGGATCTCATCCGGCCCAGGGGATTTGTTTATTTTAAGAGCTCCTAGTCCCTTTAACACTTCTGCCTCAGTTATGCTAAAGTTATTTAAAACTGGATAGGAACTGGATGACATGTGGGGCATGTTGTCAGTATCTTCCTTTGTAAAAACTTGTGAAAAGTAATCATTTAATATATTTGCTATTTTTTTTCTTCATCTACGATTTTGCCATTTGTATCTCTTAAACATTTAATCTCCTCTTTGAATGTTCGCTTGCTGTTGTAATATTGGAAAAACATTTTGGAATTGGTTTTAGCTCCCTTAACAATGTTCATTTCTATTTCTCTCTTGGCCTTTCTAACTTCCTTTTTGACTTGCGTTTGCAGTTCTGTGTACTCTTTCTGTGTACTTTCTTTTTGGTCATTTTTTAATGCTCTGTAAAGTGCCTTTTTTCGCTGAATATTTTTTTTAATTGATCTATTAAACCATTTTGGCAATTTAGTTTTACATTTAGATTTGTCTACTTTAGGGATATCATTGTTTTGCGCCTCTTGTACTACATTTCTGAAGAACAACCATCCTTCTTCTGTGGGTGTTTTCTCTATTTTACTCCAATCTACTTCTGTAAGTCTCTGTTTCATACCTTCATAGTTTGCTTTTCTAAAATTGTAAACCTTAGCTTTAGTCATTACTTTTGGAGATTTAAAAAACACTTCACATGAGACTATGTTGTGGTCTGAGTTTGCCAGTGGTTCTCTGACCTCTGTTTTAGTTATTCTGTCTTCATTATTTGAAAAGACTAAATCAAGGCATGCCTCCCCTCTAGTCGGTGCCTTGACAAATTGTGTTAGGAAGCAGTCATTTGTCAAGCAGTCATATGCCCAGATTGTCTTTCATATGATGAGGAAAATCTGTGTATTTAGTTTGATACATGAATTCTATCATCAAAATTTTTGGGGGTGAAAAGGGTCAATATTTTTTTTTACAGATAAAGCCTCTAAGTGATTCAATTGTGTCAAATCAAAACTACCATGTTTCACCAACCCACCACACCAATTATGGTAAGAATGATGTGATCAAGGGCAAAATCAGAACTTGTTTTGCAATTTCAATGATTTTAATTTTTTCAATGTGTAGTTATATTGCTTGAACCAATTTTTACAAAAACTGGACCACAATGGCACAGCACAATAGGGTTAATCTTGATCTGGAGAAAGTTAGTTTAAAATGTTGCATGTTGTAGCCATGTGTTCAATTGGGTACATTAAGCTCCTTAAATAAAGTCTCTTATCCAGGTTATCTGCTTGGCTAGCTCCTTCATCGCTCTGTCTCTCAAAAATGTTTGCACTCTTATTTTAACAAGTCCTGCCTCTGCTTATGTGCAGCAGAGTACTATTTGGCTGAATCATTACTTTATCCAATGCCACTAGACACTGATTGTTCAATGGTTTCAATATATAAATCTTCTATATCAACTGGTAGCAGTAAGTTTGCCTGTAATGAGTTATATAGATGGGGGAGCTGTCTTCCTCCCATTATTATTTCATGTTCAGCCGGTATACACAATGATGAGTTAAGCACCGGGAACAATTGTCTCCAACATGCAAAGTAATCCCACCCAGTGGTGATTTTTATCTGTCTGTACTTTTGGCAGTGCTGATTAAACATAATAATAATGTTAGCAAAATGATACATGATATGTGTTAGTACTATATTAATGTAATTTAAAACAATTTTATGTTCTGGTCCAAAAGTGGTACCCTCTTTTGGCATGGGGTACAGTTGAGGACATTTATCTGCTTGTTCTAATTTGCATGAAGTTAAAGTTACGTTCTGAATAGATTTATATGTGCAGTTGTGACTGCATATATAACTCACCCCTGTGTCTGTTCCATTTGTCCCAACTGTTTGAATTTTCCAATGCCCTAGGAGGTTGGCATTTGCGTATTTTTATATAAAATTCCATCTTTCCAGAATCCAATATTTCAGACCATCTCCACCTTATGATGCATGTAAGATTAATTAAAAACTATAACTATAACTTCAAAAATGATCACTATGCATTGAACAAGCACTAAAATAGTGTGTAAATGTTTAATCTATCTGTAACAATAGTAGGCAACTGTTCCTTTTCTCCTTATATAGTTATACAAACCTCCATTATATCTTGTGATATTCTCTGTACAACACCCCCACAGACATAATACATTTCCATAACACTTCTATTGCTAACCCATTGTTACAAATAACATTACTATTAATGTCCCTTCATTCATTTTAGACATATTCAACACTACAGTGAATCATTAAAATGTCCCACTATTTTGAAAAGAAATGTCCATGGTAGGTGGTTTCGTAGTCAGGCATTTGTTTTTCAACATAACAGCAGTTTCAATTCTCCCATTGTCAGAGAGTGAAAAGTTCTGTATGATCAGAGGCAGATAGGTAAGTGGTCCTGCTTCAAATAATTAACATTAGCTGTATTTAAGTAACATTACAAAGGTGTTGTTGAATTAATAAGGTGATCGACTGTTTGTGATTAGAATCAGGTGAGTGTGGTTAATTTGGATTGTGGCAGGCTGGCGAGTGGATAGAGGCCCAGAGACAGACTGCAGTTCAAAAAAATAACTATTTTATTATAAATAAACACAAAAATGAAAGGGCACAAGGGCCAAAACAAAGCAATTTAAACACAAAAAGATAAAAAGCAAAACTTACAAAAATAACAGTTTCCAGGCTGGGCGATGCCTTCACTGGATTCAAACTTTCTAAACAACCCCAAAAAAAACCAACCTGCTTCCTCAGCTCCCTCTCCACATGAGAAGCAGAGGCCTCCTTTTATATCAGGTGGCTGGGCGCTGATTGATCGTTAATCAACCTAATCAACTAATCAACCCCAGCCACCTGAACATAATAAACCCAGGCAGGCAGGGGAAGTTAACCCCATCCCTGCCAATTTAAAGGGCAGAGCTTTGCTCTGTTTGATTGGTTTACACACAGCTTTAATCCCTATAGTTAGTATAATAGACAGCTAGCCTGTTTGTGCACCAGCAGAAAGCACCACCCAAATGAAGAGCCTCTCTACCAAAGAGCCAGGAGTCTAGCTGTGGGTCCGGCGAGGAGAGACCTGCAAGGAGAGGCTTTGGGAAGAAAATCCAAACCTAGCAGCACTCTGGGAGATGCCAACTATTAGACAGGTCTGTAACCTTCTAACCTTATCCCTCTACCTCCTCCCCCTCCCAATCTCTCCCCTCCTGCACTCTCTCTGGTTCCCTCTGCAACTGTCACTCTTCTACTAACAAAGCTGATTTCATCTCTGCCTTTGCCTCCCACCTCTATCTCTTGATTTGCTTGCTCTCACTGAAACCTGGCTGTCTCCTCATAACACTGTAACTCCAGCTTCCCTGTCCTCTCTCTATGCCCTGTCCCATACTCTGTGTCTCACTGGACGGGGAGGTGGGACTGGTCTTCTCCTCTTTCCCTCCTTACTCTTTTCTGGCCCCTCTGACCTCACCTCACTCTCTGTTAACACCTTTGAATTTCATGCTGTCCAACTAATCTCTCCATGTCAACTCCTGCTAATTGTACTGTACCGTCCCCCTGGACCTCTCACTCACTTTCTCAATGAACTTCATTGTCTCTTCTCCTCTCTCCCCTCTCTGTCTACCCCAACTGTCTTGTTAGGTGATTTCAATATCCATTTCTCCAACCCCACCCACTCTGTCAGATTCCTTCCTCTCCTTCACTCCTTCAACTTCTCTCAATTCAATTTTTCAACTTTAAGTGCTTTATTTGCATGACTGCTTATTACAAGTATTACCAAAGCAATGATGGGTAAATTATTTTACAATTAACATTTAAAACATATGTAAATGTGACATTAAGTAAATAAAACAAAAACAACACAATATACTTAAAACAATTCACAACAATGATAGATAGATAGATAGATAGATAGATAGATAGATAGATAGATAGATAGATATTCTATAACATGCATTTCTTCTTCTTTTCCTCGCTCAGTGTCACTCCCTGTCCCTCAGGCTGTGACAGGCGCTTGTGAATTGGCTTGTTTCCTCTCCTAAGAGGATGGGGAGATTTTCATGATCTGGCAGGTCTGGGAATTGTTTGCAGAGATTTTCTATTTTTGTGAAGAAGGCTTCCCTTAATGGATTATATTTGGAGCACTGCACTAGAAAGTGTAATCTCTCAAGCTGGTTGAGAGGATAGTGAGCACCCAACCTGGGCAGCTATGTTTGCCTGTGTTGGCCAGTCTCGATGGCCAGGCTGTGCTCACTGAGCCTGTACTTTGTTAAGGTCTGTCTATGTTCGTTGTCTTTCACTCTGGTCAGGTAATCATCCAGGGTGTAGTGTCTTTTTAGGGCCTGATAGCATTCCAATTTACTTTTTGTTTCAGTGTGTGTGTCCCAATGAATAAGGTATTCTTGTTTGTTTTGTGCTATAATTTGGTTTACTCTGATTGCATGTGTTAGAGTGGAGCTGTCCTGAAGCTGGTTGGTGTTAGTGTGGGTTAGTGCTGTGAGCTTCAGGACCAGCTGGCTGAGGGGACTCTTCTCTGGGCTCTGCTCTTGGTATTGCAGGGCTTTATGGTGGTAAGAGATTATGTTACTATTTTTTAGATGGAGCCAGAATGTAATTGCTCTTTTTTGGATATTAATCAATAGTGGGTATTGGCCTAATTCAGCTGTGCATGCATTGTTTGGAGTAGCCGTTTGTATTTGCAGGATACGTTTGCAGAACTCTGTATACAGGGCTTCTATTGGGTGTTTGTTCCATTTTTGTAAAATCCTGCTCTGTGAGCGGACCCCACACTTCACAGCTGTACAGGGACATGGGTTGGATGATACTTTCAAAATTTTTTAGCCAAATTTTAATTGGGATATACAGTGCCTTGCAAAAGTATTCAGACCCCTGACCAATTCTCTCACATTACCGAATTACAAAGGGTACATTGAAATTTAGTTCTGTTTGATATTTTATTTTTAAACACTGAAACTCAGAATCAATTATTGTAAGGTGACATTGGTTTTATGTTGGCAAATATTTTTAAGAAAAATAAAAAACTGAAATATCTTGCTGCATAAGTATTCAACCCCTGTGCTGTGGAAGCTCCCAATTTGCACCGATGAAAGAAATTGCCCTAATGAGGACACAATTACCTTACCATTGGCCTCCACCTGTGAACCATTAAAGTTGCTGTCACATTTTCTGGATAAAAACCCAGCTGTTGAAGGATCATTGGTAAGGCTGTGAATCTGAAGGAAAATGAAGACCAAAGAGCATTCTACAGAAGTTAGAGATAAAGTAATACAAATGCATAGATTAGGGAAAGGGTACAAAATAATATCCAAGTGTTTGGCTATTCCAGTGAGCACATTTGGATCAATAAGCAGGAAGTGGAAGCTGCATCACACCACCCAGGCACTGCCAAGAAAAGGCCGTCCCTCAAAACTCAGCGCTCAATCAAAGGAGACTTGTGAGAGAAGACACAGAAGGCCAACAATCACTTTGAAGGAGCTATAGAGTTCAGTGGCTGGGAGTGGAGTAATGGTGTACCAATCAACCATATCAAGAGCTCTGCATAACACTGGCCTGTATGGGAGGGTGGCAAGAAAGAAGCCGTTACTCAAAAAATATCATCTGAAAGCACGCCTGGAGTTTGCCAGAAAGCATGAGAGTGACCCAGCTGCGATGTGGGAAAAGGTTTTGTGGTCAGATGAGACCAAGATAGAGCTTTTTGGCCAAAACTCAAAGCACTATGTGTGGTGCAAACCTAACACTGCCCATGCCTCAAGACACGCCATCCCTACAGTGAAGTATGATGGTGGCAGCATCATGCTGTGGGGATGCTTCTCATCAGCAGGGACTGGGCATCTTGTTACAATTGAAGGAAGAATGGATGGAGCAAAATACAGGAAAATACTGCAAGAGAATCTGCTTCAGTCCGCTAAAAAACTGAAGCTTGGGAGGAAATTCACCTTTCAGCAGGACAATGATCCCAAGCACAAGGCCAAAGCAACATTGGAGTGGCTCAAGAACAAAAAGGTGAATGTCCTACAGTGGCCTAGTCAAAGTTCTGATCTCAATCCCATTGAGAATCTGTGGCACTATTTGAAAAATCGTGGTCCACAAGCATAGTCCAACCAACCTGAACAACCTGGAGCAAATCTGCCAAGAAGAATGGGCCAAAATCACTCTGACACTGTGTGCAAAGCTGGTACATACTTACCCCAAAAGACTTAAAGCTGTTATTGCAGCGAAAGGTGGCTCTACCAAATATTAATGTGTGGGGGTTGAATACTTGTGCAAGCAAGATATTTCAGTTTTTTTTATTTTTCTTAAAAATATTTCCCAATATAAAACCAATGTCACCTTACAATAATTGATTTTGAGTTTCAGTGTTTTTAAAAAAAAAAATCAAACAGAACAAAATATTATATATTTGTTCTGTTTGTTTACTAAAAAAAACAATACGTACATATATAACGGATGTGTTTAGGAAACAAATCCTTTGTTGCGATATGTCAAACAAAACAGTTTTTTTTTTGTTCAAACACTTTTATAATATATTATATATTTCAGTGTTTTTAAAAAAAAAAATCAAACAGAACAATATATATATATATATTGTTCTGTTTGATTTTTTTTTTAAAAAACACTGAAACTCAAAATCAATTATTGTAAGGTGACATTGGTTTTATATTGGGAAATATTTTTAAGAAAAATAAAATAAACTGAAATATCTTGCTTGCACAAGTATTCAACCCCCACACATTAATATTTGGTAGAGCCACCTTTCGCTGCAATAACAGCTTTAAGTCTTTTGGGGTAAGTATGTACCAGCTTTGTACACAGCGTCAGAGTGATTTTGGCCCATTCTTCTTGGCAGATTTGCTCCAGGTTGTTCAGGTTGGTTGGACTATGCTTGTGGACCACAATTTTCAAATAGTGCCACAGATTCTCAATGGGAATGAGATCAGAACTTTCACTAGGCCACTGTAGGACATTCACCTTTTTGTTCTTGAGCCACTCCAATGTTGCTTTGGCCTTGTGCTTTCAAAGTATGTTATTCCTTTTTTACTTAGCTCAGCAGCTTTCTTCAGAAGGTAAAAACCCCTACAGTTTTAATCCAATACTTTGTTAATACAACTGTATATGAAAGTAAACTAACCTGCAAAAGTTGACGAGATATGCTGCTCAGAAGGAATATATTGTAGACCCAGGTTAATATAATCACACAGAAAGTTGATGTTAAATATATAAAACAACATCTCTTTTTACACATATAAATTTGTATCATATTGCATTATATTGTATCAAGTATCCTGTGACCTTTGTTTCACCTGTCTTTTTAGAGAAAGGAAAAGAGAGCTAAATCAGGTTCCAATATTTTTTTTAAAGAAATTGTCTCCAATTAGTTTTAAAAAGAGTTGAACGGATCCTTCTAGAATGTATCATTAACTCAAAGATAAGAACTGTTCTTTTAGACATTTCAGAGGTGATCAGTCTCCTTTCACAATTTCTCCAATACGAGTGTCTCTTTCGTCAAGAATACTGCAAGTCTGTATAACTAGCCTAACAAATCCTTTGTTAGCGAGCTAAAACACTATACAGTTTTTTTTTTATTCAACACTTTTATACAATATTATATCCCTATATAGATTGGTTTATATATATATATAGATATAATATATATATATATATATATATATATATATAATATTCAGTGTGTATTTGGTCCTATCTGTAGTCCTAACACGTCCCTCATCAACACCGACTGGTCAGTGGATTAGTATTGTTACCATCCGTGCCCGGAATTCTGGTTCGATGGTCAGGTCTCGACCCCTCTGGTGTTTTTAGAAAAAAAAATTCAGCAAACAGTCTGATGGTTCACTCGCCAATGAAGTTAGAAGCAGTGAGCAGTTTTTTCTTGACGTGACCTAGATGCAAAGAAATGCAGAGTCCTTTTCTCCAGATATTAGTTTGGTTTATTCAATGTATGTAAGGAATTGAGTGATGCTTAAAATTTAAAAAAAGAGGGGGGGGGGGGACGACAACTATGATTTGAACTGGGAAAGTTCCATATGGAATTATGGTCAAACTTGGAGAAGGCAAGAAGAAATTTGATAGGGGAAAAACAAACATTTGCAAATCAATGCAAATTGTATGAATCAGAAAAGCCTTTAACTTGAGTTTTATGTTTCTCCAACAACAATAAACAGTGCTCTGGGTCATTTTGAAAGGGGAGAAGTAGGTACAAGTAGACAAAGATGAGGAATACGAAGCTGTACATTCAATGTTAACTCTTCCATGGCATTGCTTGTTGCTTTATTTATATAAATCAAGGTTTGATAAGTGTCTCTTTTTTAACCAAAGTCACAATACACTAAATAACATGTAGACTACATCTTGAAAGAAAAACATGATTTATATTAATAAACACATTTCAGTTTCTATTGAACATAAAACATGATTTATATTAATAAACGAATTTCAGTTTCTACAATCTCTTCTTGATGAAAGTCAGTTACAGTTTTTGAAGCTTAGTGGTTTTCAGAATGAAAACAACAGATTTTGAAGCATTTAGATTTGTTAAGGCTAAATCAGAATAGCTAATTTAGAGGTATAAAACTGATGTTGTTTCATAAAGGTAGGTTTATGATGCATCTCTTGATTTGAAGCACAATACTTTGTGGGGGCACTGTACGACTTTAACGTTTATTGTATACATTTTCATAGTATTACCTTTAGTAAATCATCATTGTTTTGTACAATTTTGGTACGGTGGCAATGTTGTCCCGCTCCTGTGTGTAATTCAATGTTGTATGTTGCATGTTGTGTGTTAATATTGGTGTTGGTGGAACACGAGTTGTTTAAAATGTGTGTTTGCATTTAGGCACGAGGATTGCACAGCACTTCACATACAGGTAAATTGTCATAATATGAGAGCATGGGGAATTGCACTTTATTAATTCATGTGCAGTTGTACCGAGACTCCAATTGAATGATTGATTAGCAATTGAGTCTCGGTACAGCTGCATAAAAGCAGCATGTTTTCACTCACTCAGGGTTGTGTGTTTGGTGAGTGGAGAACGGGATTGGAGATGGAGGTAACAGTCAGTATAATAGTTAAATCATCATACAAGCTCACCGTGTTTTGTCTGTGTAGTCCATTTTGTTTGGCTCTTTATTGTGGCTAAAGTGCCAGGTCCTGTGTCTTGTTTGTCTTTCAACCTTTTATTTTCTGTCTGTTTCATTATTAAATGCTGAGCGAAACCAATCGCTCAGCTTCACCAAAGTCCACCTCTCTGTTGTTTATTTGTTGGTTCCTGGTTCTGCTCTGACGTCACCCACTACAGCCATCTTTGTGACAGGTACATATAATGCTACTTCTACTTCATTTTTTTTTTCTTGTTCGCCCTTAATTGTTTTGCTTAAGAGTCACTGGGAAAAGTTTGGTTTGAGCTGAAAATGTCTTTTTCTATAGTTATTTTTACAACTCCAAATGGAAATGATTGATATATATATATATATATATATATATATATATATATATATATATATATATATATATATATATATATATATAGGGGTGGTACAGAGAGCCAATATCTGTATTGTGCCCATGCTATTAGTATACATATTTGAATTTGTTTATGAATTCGGGTATGTATTCGCCAAACCGGAAGTGCACTGTAAAAATGTAAAAATGTCAAGTATATCTCAAATACCAAGTTTGGTGGTCCTAGGTGGTCAGGAAATAGCCAGTTGGCTATTCAGTTAGCGATTCAGTTAGCTATCGCCACAGCACCCCTACAGGTGGCACAGTTATATGAATGGTACTGAAATGTAGGTGACGTTGAGTACAACTCAGATACCAAGTTTGGTGGTCTTAGGTGTTCGGGAAATAGGTCAAAAAAGCCAGTTAGCTATTCGGTTAGCTATTCACTGCAGCATCGTTATAGGTGCCACATCAATGAATAGCAAGCTGGAAACATTAATAGCAAGATGGTCAGGAAATAGGCAGTGTAAATACCCCGGCAGAACTACATTCCTTTGATGTGGGCAGAGGCAAACCCGAAAAGCCTCCCTTAGATCAAGGATAATACATTATATATGTTTTTGTATTATTGTCCTAGATATCTGTCTACTTTTTTGTGATTGGGAGCTGCAGATAATTAGTTTCCTGGTGCCCTCAAATCATGTGCATTTAGCCAGGAAAGCTTGTTATTCCTGCAAGCAGAGAGCTAGCCTTCCCATTGGCTGTCTGGTGTGGAAACAGAGGTACGAGCTGCCAGAGTGCTGCACGGTCTTTAGCCTCAGTGACAGGCATCGGGAGCTGCAGCCACGGAGCCAGCACGGAAACCCATTGCACTACTTACACTACACAGCTCAGTGACAACATGGACACGCACCTCTTCCCCGTTATGAAGAGAACAGTTTTATGCACAGAGGATTGTGGTTTTGTAGTGTTGTTGTTTGGGACTGCTGGTATAGGGGTGGTTTATTATTATTTCATTTTGTTAAGAAACACAGAGTTCTTGAGAAAAGTAACTTCTGGACATTCTCTCATTCACCTGCACCACTCACATCCTGTCTGAAGATGTTAAGGAGATATGCCTAAAAATGTAAAAAGTGTGGTTAGTTAACTTATCTTTGTAGATGATAGAATGTAAGCTTTACATTTGTTAGATTACATTGCGAAATGTGGAGGACGACATGTAAAGAAAAAATGCCAGATGCTCTTTCATGTGACTTCTCGCTAACAGGATGTTGTTCAATACAATCAACATTTTCTTAAAACTGAAATCTATGCTAAATAAAAAGCTATGCGATTTATGAATTTATCTGTAAAGCAGCCGTTAGAAAATCAAAGATGTCATTCCATGTAATTTTGACATCACACATGTTGTAGCATTAGATTACAAGATAGGAATTGCAATGGTAGTGAATGCAGGTTTTTTATATATAAATGTAACATTTTTATACACATATTATATTTGCCTTATTCTTCATACACACAGATAAGACATTTATAACCTTATATAAAATACTACTAATTTTAGTGTTTGAATTCTTGATGCTATCACCAGCAGATTTTATTGGCCATCAATGACTGTTGATATTGAAAAATGGGTAATTCTATATTTTAATTAAATAATAATGTGCATATACAGTTAGTCAATACATACACACATTGATTTGTATGACACTTTCACTTTTTAATTTTTGATAAAACAGTGTGACCGTGTGTCACAAAGACGGCCGGAGTGGGTGACGCCCGACCAGAAACAGGAAAATAAACAAAGAGAGAGGTGGAGTTTGGTGGAGCTAAGCGAATGGTTTCACTCAGCATTTAATGAATGAACAGACAGACAGACAGACAGAAAATAAATGGTTGTAACCAACAAAAACAGGACACGGCACATTCGCCAAAATAAATAGACAAAGATAAACGGACTAACACTACACAAAACAGGGTGATCAGATATTTTAACTATTATTCCTATAGTTTATCACTATTACCTCCATCTCCAATCCCGTTCTCTACTCACCGAATACACAACCCCGGGTGGGTGAAAACATGTAGCTTTTATGCAGCTGTACCGAGACTCGATTGCTAATCAATCATTCAATTGGAGTCTCGGTACAACTGCACGTGAATTAATAAAGTGCAGTTCCTCGTGCTCACATATTATTACTTTTTACTTGCACGTAAAGTGCTGTGCAATCCTTGTGCCTAAATACAAATATACATTTTAAACACTTGTGTTACACAGACCCGTTTATATCCCGTGTACCAATGACTATACACGAACATTAACACACAACAGATAACACAATATATACACAGGGGCAGGCACTTTTCCACACCGTGTGTGACAGAAATATAATGAAGCTGGGTTGTAAATCTCTCTCCCGACCTGTGAGGGTTCAAAGCAGCGAAGGTATGGTCCTTTGGACAGGCTGGGCCAACAGTTCATTTCCAGGGTTGGAAAGTTGGTCAGCCTGGAAGAAGGCGAGACTCCATTGCAAGAATGTATTGACCCAGAAAGGAAACGATGTAGCAGCCGCAGATAGTAAATGTGTCACGAGTCCTAGCATATAAGGGGGGTTACGAAATACAACCTGGAAGGACCCGTGCAGTAAATAGTGAAATATTGTGAGTGTTTGTTTGTTTGTCTTGTCTATAATTGTTACTTGTGTGTTCATAGATGGCTAAAACATTCCAGAGCTGTAGCTAACGGCCAGCATTGAATCCAGAACAGCACTACACTATTGTCACTCTTTAAACTGTATCACCCACCACAAGCACTACAGCGCGACCCAGGACTGGTGACCATGATTGCATATTGTGGGAGAGATACTGGTGTTTATTGTTTAGGGCTGCAATCCCTGTTACTGTTTTCTGTGTTTTATACATTGCTGTATATAACCGGAGCTTATTATTTGGTCACCAGACCTGGATTATAAATAAAATAAAAATACCTTTTCCATACCAGATTACAAATCTCTGTCTGTTTTATTCCTATACTGCATCAGATTATCTGACACACGTGGTGTGAGATAACGAGATCATGGACCGCAATGCACTTGCAGAGCTGCTGGAGGCGCTAGATAGCAGACGGGAGAAAGAGGGAGGAGCACTACACTGCACTCATTGAACAGGTAGGGCTGACACCAGCTGCAGCACCAGCTCCTACACGAACACCAGCAATGTCGGCACCGAAGGCTCGGACGATGAAGATGTCAGCAGAGAATGACCCAGAGGCATATCTGGTCACATTTGAGCGGCTGGCCACCACCGCTTCATGTCCGCGGGAGTTCTGGGCAAGCCAGCTGGGACCCTGCCTGATCAGTACCACCTTCAGTACCACTGCTGTGTCTTAAGGGTATTTTCTGTTGAGATATGTGTGGCAGGGAGGACCCTGTCGCTGGTTCTTGCGTGGATATGTGCAGCTGGGACCCGTTGCTAGGCAACCAATTGAGCAGACAGGCTCTCCCAGTGCTGAGCTGATCAGGAGGTCCAGATTGGAAAAGCATCTGCGCACAGCTTGAGGTGAATGCAATGCCATTGCTACACAGGCGGACACTGAGCGAAAGCTTGCTTTGTATACATCAAGGAGAGCATCTGCTCCGCAGGATAACTACTACAGAACCTTTCAACTGCAAGATGGTGCCTGTGAAGGCTCTGCCCAGCCAGGACTGTCATAAAGCTCCAGAGTCACTGGGAGGCTGGGACTTTGAGAACAACAGCAGTAGGTTTCTGGAGGGGGAAGTCTCTTTTAGTGAGACAAGTGCTTGCATTTTCTGGCAACCTTTTTTTTATTTTTTAACTTTGTTTTGTTTTCTTTATTAAATCTGACACGAGGGCTGGTATACTAGCGGCAGCACCTTTGTGTTAATTAAATCTGCATGCCTGCGTGGTGTGTCAACACCCATGCTCTGTGTGTGAACATTATATTCAGTGAAGACCCACATACGTAACATTTCACTCTGTTACAACAGAATATCACATGCTCTCCTTCAAACAGGTAAGTGTTTTATAAAAAAAATAAAATAAATAATAATAATTATAATAATAATAACAACCCTGTTCCAACTCCCCCACAGGTTTACAGCAATGATCAATCATTTGATTAACAGATGTTTAGCCAATTTTCAGTGCAGGTCAGTTCTTTGTTTGGTTTGATGTTACTAACTCTTTCATTGTCTGCTTAATTTCCATGGCTGTTAATGTGCCCACTGATGCTCCGGATCTGCTGCTGCTCTTCAACCTGGCCAGGTAAGTTTAGTTTTTATACAACAGTGCATGGTCACAGTCCATGTTTAAAACAGTCAGTGAGTCAATGAAAGTCTGATGACCAGGCCTAAGCAAAGGCCTAATGACATTTTCTGTCACACACGACAAACATTGAAAAACAAGAACCGAGACGCTTTTAAAATACAATAACGTATTCAGGCTTGTTCTCCCATTTTTCTTATTGCTTTTTTTAAAACAAAATATTCAAAATCGAATAAAAGCCCACATTTTCAAATGTCTATGTTTTAACTTGTCCAAATAGTTTCCCATGTTCTAGCTTTGCCCCTGAAATATGATCGCCTATCCAAGAAGCCCGCTTAATACTGGTGTGATTCTTTATGGAAAATGAACACCTTTGTTTTTGAGTCCTTTGGGTCCAGGAGCCAGGTTTTTTATAATGAAATGCATTATAGCAAGGGTGTACTATACAACCAACACAATAAATCTATTTTTAAATGTGATTGTGGACTGGAATAAATAATTTTTTTAATACAATTATAAATATGTAGCTACAGTAAGCACTTCTAGGAAATGAACTGTTACTTTTGAAGAGAACATAAAAAAACATTGTCATCATATCCAAAAACTGCATACTAACAAGACAAATCGGCAGGCTTTACATACTTCACACAACAACAACAAAAAAGCAGCAAAGCAGCTGTCCTTTAAAAAAAACGTACTATCATACTACTTAGCTTGATTTATCGGCTTGCAGCGATCCTTAATTTTCTGTCGAAACTGGTGGCTTTAATTCTTTGTAGTATTGTGGTTGTTGCCTGTAGCAGAAGAGCGCCTAGTGTATTTTGAGACTAGATGTACTTGAGTGTGATACTATGTGTGATTACTGGAACTCACTTTGACAGTATAGAAGTGAGAACCTTTCTGTTCAGTGAGCCATCATTTTAATGATTATTATGATTTCATATCCTATACTGGCGGTGCGCAATGTGTGTGTGTGTGTGTGTGTGTGTGTGTTGGGGGGGGGGGGGGGGGGGGGGGGGGGGGGCGTGGTGCGTGAGACTATTTTGACGTTTCGGTATTCTGAGTAATAAAACCATTATCCCGCTTCTAAAATAAATACAATTACCCACTGTTTCTGCTCACGCTGCTCACAGTCAGCCAATCACAGCTCACCTCTATCAAACGCAAAGGATGAAGGAGGGAGCTCTGAGTGTCTGCAGTATTTTTTTTCTCTAACATAGCAACAGCAACTAGGGCTCAAGAGGAGGGTGTGGTTAATGGTTTGCGAACAGTCAGCTACTAGCAAGAGATTCAAATGGTTGAATAAATGTTTGATATGTACAAATAAAAAACAAACACAAAGTCATGTTTGTTCGAATGATGATTCACAAAATAAAAAAAAGAAAATGTTCTCAAACGAGGATGATAACGAAAAACTTCATATAGCATCAGCTGTGTTGAAACAAAGCACCTCCTTGCTGTCTATTTCTACTGCTTTTGTTGGTAAGCTGAACTCCAAATCAAATCCTAAAATGCGCAAGTACCAAGAGGATTATTTAAAATTTGGTTTCACATATACACTTGTAAATAATGAGGAAAGACCACAATGTATAATTTGTTCAGACATTTTAGCTAATGACAGTGAAGCCTACAAAGTACTTGCAAACAAAACACTCAGAGCATGTGAGTAAAGTAAATCGAGTTCAAGTATCAAGCGAAGCAATTGAAAGGCTAGATCGGCTTGCTTGATAAGCAAGTAACAATTCCATCTAGGTCCTTAAAAGCTTTGTTAGAAGCTTCATACTTGATTGACAAAAACATGAAGCCACACAGTATAGAAGAAACATTAGTTCTCCCTGCTGCAATAAAAATGTGCATGATCATGCATGGACACAAGTGCGGTGAGATCCTCAAGTCGATACCTTTATTGCGAGGCACTGTTGGGAGGCATATACTTTTAATCTCTGCTGACATTAAAACGCAGTTGATAACACTGTGAGGCGTGTGAGTAAAAATGGATTTTCCAGACAGTGATTTACGTGTAAAAATTAAAATTTTATTTAATATTACACGAAAAAAAAAAAGAAAAATAATAAAGAAGGATGTGAGGGAGGGAGTGCTGGAGTAATCAAAAATAAAGGAACGGAAGCCTCTTAGTCCTCTTCGCGCTCTGCTTAAATCCAAAAATAAAACAAAAAGGAATAAAAACAGAAAAGAGCCAAGTTAGTAAGGCCTCCATTCGTGACACAGTCCAAAAACTCCCACGTACTTCCCTCCAGCCTTTTTTCCCCCGCCTCTATTCCTTAGGACCACCCCCAAACACAGTAGCACGTTTCCTTTAGTATGCAAACCCCGCCCCAGTAGTCAGTGGATCACCAATCCCAAACTGACAGGTATCCTTAATTTCACTTGACTCCAGTGGCTGGAATTTACATACTCGTACTTCCGCCCCTCACCAAGGTGCCGCCCTCAAAAAGATGACTTTTGTCATGGTCACAAGACCTTGGTAAGGGAAGTCCCGAGTTGGTTTGATGCCATCTACTGTCGGGAGGCTGAATCACAGACCGAAATCCCTTATGACTCATCACATGTGGAAAGACCAATTTCAGTGAATTCCTTGAGTAAGCTCATCCTTCACATTAAATTAGTGAGTAAAATAAAACAGTTTGTGGTGTTATATGCATTTAAACAGTTTAAATAAAAATGTTATACCTGAAAGAATTTATTTAGGTAGGTTATGTTTGTTAATGGCATCGGTAAAGTTCTAGAAAAATAGTGTGGGTGGGTGGGTGAAGGGGGCATCATATAAAAAGTTTGCGCACCACTGTCTTATACTACAACCAACTACCATTATGAGGAAAATATTTTTGTGAAGTGGCTGCACAGATTTGAAATGTTAGGATGGCAAGTACCTTATTAAAGATTTATTGCGGAGTACCTATTACTTAATTTTCTTATTTTTTTTTTAATTACTAATTGTCGCTCAATACAAATTGTTGAACTAGTGGGTGGAAAGCTAAAGCCCAGCAGAAGAGTGATGATTTGATTCATGGAGTTTGAGGCTACAGTAATGGGTGTAGCAGAAAAGGTGAAAGAAGCCCTTGCCAGTGATGAGACACTTGTTCTTACAGATGTACAAGGCAATGCAGTTCTTGATTCTGAGGGGACAAGAGGTACTCATCAGAATATTTTTAATACTTATTAACATGTGATCATGTTAATGGTGTTACATGTATTGTAGTTAAGTTGTTAAATTATGAAGTGTATGGTTCACCTCCATTCATAATGCTCTCTAATTCTGCAGTGAATCAAGTTCTCTATAAATTTCATACTTATTTTTTGAATTACCCAGTTTTCCATGACCATCCATAAGCATATAAGGGCAGAACAACATAACTCTAAACATTTTAACACAAAACCAGCATTCCCACAATCCAGTGGTAGTAAAACTTTTCACTTTGGGATCTGCATATTATCAATCTACAGTAGCAGACATGAGTATTGGCACCCTCCATCTCCAACATTGGGTGAGCGCCATGCGTGTTCTAATTTTTCTCGACACATTGTGTTCGAGCCAAATGAAAAATTCCATTTGCTGAGTTTATTTTACTTGAAGACCCTCTTTTCATCTGACGTCATGCAAATGAAGGGGAAAGAAGGGGATTGATTGAATTAGCCATGCGTAGTGTTCTCAAGCTTTTTTCACAGACAGCTCGGGAAAATGTGGTTTCCATGCACAGAGAACAGGTACAGGAGAGAATCACACCTGGAAATCCATGGTTGTCAGGTGACATCTTGTTTGAGTGCAACTCTAAAGCACAGTCTAAAGCTCATGTAATAAATCTGTGGTTTGTAAATGCCTTGTCCCTTGTTGTTTCAATATGTTTTACTGCTCTTGCCCAAATTGTTTTTCAGATGTCCATTGGTGGGGTGTGACATATTGTAAGTAGTGAATAATATTTCAACTAATGGATCACATGACTTATTAATTAAAGAAAAAAAGAAAATAATTAATAGTGAAGCATATAATAAAACCGACCAACCTAGCTATTGCAGATCACCATGGCTGAAAATAGGCGGAGACGTAGGATTATAAAAATCTGTGCCAGACACCTTCTACGTATAGAAATCTGTGCCAGTCACCTTCTTCTGTATTGGGAGTACTGGACGTTTTCACATGAATTGCGGGTTTCTATGTGAAAAGGGGCGTGTATTTCCCGTGTTTTAAGTCATGCTGACGAGTAAAGGAGATTTAACCTATCCCTCTCTGTGGCCGCTATTTTCATCCACAAACCTGATCCCGCCGAGCTGCTCTCCCAAACGTGCACGCACATCGCCACTTCACCTGTAAATAACCACACGTGGAAACTCCCCCAAATTTATTCACAAAATGTATTTAGTTTAATATATTTTTTTATGATATATATATATATATATATATATATATATATATATATATATATATAATATATATATATATATATATATATACATTTTATTTGGCCGGTAAGTACTATGTTCTTTGAACACTGATTCATCTTAGCAAATGGTAGTCAAGAATTCTAGTGACTTAACTAATTTAAGACACAGGGTGTGAATACCTGTTTTTGCAACTCTATAACAGTTTATAGAATCTAAAATACACAGGCTTAAGCTGTCGCTATGAACATTGTAACGTGTCAAGTCTAGATAAATGCAAAAAACTTTTACCTACCTATGACACCCAAGAATTAAAAAGGCTCCAAAAACTTTGTATGCTCACTTTTTAAGAAACTTTCAATTGTCCCTAAAGATTCAATTTACTGGAAACAGAATTCCAGAAAAGTTTTTGTTGTTATGAAATTGGACAGCCGTGAGTTTACACATTCCAACAAGATCAAGAGAATTAGACATTTTTCTATGGCCTTTTTGTATCTTGACAGGCTACTTAATGATTATAAACAGTCATATGTTGTTTTATATGGGTAAATTAAGTTCACCAGCATCAGCATGTACTGTTTATTTTATTTATTAATTAATTTGTGTTTTCAGCACTATGATTTATAAACAAAATAGGGCTAAATTCATTTCACATTTGATTTGTTTGTAATTTTAATTTTTTTTTTTTTTTTTTTTTTTTTACAAGTGACTCATTAGTAATATTTGCATTAGTAAAAGAAACAAATTAGCTTGAGAAAATAATGAATGTTTAACATCTATGTCTAAAAGTTAGTCTGTCTGCACTAACAGATGTCTCTTGATTTAGTCGCAAAGAAGACGCTGATATTCGAGGCCTACAGGATGCAATTAAAAGAAATTAGGTGGTACTGGCAGCTCAAGATCTGAAAGGTGTTGCATCTTCTATCAAGGAGCTCTCTCAGCTTGCCTAAACCACTGTTTTAATTACAGAATCCTAAGCAACACAAATTAAGGATAAATTCTGTTTGGTTTGCAAAGGTTTGTGACAACAGCCATCTGCAGTGTTTTCAGTACAGTTATTTTTTCCGTGTTTTGTATGTTTGTGGCCAAAAATAAGTTTTTACAAGTTTTTTTTTTTTTTTTTTTTTTTTTTTTTTTTGTCATCAGTTGTAATTGCAGTACTGTGGAAATACATTAGCCTCATATATAGTTTATTTAATTATTTTTGAGGCCTGCATCTAAGCATTACTGAAAGTCAAAAGTTTTCTAACAGTTCCGAGGTACTTATAACACTTGCACATGTTGTATTGCTTTACCCTTCTCAATAGAAATGTATTCATTGTTGGTTGTTTCAGCATTACTCATTGTTTCAATAAAGACACCTGGGAAATATATAGTAGTCAAAGTGAAATGCTTATTTTTTATTTCAGTGCTGATAATTCAGTTAGAGTAAGTGGGAGTAGAGGTTGGAATACAACATTGCTTTGAATTTCACAATCTTTACTGGACATTTCTATGTGCTATACTGAGATATTTTAAGGCATCTTGAAAGGGCCCATAGTTATGACTAATAGTACTTTCTAGTAAAACAGATGTGCCTGGATACTGGTCAGCAAATTGCCTTTTTGCATTAGATTTTTCTTCTTCTGAAGGGAAAGGGTCAGTAGCAAATTTAGAACCTTAGTCAGCGAGGATCCCACTTCATGTTGGTAAAGGTCTGCAGCTGGAAGTGGCAGCAGTCCTCCACAGTTTTCTGAATACACCCACTTTGTTCTAATGGATTTGGTATTCCTTTACCTGGATCAAGGTTGAATGTGGGTAGAGAAAATTATTCAGTGTATCTTGCAATGTAGGGCATTTTTCAAAGGGAAATTAAGGCCTTTTTGGGAAGTGCTTCAAGCTGTTCACATAGAAATATAAACAATTCTCTATTAAGTTAAACACTCAGCACACAACCATATACCAGTGAAAGGTTTGAATATCTTATCACTACCTTTCTTATGGATCTGTTTGTTAGTTTTCAAATCCTATTTAGTTTGTTAACTTTTTTTAATTTTTTAGTGATTTATAACTATGCAAATGATTTGGGCTGCCTCTTATCAGTGTGCCTAAGATATCAGGGTCATGAGATGTCACCAACATCATCACTGCCAATGAATTAGCTAAATATTATGCAAATTATGTGATTAGCTGTTAAGGTTTAACATAAAAATAAATATACAATACATTACAAACTTACAATTTAACAAGTATGTGTATTAATAAACACCAGTTGTCATAATTTACATAGGATAACTTTAGAAAGCTGAGCCCTTGTTGATTTTGTTTGGAATTATGACTGATTATGATATATTTCCTGATTGTACACAGATAGCATTTACTGCATAAACAAGGACAAGTAAAACTCCTTGCCATGGTCAGCCCTTACTTGATCCTGTATGCCTTATTCAAGAACAGCGAGTCTGGAATGAGAACATTATTAAAAGTGTTTATTATAGAAAGAAAATGTGGAGGCTTATGCAACCGGAGAAGTCTCTGACTTCAGTTTATTCTTGCTGGGGGTGTGATCTTTCAAAGTACCACAGCCATCTGATAAATCTGATATAAACTTACTACAATACCGTACTCTCCAATATTGAAAGAGAATAATTAAATACAGTACAGTATTGAGAATACTGTGTGTGTGTGTGTGTGTGCGCGTGTGTGTGTATGTGTATGTGTGTGTATATATATATATATATATATATATATATATATATATATATATATATATATATATATATATATATATAGTGCCTTGCAAAAATATTAAGACCCCTGACCAATTCTCTCATATTACTGAATTACAAATGGTACATTGAAATTTTGTTCTGTTTTGATTTTTTTTTTAAACACTATCAATCAAATATTGTAAGGTGACATTGGTTTTATGTTGGGAAATATTTTTAAGAAAAATAAAAAACTGAAATATCTTGCTTGCATAAGTATTCAACCCCAGTGCTGTGGAAGCTCTCAGTTTGCACAGATGAAAGAAATTGCCCTAACAAGGACACAATTACCTTACCATTGGCCTCCACCTGTGAACCATTAAAGTTGCTGTCACATTTTCTGGATAAAAACCCCACTGTTGAAGGATCATTGGTAAGGCTGTGAATCTGAAGGAAAATGAAGACCAAAGAGCATTCTACAGAAGTTAGAGATAAAGTAATACAAATGCATAGATTAGGGAAAGGGTACAAAATAAAATCCAAGTGTTTGGATATCCCAGTGAGCACATTTGGATCAATAAGCAAGAAGTGGAAGCTGCATCACACCACCCAGGCAGCCAAGAAAAGGCAGTCGCTCAAAACTCAACGCTCAAACAAGAAGGAGACTTGTGAGAGAAGCCACAGAGAGGCCAGCAATCACTTTGAAGGAGCTAGAGAGTTCAGTGGCTGGGAGTGGAGTAATGGTGCACCAGTCAACCATATCAAGAGCTCTGCATAACACTGGCCTGTATGGGATGGTGGCAAGAAAGAAGCTGTTACTCAAAAAGTACCATCTGAAAGCACGTCTGGAGTTTGCCAGAAAGCATGAGAGTGGCTCAGCTGTGACGTGGGAAAAGGTTTTGTGGTCAGATGAGACCAAGATAGAGCTTTTTGGCCAAAACTCAAAGCCCCATGTGTGGCGCAAACCTAACACTGCCCATACCTCAAGACACACCATCCCTACAGTGAAGTATGGTGGTGGCAGCATCATGTTGTGGGGAATTATTATTATTATTATTATTATTATTATTATTATTATTATTATTATTATTAACAATAATAATAATAATAATAATAATAATAATAATAATAATAACTTGGTAGTCTACACATTTAACACAAAATAGATCATGGTGCCGTACTGAGAAGTTACAATATTTACATGAGCTTCTTGAAGGATCCCATGGTGTCAGCTTCAACAGCATTACTGGGGAGTTTGTTCCAAGCCCTCACAATTATCTATGTAAAAAAGTGCCTCCTATTTTCTGTTCTGAATGCCCCTTTATGTAATCTCCATTTGTGATCCCTGGTCCTTGTTTCTTTTTTCAGGTCAAAAAAGTTCCTTGGGTCGACATTGTCAATCAATACATTTTAAAATGTTTAATGCTTGAATCAGATAACCACATAGTCGTCTTTGTTCAAGATTGAATAGATTCAATTCATGTTCAGGGGGTGTGAACAAGGGCTTCGCTATTTACTAATTACACCTGTCTATCATCATTGACTCCCTATTTAAACCCAATCACAGCTCAGCTCTTTCTCTTGAGTTAGCTTTTTTGCCGTATAGAGGGAGAGAGAGAGAAAGAGAATATTAAATTGATTTTCGTGAATGAAACCTTGCCTGTCTGACTCCCTGATTCTATTTTCGAATCCTGAACTTTTCGACTACCCGATCCAGCTTTGACCACTTTTTTGTATGATTTCTTGATTTGGCTTTGTCCTTGCTGCATGAATGCCCTACTGATTACACGACTGCCCGACCGACACCGAACATGGATTTTCCTACCTCTTCTTCTGACCCTGAAAGTCCACGGGGCATCCTGATCCCTCCAATGGCATCTACCACCATTGCTTCAGTACCAGACCCACAACTTTCCCAGTTGTGCCGTTCCAAAAGAAAACAGACACAGCATTCCTCCCCTGCCAGCTCTTCTTTTAAAGACTGGTCAGTTGCCAGGCTATTAAAAAAGGGATACAAATCCCACCCGGAAGTGATTTGACTGCATTATTTCAACTGCACACTACTGACGGTAGTCCACCACACACTGTTACAGATCACCACTTCAGCAGATCTCTGCTCCAACAGCACAACAACATATAAGCTCTGCACCTCCCCGCCCCTCGGTCAAAGCGGCAGGCCAAGTGCCATCACAAAATCAGATATTTCAGACACTTAAGTCATACCCATTCCTCCCACTTTTTCTTTCTATAGGGGGGAAACCCCCCCCACCCCCCCCCCACCCCCCCCCCCCCCCACCCCCCTATTCAAGCAATCTCCAATTTGCAATCTCTGTTTTCTTCAGTAGGTGTTCCACTCTTTGAAGATAAAACCATCGGCCCAGCAACCTGACTAGAATTCCTTAGAATCACCCAGAACACTGTCAATAGCCAATTTCCCACTTGACAAACTGGAGTGCATTTGTCATCTCATTAACAATTTCCAAGTATCAAAATCATTCTCTAAATGCATCCTGTTATTCCCCCTCAGCCACTTCAATTCACATTATTTCCCAGTTGGGGAAGGCAGAATATTCACATTGCGATTCTCGCTCTCACCTCAAATGCAAAACCTGTATTCTCACGTAATACATCAGAAACATCAGAATGCTTCCTTCGATACCTTGCTGCAACACTAGAACAATGAATGAATGAAGTTCCAGCAGCTCATCTTCAATTGTTTGTATATTAGTTTCCCATAATTTCATCATCCAAGCTCACCATCTTCCAGGCATCTGCAATAATACAGCCATCCCACCATTATGTCTGACACTCCAAGGAATCACCAAGAACACCACCTCTCCCCCTCATCTCCTTCCAGACTTCCTATGATTGCTCCAAAAGCATCATTACCAGACACTGGTTCTCATCCCACCTCACTACTCTCGTCACCAGAGCAGGTCTTTCTCTCCCTAATTTCATACCAAACACTTTAGAATTGGCGCAGCCTCTCTAGCAGCCAGAACCCACATCAGCCATAGGGTGTTGGTCCTCTTCAGCAGTCAACTCCTACATCCGATTGCTGCCATCCGATATCATTGCACCACTTCAGTCTATAGCTAGCATGCCCTGAGTGGGGCACCCTATCTGACAGGACCACCACAGGTTTTCCTCCTAACAGGTTTTTTTTTTCCTCCACCGAGTGAATGGCCATCACATAGCTAGTGCCCTTAACCATTTAATTGTCTAGTTATTTTGTTTGTCAATATTTGTCTCTTCTTGCTTTTATGTTATACATTGGCATGTGGTCTTTGTTTGTCTTCACAGGTGTAGGTGCAGTGGGGAGCCAGTGGTCCATCTTTTTGGGGGGGATAGTGAGTCTCACTTCCCGACCTAGAGTTCCCATAAATCCATAGGTTCTTCATGCAATCAGAAAGGATCACCGGCCACATTATTCTTTCACAGCTCTTGTGCTTTATCTTGCCTTAACTGGGACCCAGTCACGAGGCCGAGCCTGTAAAAACTCTCTGAGAAGTCAGAGGACTCTGTTTTCAGGGACCCGGAGTCCGGCCCATCCTTTTCTCTATCTCACCCCTGCTCTACAGGCTGAGCCTAAGTTGCAAAGCACTCCCTTCCTCTTGCAGCCCTGGTTCCGGCCCCATGATTTTTAGCCTGTGTGCATATGACATGCTTTTAAACCAGGAATAATTATAGTCTCTGTTCTTTGCACTCTTTCTAGACCAGCAATATCATCTTTGTAGCGAGGTGACCAGAACTGAACACAATATTCTAGATGAGGTCTTACTAATGCATTGTAAAGTTTTAACATTACTTCCTTTGATTTAAATTCAACACTATATAGCCAAACATTTTGTTGGCTTGTTGATAGCTTCCCCATATTGTCTAGATGAAAACTACATAAACTCCTAAGTCTTTTTCATAGTTTCCTTCTTCAATTTCAGTATCTCCCATATGGTATTTATTATGCACATTGTTATTTCCTACATACAGTACCTTACACTTTTCTATATTAAATATAATTTGCCATGTGTCTGCCCAGTTCTGAATGCTGTTTAGATCATTTTGAATGACCTTTGCTGCTGCAATAATGTTTGCCACTACTATTTTTTTTTTTTATGTCGTCTGCAAATTTAACAAGTTTGCTTACTATAGCAGAACCTAAGTCGTAGATTAGGATATAGATTAGGATGAGCAGAGGATCTAATACCGAAAGGGTACATTTCTCCTCTAATCAGTACTTTCTGCTTTCTACATATTAACCTAATCCATGTCCTTGGAACCATACTGTGTTCAGTTTGAGAATTAGTCTTTTGTATCTATTTTCTGTCCAAAATCCTAGCATGTAATATGTTAATACCTGTTCCCTTACTGATGTTTGGGATACACGACTATAAAGTTAGAAAAAATGCTTTTTAAATCATCCCAGTTAATAATATATTGAACATCATGATGCCATAAGCTTTTTCAGCACTATCTAAAATTACCAAAACAGCCTTTATCATAGTAAACTATTTCCATCCATTAAAAGAAATACGCATAATGCATAATAACTTAATTTATTAACAGTTGGAGAGATATAAGTTATTAGTGTTCATTAAAAAATGACACGCAGAAAAAAAAATATTTTGGTGAAGCCAGCTAGCTAAATAAAATATCTACTGTGAAGCTTTAAACTATTGATGTACTACATTAGCTTTTTATAAAAATGCCTTGTCATGTCTAAATCATGTATATCCTTTCAATATCTGCTTTCAATAGTAATAAAAAGTTAACGGTCATTATACGTGAAGAAATACACTCAATGAAAACAATAATCCTTGTGTACATTTAGTAATTTTCAATAACTTGACAGCCTTTATCAGTTGGCTTAGCCACGATATGTTTCTTATATACTGTATGTCTATACAGTGCCATGCAAAAGTAACTTAATATTTTATTCCAAACTTGAATGCTCAAACTGAAGACTTCTAAGGGTAAGATAAGTTATAGTAAATGTCAGCAAAAACTAAATAGAGAAAAACTGAAATATGTTGATTGCATAAGTATTCAGACCCGTCAACAGAATATTTGGTGGAAGCACCAAATAGCTTTGGCCTTGTGCTTTGTATCATTGTCCTGCTGAATTTTTGCCTCAGTTTTAAGTCTTTAGCAGACTGAAACATGTTTTCCTTTAATATTTGCCTTTACTTTGCTTCTATTTTTCAACACACTTTCCATCCCCTGCTGAGGAGAAGCATATGGCAAATGCTGCCACTACCATGCTTGACTGTAGGGATGGTGTTGACTGGGAGATGTGCTGTGTAGGGTCTGCGCCAAACGTAACGCTTGGCATTTAGACCAGAAAGTTCCAATTTAGTTTTTTCTGACCACAACACCTTTTGCCACTGTAATGTATCAGGTCGAGAGGTTAATGTAGGGTGCAGCACATAAACAAGTAAGTTGACACTTTTCTGGTTGCCCAAACAAAAAGTGAACATTTATTGAGGCCTCGAGTATTTTGATAAAATAATAATAATAATAATAATAATAATAATATATAATAATAATAAATAAGCATAACATAATTCCAAAAACAAAAGAAAACTATTTGCAACAAACAATATAAATTCAACAAAAAAAGAACATCTACAAAAAAAAAAAAAAAAAAAACATTTATACAAAATGTAGTAATTGATTTGCTTTAACGAAACTGTCTGAGTGTGGTTCATGACCTTTATGGATATACCGAGAATAGGGATGTCAGAGAGAGTACTGGACTCCTTGTGTCCACATATATATATATATATATATATATATATATATATATATATATATATATATATATATATTATATATACACACACACACCTTTGTTCCTCACTAGCCCATCCCCAGGACTAAACCAAAGCTACAGACATTAAATAAATACATACATTTCTTTACAGGACCCCTATTGACCTTAACCTGAAACAAATGCACAATCTACATTTCTTTTAACCATTATTAAAATTCATAATATCAATTAAAGCCCTTTCACACAGTATACAACATTTACATGCAAACTGACGTCCCCCATTGCTTACAATGAGCGCTCCCTTGCTATATAGCAAGATCCAGCTGCGCGTGCGCATACCCCTAAACATGGCCACACACTGGAACAACTCGACCCAAAGACCAGCTGTACCCACTAAATCAGGTAAGGAAATACTTTATATTTAGTTATTTTAATACGGACAAAACAGTTAAAAACAATTAACTGTTACCAATTCTATATCATTGCAAACAATATATGCATCTATCACTTGCATTACCTAAAATAGCTATCATGTTTTAAACTCGGCATAACTTTTTTTTATATATATTTATATTTCAACTAAAACCTCACTCGCACACAGTTTTGGTGTGAATGGCTTAAATCGCGTTTTGCATCTAAACTCTACACACACACACACACACACACACACACACACACACACACACACATTCCCGATTGCGGAGCTGCATTTGTGCCATATAGAAATGTAAGAAACGTCACCCGTGTGCGTGTGTCCATCTGCCTGCGGTTATAGTGCTACAGTTCTATAGTTATGCAACATACAGCGCTGTGAACATGGTTTATGTTTTGTGCACTCTTAAGGATAGTTCATAGACTAGTACACGGTAGTCTGTCAGCCTCGTCGACTCACTCATATGTGTTTGTGGGTTGCTTTAAGCTACTTATGAGATCATTTGGATACAAATAAGCTCCTATATAAAGCTAATTTGATATGAAAAATTTGAGGTGTACTCATTTTTTCAGTACCAAACAATAACAATGAGAAAGCGTCATCAAGTTCAATTAGATAACTTCTCTGAGCACTTTGTCAGGGATTGTATTTATTTATTTATTTTAATTGGGTCAAGGTAGGTGATTGCAATAAAGATAATTAAATGGTATTCCTTTCTGAATGTACATTACATCTTTTCACCCGCAATTGGCAACATGATGAGGGAAAACAGCTAGTTTATTTACTTATTATTATATATCTTTTTTAATAGCGTGCCTGTTTTGTCTGGAGTGGGGGAGCGGAACGGGAATCACAAAGAATGGAGCGAAATAAAAGAGCGAGCCAAGCGGAGCAAAAAAGAACGGAGGATATTATGAGCGGTGAGCGGAATTGTCACCACTTCGCTCCGCACAGATTCTCTGAACACTACACACATGCTCGCTGTTAAAATACATTGTCTTTAACCCGGAGTTGCACATCACAGGAGAGTAAACTCTGTATCCCTTATGAGAAGTGGGTAAATGACACATTACCCAAGTTCAACGTGGGTAAACACCATTTACCTGCAGATACCCTCAACTACACAACTTAGCCCATCCAAGTACCAACCAGGCCTGAAAATTATTATTTTTTTATCTTAGACACCCTTACCCAGGCCAACTTACAATTGTGATGTTGTTTTTTTTTTTTTATGTACAATTATTCATTTTATACAATGGGGTTTTTTACCGGACCAATCTAGGCAAAGCAGCAGTGTTAAGAGCACAGTGCTCTAACCACTATTTTACATATGCTTTTTATATATACATATCTGAAATGTAAGTTTTATATAGGTATACAAATGTCAATTGTTCTGGATAAAAGCATCAGCCAAATCAATTAATGATATGTTTTTCCTGCTTGTTATTTATTATTATAATTTATTTATACATTTCTAATATAAACATTAATGTCTACATTAATTTAAAAAATATTGATTTCAAAATATATTTATTCCTCTGCCTTTTTAAAAAATATTTATTTTTACCTAATTAATTATTCCTTTATTATGAATTAAACAAGGAACTACAATTTATCAGAGATCAGAGATTTGGACAAGGAAGCAACATGCTACTTTTGTGTACAGTTCCATTCTGTGGTATCTATCAAACAGGAAACTAGATATTTTCAAACAGGAAATAGAGTATTTCTAGAATAAAGCAGCAACCTTCAGGTTTTCAGCGAAAGCTGGTCAGACATGGATGTAAGCTTAAAAAAATTAATGCATTTCAACCACAGCGCAGTGGCCTAAGGCCGTGTGCTCTTCAAGGATGTCATGTTGCATGTTAAAACAACTGATTCAGAGGAGAGACGTAAGTCTGTGAGGAAAAAGGAACTAAACAACTGCTGTGCATGCTAGTTTCGCAACCAGCATTCTACTTGTTTAGTGTTTGTTTGGCCCTTGTGCCCTTTTTGTTCAGTGTTTTTGTTTAAATGTTTTACTTATTTAATAAATGAGCGCTCTTGCGGTTCAGTTTTTGCCCCACCATACTTTGTTTTGACTTGCTTCCTGAACCTGACATCACCACCCACACATCACACAAAGCCAAGGATTGTCAGCACGCAGGAGAGGAAAACTTGAAAGGTTACAGTTGGAGGGAACAAACTATTTGGAAATGGGCTTCTCCACAATGACTGCATATGTGAAGGAAGTTACAGGCAGAGTAGGAGCAGATTCCTTTATTGAAATTGTTACAAATCTGGTGTCCTCTCGAATGTAATATTGCAGCCCTCGTTGTCTTTTGATCTTGAGGGAATGAAAGAATGAGTAGAATTGAGGGAGGAACATGAGGGGACAGGGTGGAGGGTTGGTAAGGGAGCATGAAATCGTGGAGTGAGTGGTGGAACCGCATACAGAACATGCATGGAGCCGGAGACCTGTAAAAAAAAAAAAAAAAAAAAAAAAAAAAAAGGGGACGATATGTCTTGGTCCTGGACGCCCCAGTAGATCCTCTGGTTCTATTGGGGATGTAAATGAGGGCATTTCCAGGAGGAGGCAGGGCCACAGCATTTTCTAAGAAAAAACTGGACACTGGAGGGAGAAAGTAAAGGGTGGTTGTCTGAAAACTGGAGGTACATGGGGGGGCTTGTTGGATAACAGTGGTGGCTGCTGGAACTCTGGGATGAATCGTGGCAGGAGTGAGCTGACTGTGAAACAGTCTCTGGATCCAAATGCTCAGAATCCGCTGAATGTGCCTTAGATTGACAGGTTTTTCGAAGGTCCCGCCATCGGTGTCTTCCAGATGTAGACTCTTTGTGGAGTTGGGGCAGTGGGTGCTGGGGAAGCTGGAAAGCGACGTCATAGCACCTGCGGCAGGAAGAATGTTGCAGAGTGAGAGAAAAAATATTAAACAAACTCAGACGTGCTGTAGATCTGAAGGGGATGTTGTTGCTATGGAGATAATGCTGGAGCCTGGGGAACATCCATTCTCTGATGTCAGGAGTTCCGGAGGAATGAGTTGCCAAGCGGGGGCTGCGGCGGGCAAGAGAGCAAGCCAGTTGTTGTGTTGGGCGATAGGGAAAAGACAAGGGATCCAGTGATGGCTCTGGAGAAGCAGACATCTGAGTAGAGAAGGTTGGAGTGGTAAATACCGCCAATCTAAGTTGTCGTGTAGTTGACCTGGGAGGAGCTGGTTGAACTGTTTGAGTAGATCTTGTCTCCGGGGAAATGGCAAACAGAATCATCATCCGATGAAACTGACTAGTCAAGAATGTTGTCCATTATGCATGAATGTACTATGAAATCAAAAAACACAAATGAAAGATAAGTGAAGAGAGTATTTTTATAGTGCTAACAATCTTAATTAGCTAATGTGTAAATTGAATGATTCAATTTGGTGACGCTGAGATTGGTGTCTGACACTCCCCCCGAACTTTAGTTATAAACTTTAGATTGCTCCTGTTGTAATTGGGATTCCTTTTTTTTTTAGGAGCTTATCGGTGGGACAATCTTTTAGAAAGAGACAAACTGGAGAAGTATCCCTGGAATGAAGACGATTAAAGCAGCGTGGAGGTGTGTTGTTTTGGAGACCTGGATAATTGTGGCAGCAGGAACAGGCATGGCGAGATCAGTGAAGGTTGAAGCAGGGGGGTTCAACAGAGGCCGAGGTGAATGGGTCAGTGATGCTGTCGGGTAAAGGTGGAGCAGTAGGATGGTTGGATTTCTTTAGGCATTTTCTCATTGTATTAATGGTGGGAGGAAGCTAAGTATTGCTGACGATCCTAAAATTCTGTTTCCGATGGGGAAGATAGATGCTGCTGGTGAGTAGTCATTTTTTGAAAATTACTTCTGTAGTCTTGAGTCTGCGCTGCATAGCGAGGCAAAACAAAAAACTCAAGACAGAGAGCAAACTCAAGGCATAGGGTTTAAATTGGGGATTAGCAGATGCTACTGGAAGGAAGGGAGTAGGGGGAGGTGCCCTTGCTCATGACCCCTGAATGACACCCAAGTTTACAATTAATATAAATGCCTTAGTGAATTTGAAGAGTCTATCAAAATATATTCAACTTGAGTTCAGTAAATATGAAGGTTTTTGCCTCGCTAATAATTCATCTCATGTTAATTATAGTATATTTGATACACTTTTTACCATTTAAATTACTTCTCTAAATGTAAGCAATTTCTATATACACCTTTACCTTAAGCTAAATTCAGTTTTCCAATCATAAATGATGGCATCTATATGAGTGGTAAAAATTACATAGTGTTCAAAATCTTGGAATTGCAGAGCATGCACTGCAGGCATGTGGGTGTGCAGGTACATCATACACCCCCATGGCAAAAGACCTGGTAGTCGTGGTCTTCGGAAGGGCTGTTCTGGCAACCATGGTCTGTCAGGACACTTATGTAATGCAAGCAAAGAAATTGCATCAAAACCTGCTTTTTATGTCAAAGCAAAGTTAAAGTAATAATATGTTTGTATGAAAAAAGTACCTGTAGTTTGTTCGAAGGGTATTTATTATTGCTAATAATTAATCGAAAGGGGGGAAAATTATTGTTATTGATTACCGTGCATCATGTCACATACATTATATTAGCTTTATCCCTGATGTTGTTCGAAATAAATATATATTATGTTTGGTAGATAGGGAATCTTACCCGTACTGTGACATCTAGATATAATATATATATATATATAGTGTTGTTTATTTTCCAGATGCAGTAATAAAAAGGTTTGCAATAATCATCCCAACAATGACCAGGGCAGCAATCCATGAAAAACTTAACAATGAAGACAAATTAAGGAAACGAAAGCTGAGAAATGTATGAAGACAAATTATACATATTTTTATTGTTGTTTTTACTAATTTGATTTATTTTTTACTGTTTTATTTTATAGCTTGTGTAATTACTGTATTTTTTTGTTTTCAAAATAACATGCTATCCATTGCATAAATCAATGTTTTATTTATGGGAATTAAGGGTAATATTACTAAAGAAATGTTACCTTCATTAAAATAGGCAATATTGCAGGTCTCTCGCTAGATTTTGTTGGTATTCTTTAAAATCATTCATTAATCCTGCTAGATGCACTTAGAAGTTAACCACTTCAGTGCCCTTAGGATGTACCTGACACACAATTTTCACCATTTAAAAAACCTTGCCAAGATTAGGACCCTTTCCTGCAACAAATGAACCATGGGGTGGGGGCTGTAACATTTTCTGATCATTTTATTGGTTAAAAATTAATACAAAAGCGTGAAAATAAGTTTCAGAGTCTAGGAAGCAGTACACAGACAAACTGAGGTATGGGGCTGAAACTGCCGCAGCAGTATATTTATTAAATCTTTAAATAAAATGCTTTGACAAAGCACAAATGAAAAGGGCACATTGGCCAAAACAAACACAAACATTAACTCTAGGTTACCTTTGAATCTCACAATTGTGTTAACATTCACTCTCGCTCTCAGTCTACTATCGTTCTCCTTCACTCTTTTCCTTTATAAGCCCGAGTGGGGTCTTTTATATTCTGTGGCTGGAGCCTTAATTACCTATTAATCAAACAATTACCTTATTAAGGCTCCAGCCACAAGGTTTGTAGGGATGGGGTTTTATCCCCACCCACGCCAATTAAACACTATTAGACCAGATTTTTCATTCGTCTCAAATAATAAATAATAACGACGAATGGTTTTCGTTCACCCGCTTATAAACATAATATAATAACTGTAACAATAATGATAATACAAATGAGAATAATATCAATACCTGAAAGGGGTTGGCACCCTGTCACAAGCAATGATTAAAGGTTTGCTGTCACTGATCAGTGTAATATGGTATATATTCAGATTCGTCGACTCTCCCATTTGAGGTAAAGGCGGCCACTAGAAAATGCCTGATGGGCATCTAGGTTCAGAATGTAATTAACAGTAGCAGAACATTCAACAGTGCTTTGTAAAACTCTCTGGAAAATCATTAGGTATTTATTAGCATCATTCTAAATATTTAGCTGGTCTTTCTAAATTTACTGATACCTAGAATTATGTGAAATAGTTAGAAGGATATTAACTAGTTAGAAGCCTACTAAATGCTTCTAAGTGCTTTGTGAAAGAGGCCCCTGATTCATATTTTAAAAGTTGCTAGAAACAAGTCCAGTCTCTGGCAAAATGTATTTTTGCACTTAAAGGGTATCCTTTACATTACAAAACAGGGGCATGTATTTTGGAATCAGACAAAACACATTGTTTTAAAAAGGAGGCACAACATAGCTAACCATAAGTACTGTATGCAGTGGTCCAGATAAGCTATGTACCTGCCATTTTTAAATTTGCTGCACAGCTTGTCTGCCTCCCCTGAAAATTCCACTAATAACTACATCTCCCATAGTACTTCAGTTACTAGGAAAGTACACAAGAAAAAAACAAACCAACAAACATCAACCAATCTCTGACTAGCTCTGTTGTCTTTGCAGCCAATCACAGCAAGAATAAGAAAAATTCGCAGCTACTCAGGTTGAAGCGTCAAACACTCCAGTCCAGCTACAAATCCAACTGGAACCATCGTCAGGGGCAAAAGCTAAAAAAAGGTGCTTATAATATTAAAATAACTGTTTTCTAACTTTTTATTGCATTTTCTAACTGTATTTATAAGTATGGCTTTAAATTGAAGTTTTATCATGTTCACTGAGTTTAACAATTAATGTTAATATATAAGTAATGTAATTAACTTTTCCAGAGTCAGTGTGATACCTCGAAAAAAAATGTGCTGAGCCAATAAAGAACCTTGAACACACGTGCAGTAGTTCAAACTAACATTGCAGTTAAAATGGAAGGCTCTTTTTTTAATCCCTACCCCATTACCATTACATTTCTACAGTATTTATCGAGATTACTAATGATAACTAATATTGCATTTTAACCCCTGAAAATAAATGCTACTCTCTGTGTTAAAATTAGAGGGTAAATTACTCCCAGACCCCAAACCTGATGTATATATTTCTCTTGACATAATAGATAATAGAAGTGAGCAACATCAGACCTTTGTATAATGTTGCTGATATCCATAATGTGTTAGCATTTACACCTTAGAATGCCTAGGCATGGAGAATGCTGGGTGTTTTGGAAAAGGAATAGGATAAATGAATGCATATTGTGAGCTGCATCTTTCGTGGCTGTGCACAGGATTCCACCAGTTTACTTTTATTTACCTTATCTGGACATAGCACAGGTATAGAACTGCAGTGTGCAGTGTTACTTTATAGGATAAATAATTCATTACTTTAATTTTACTACCGTTTTTTCTCTCTTTATAGTAATACAAGAAGCTATGCATTGAAGAGGTGTCTTCTGAATATGCTGGGCAGGCTTGGAAATGTTTCAGTTTCCTTCTTGATAGAGCTTTTCATGTTTTTGCTTCACAGTTATCTTTATTGCCATCTTTTACTTTTCTTGTTTATTTTTTTCCCGGTGTAGTTAACCAGTGCATTATAGTTAGACATAAGTGGAAGCTAGCCTTTCATGGTAGACATTCTCCACACATACACTGATTCAGCCAATAATTCCAGATCAGTAATATCAAGAAGCTTTAGTTGGTACAGCTTGACAACAAGGAATCCAAGATGTTCATGAAGTTTAAAGAAAAACATTTCTTTGTCAGGAATTGTTGGGGGGCACAATCCAAAATTCGGCAGGACAGAGAACAGGACTTTTTTTTTTTTATGAGGATTACATACAGAGAAAGTCAGAAATCATTTTGTTCAATGTAACTTTTTTTTTCATTGTAGTTATACAATTTGCATCATCTTTGACATTAATAGCAGTAACTTTAGTCTTTAGTGCATTGTCATTGTGCTGAATTTTCAGCAGAATACATTTTAGTGCCAGCTTTTCAGTTTCTTTATCCCTTTGAACAGGTCACTTAGAAAAAATATATCACTAATATGCTGCATTCAGATTTCACACTTACGTGTTTAAGTAAATCTCGAGAACTGCACTTTACATCTTATTAATACCACAGTGAAGTGAGCTTTGGGTTATTTTCTGTACTTTTGTACGAGTTGTAAAAGAGAAAAGAGTTTTGTTAACCCCCAAAAATATACTCTGTCTAAAAGCAATTTATTACAACTGGACATATTTTATTGGTACACAATAATCATCTTTCTCAGGTATCCTTTATTAAAAGCTTTATTTATAAACATAGGCTTGGATATCATGGTCTAATTTTCTATTAGAAAAATGCTTTTGGAAGAAAACATATATAATTAATATCCCTTGCCCTGAGACAGAGTCACCTCTTTTCACCTACTGCACTTTACCAGCTGATATATTACAGTTATTATAGCCACCTTGGTAGGACACAGTATACACAAGGAAGATGACAGGTTAACCTTCCAGCTGAGGGTAATTCTGTATGTGAGATCCATTTGTCATTGTCATGTAATTCAAGGTGAATTAGACATACACCATAAGATAAACTATATGCTTCTGGACAACTGAACATTTCCAGTGGATTAAATTCACTGTTCCAGTAGCAGGGCCCAACATGAGTTGGCCTACAGTACGTGAAATTTCTATGATACAGCAAATCAATAGGATGTGCTCAGACTGGGCTCACCTTTCCAGCAAAGGTTTGCAGCTTTCGATTATTTTCAATTAACTGGGGGGAGTCCTGCCAAGGGTATCGTTCTGTATTAATTTCGTCTTTGGGTTCACTGCATGTTGAGTAAGTGTCCTTGTGTGTGATAAATTGTATAATAATAATAATAAAAAACTGGCTATCAACCACTGTCAAGATGTTTGATATTGTGAAACACCGTTGTTCATGTTCAAAGCCTAAACTACCATCGTGACTACATTTTGTGATCAATACCCAAACTTTAAATGTAATAACATTTAAATGTTTTCTATTTTCATTCTTTCATGTTGATGGACTGAGAAAATACAGTTAATAAATAATATTCTCAAAAACTTGCCCCAAACCTCTGTGTGACAAGGCAGTCCTATCTCTGGACTTTTTCCATCCGTTTCATGCAGAGGTTCTACCAGCTAGTTTGTGTTACTGTATTACATGTGCAGTTACAGAGTGTCAAGCAGCAAGCTTCCTATGTAATTATGATAATAACAATCTTTATGTTATCTAGCACTGTAAATAGGATGGCTGGTGGTGATGTCAGACAAGGAAATGAATTCACAACACAACAGCCGATTGGGGTATGAAAAGCGCTGTGGCGCATTGCGGCAAAGCGTAAGCCTTGCACATGGGGAAATATGTAGTTTATTGTATGTTTTTGTGTTAATTGTTAATATTGATTTAATTAATTATTTAGCTGCTATGGCGCTCTGCTGGGGACGATTACCCGTCTGTGTGGAGCAGCAGCTGAAAGCAATCAGCTGTTCCAGCAGACGGGTGGGTGTGTCTCAGCGGAGCGTCGGTATAAAAGCATGGAAATCGCTGTGATCGGGACTGCTGCAAGGCCTGCCGTTTTTACGGCACCTTTGATTTATAATTTGTTATACTGTGGGTTTTATTTTGCACTTTTTGTACAACTTGATGTACTAGTCCTCTGTGTGTTACCATCGCTGGTAATGTCACATGACCACCTTTATTTTACTTTTGTTTTCCTTTTGTTTGTGAATAAAACCTGCACGTCTGTGCCGGCGTTTTCAACATCAACACCACGTCTGTCTCTCTGTGTGCTTGAACAGTGGTTACCCACAGGCGTGACACGAGAAAGACCCTGTCACACGCATTTATTAAACAAATAAAAGGTTTAAACAAAACAAGACTGTTATAAAGCAAAAGGCACAAGGGCCAAACCAAACAAACTAACAATGGTATTCTGTGGATTTAAAGCCAGCACGAGTAGCAATTGTTTACTTTTAGTATCTGTTCTTACCTGTTTCTTTTCTCCTCTGGAAAACCCATCCCATGTAGCCAAAGCCCTAGCTACAGAATTCTGTACATAGTGTAGCCTACTGAGAGTATTTTTTGATGAACCCGCAAGCAAGACAGTAATCAAGTCAAAAAGAGACAAAGGCATATACTAGCTTCTCCACATCAGGTAGAGAATAGGTCGCAGCGATGAAAAAATGATACCTTTGTAACATTCCGCATGTGAGACTCAAAGGTTAAACAATATTTCTCATTTCAGAGCTAGACCTAATTTCAATCCCATCAATAACCATGTTAACCCTTTGCGTTACATTTTTGCAGCACTTGTCAGGCACGTCAGGTCTAATTTATTTTCACAGGTTTAAACTGGTTTAAAAGGCCCTGCATGGCAAAGGAACATCAGTACTGCATCTCCAGCCAAGCCCCACCCCTTTTTTGATGTATTTTTCACATACCTCTTTATAGATGTGCATACTGATAAATCCTCTCCAGATCACTCATTTTATCACCAAACTCCTCAATAATGCAATCAAAGTCATTATTTTATTACTATAGCATCTCAAAAAGCTCTGAAAATGACTGTGATATTCTTTGAGCGCTAGATGAGGAAGCAGCTATCTCCTTTGTTTGTGTCCGTGTTATCTCTGTGGTGCAGGGGGCTGATGACGGATTATCCAGCCGAGTGGCAGCATATAGATGATGAATAAGAGAGGCCCCAGTATAGAACCCTGTGGATCACCTGTGGATATGAGACTAGAGGCAGAAGAATAACCACCCACTGAAACAGATTGCTTTCTATCAGACAGGTAATATCTGAACCAGCAAAGATCAGTGCCTGTAATCCCCACGTAGGTTCCCAGACAACTAGAATGACATGATCAGCAGTATCAAATGCAACACTAAGATCCAAGAGAACCAGAATGCTGGTTCATACTTCTGCCGCAGATAAATGCAATACGTCAGGTGCAGACAGCTACGAAAGCTGTGCAGATTCACTCCGACCATGCTGAAAATGTTGACATTTTTCGACGTTATCTGACTCCATGCGATTTCAGGTTGCAGGTGCATGAGAAAAAGCTGTAGGAATTTTCAAAAAAGATGCACATCGTAAGAGTGTGGATGACATAATTCCGACCTGTCGTATAAGGTCGGAGACCCTCGACTGACTAGAAATTATGTTGGAGTCTGAAGTATGAGCCAACCTTAAAAAGCCAGAATCAGCAGCCATAAACAGATCATTGACAATTTTAACAAGGGCTGTTTCTGTGCTAGGTAATGGACTAAAGCCTCACTGAAAAAGTTCATAAAGTTCACATTTTAATAAATGAGTTTGCAATTCATGAACCATAACACGCTCCAACATTTGACAAAAATTGCAGGTTAGAAATAGGCCTGTAATTGCAGATAATATCAGTATGTAGATGTGATTTTTTTTTTTTTTTAGCAATGGTGTGACCACAGCACATTTAAAGGCTGAAGGTACTGTTGCTGAGCTCAAGGACTCATTAATAATTTTGGTTACCACAGGATCTAGTATTGGAAGACTTAAATTAATAAAAGAAGTAGGAACAGGGTCCAAGGAGCAAGTTATACATTTCATTTTAGCAACCATTTCAGTCAGGCTAGATGGAGTCAGGCTAGATTTTATAAAGTCAAAGGGGTCCCCATAAATGCAAATAGTTAAAAAAAAAAAAAACATGTAGTGAGAGAGAAACATTGATTTCGAATATTTTCAATGTTTGCTTGAAAAGTGTCCCTCTATCAGCATTCAAACTTACACCCTACTGCTTTCATAGAGCGTAGCTGATCATTATAACAACGTGTAGTCTCTCCTTTCAGCTAGGAGGCAGTCTATGACAGGCCACTGTGCCTTACATTTGAGCATTGTTCCACTTAAAAGTCCAGTGAGTGGTCCTGAAACTTCACAAGCAAGTGTTCTCTCCCTGTTATTCTCCAGGGAGCTCTAGCTTTAACTTGTTACAGTAGAAAATGTGTTTATTTCTGACACATACACATATCCCTACTGTTACACTCAACTTTTTATAAACCTTGGTTTATTTAGGAAATAGTAGGTCTCAGTAAGATTTACAAGTATTTGCTGAAGAATTCTGTAGGTGACTACTCTTGACAAGTTATGGGTAATATATTGTACACTGAATTAAATTTGGATGCCTCCCACATTTTGCCTGAATCGGTTTTTGAGCAAACTCAGTTAAATGTCAATGTGGTCTACCTAAAATTGGCACTTGGACAAAACCAGAATACAGATTACATGTATGCTATTGATTTCCTTCAAGTGGTTTGAGATAACAATGGCTAACCCAGTTCAGCAGTACATGAAATGCCTTCCAGGCTCTAGTAGTTTGGATTGATTGTCTGGATAAAGAAGCAATATCATACTCACAGGAGATGAATTCATATGAGCCCCAGTGTGGAGTTTAGATCATGCACAGTATACCTTGCAGGCTGAATGACTTATTTTAACCGAGTAAAAGTTACTTTATAAAAGCGATTGTGTTTTGTTTTTCAAAACGGCTTTCAAATTAAATTGCTCAGTAATTCCATGCAGATTTAACACAATGAATCTGGGGTTGTACAGAATTGGTCCATATCTTTGGATCAAAGTGATAACCCTTTGTCAATTTAAGCAATCAAGGTGTTTCAGTTATTTCAAGTTGAAGATGCTCAGAGATTTACAGAGAGTTTCAGACTGTAATGGTGCACTGTGCCCTTGAAACACTGGATAATTCAAATTCTATCCAATAGTTTTATTCCTACATGTAAGTAATTTTCTGGTAAAATTTCAGGATATTACAATGTTTATGTCAAAATATGATAATGTTACCACTGTGCTATTGTGTCTGTCTTTGAGCAACCATTTCCCTGGGTACAGAACTATTGCATTGCAGATGATATAGCAGCATCTCTCATTTAATTTTATATTTTTTGCCCTGTAAAATACAGATTAATATATAAACAATTACAGGAGGTATCTTCTCTTTACAGTTTATTTAGTTCTTGCAAAAGGTGTTTTAATTAACACAGATACAACTGAATTTCAAATACTACATATCACTGATGATTAAAGAACAGTACTGGCAAACAAATACATACATATCTAGACATATGCAAGGACCTAATGGTGATCCCTGTGGTACTCCACTGGTTGCCTTGCTCCATTTTGAGGTTTCTCCTCAGTACTTTGTTTTCTACATGTTAAACACTCCATAATCCATGTGTACGCACTTCCTTGAATTCCTACTGCATTCAGTCTGAGAATTAAACTTTTATGCAGGACTTTATCAAAAGATTTCTTGAAACCTAAATAAACCCATGGCACATGCTTTGCAATTATCCATTGTCAATGTTGCATTCCCCAAAAAATTAAGCAGGTTAGTTACTCAAGATCTCAATTTCCTAAAACCATGTTGACTGTCTCCTAGGATACTGTTACCATATCGGTCATTTTCCATTTTGGATCTTACTATATTTTCCATAAATTTAATAGAAGTCAGGCTTATTGGTTTATAGTTACCTGGTTTGGTTTTGTCTCCCTTTTTGTGGATCGGTATTGCGTTCGCAATTCTCCAGTCAGTTGGTACAACCCCTGTGTCAAGAGACTGTTGCATGATCTTGGTTAGTAGTTTGTAAATAACTTCTTAAAAATTCTAGATATTTAAAAAAGTTATTTACAGTATTGCACAGGCTGCTGACTTCAGTAAAACAAATCTTGCCTTTTAGTTTACAAATAATCCCAAGAGTCTTTATACTTGAATTATTTCAAAACTGTGCTTGTGTAACCAAGATGCTGTGTATAGGTGGGAGGCAGTCATTTAGTGAGTTATACAGAGCAACTGCCTATTTCGCAGTTGTATTGAATAAACCAGAGTTACTGAACCTCTACCTGTCTATCTGGAGGTTACGATGTTGAGGGGGGCTCGCGAGTTTAAGGAAAATAAACACAGTACAGTCTGTGAGCTGGGAGAGTACTATATGGTCTTAACTGTATAGAAGGCTTGGTGGCATAGTGGTTAGAGTAAGGGAATTGTTACCAAATGGATCCCAGTTCAAACCCAGCTCAGCCACTGACTCACTATGTGTGACACTGAGTAAGTCAAGTAATCTCCTTGTGCTCCATCCTTCGGATGAGACTTAAACCAAGGTCTTTTGTAAGTGACTTTGCAGCAGTTAATACATAGTCTCTCCCCCCAGTCTTTGAAAGTAATTTTGTTTAAAAGTATCTGTTAATGACTTATTAATAATAATAATAATAACAATAATAACTTAAAATCATTCAAACTTAATTAATGCCACACCCATAATAAGTCCATCCTGACATGTGGCAGTAGCGTTGATGGGAAAAGACATTGCAAAACCACCAAAATCACATAACAGAGCAAAAGCAATTTCATTTATTTTCCTCCTATTTTTTTCCCAAACCAACAAATGCAGATACTAGCCTTTTGCAAATAACATGTTTTAGAATGTTTCCAGTGAAGACAACATTCTTCACAGCCTGACCATTTTAAAAGACAAGTGGGAGGTAATGCATGTTTTGATCACTCCTTCATTTGTCTTTCTCCCTGGAACAAGGATGAATGTGACACTAGGAATTGCATGATCCAGGACCCACTGAAATAAAACTGGTGCTATACTGACACCAAAGATTGGATGAAAATAATCCCAAGAACAGATACAAGTACTGTACATGTCTGTGTGTGTGCATTGTATTTCTTCATTTTTTAAACCCAATAGCTCTGTATTTTGAACAACCTCTCTGTCTCCAGACATGTCCCGTAGCCATAACGTGACGGTGTAAGCCACTGACATCTTAAGTAGGTGACACAGCTCGTTTGTCTACCTCTGACAATTGGTAAGATAAAATCTCTAACAATCCATGATGGTAAATCACATTTAAAACCATTACTGGCGGATAAAATAACTAGGCTGTAGTTTTTATAAAAAAAAAAATTGAATGGAAATTACTGCCATCTTTTATGCATATGGGCCATTGTAGTATATGGTTGAATGGAATTCATCAAATTATATAGAACCTTGGCTAATATAATGACAGCTGAACTATAAATATTGTAACTGCATTTTGTTTTAAGTAAGGAATCAACAGAGCCTAACAAATGCATACACATACATAGAGAGAGAGAGAGAGAGAGAGAGAGAGAGAGAGTGAGTGAGTGCAGTGTAGGCATCTACATTAGACAAAAATAATGAAACTCAAGTGAAATAGTTGTTATTAATAGGCCTTTACTGTGAAGGTCACAGGTTAACTGCTATTTTATTTCACCTTGCCTGACATCAAGAAAACACACTTAATAGCGCTGTCCCGCTGGCAGTAGCTATTTGCATTCCACAGACTTGCAAAGGAAACTGTCATTACAAACCTTGAAAGTCTTCTTGAAGTGACAAAAATAATGCACGTGCTACTATTTCTTGCCTGCTTTTTTCTTTATGCTACCTTGATCATGCAGTGCCAGGTTATCTTTAAGCACACAGAAAGTCTTCCAGAGGACCAAAGTGATAAATATTTCTATGAGATCACACATCGTGTTTGAGATCAATAGAAGAACATGAGGCAGATAAATGACGTTAACATAGCAGGCATGAGTAGGGTACCAGTTTTTCAGGTATTGTCATGTTTGTATAAATCATGAAACAAAAGTTCTGTACAGTCCAGATTACTGTGCTCAATAGTTAGTAGCAGCACCACAGGACACCAGATCGTTCTGTATATTTTAGGAGTTAGCATTTTATAATCTTTTTATCTGTCCAAAAAAAAAAGCCTGCTATAGGAGTCTATCAAAAAGGACAATGAATCTCCATTAATGCAATTAGTGTACACGTTAATGATTTCCTAATTTACTATTGCAATTTAATTCATTATAGTGTGCAATACTTGGCATATGGCACGCACTAAATTTAGTGCTTCACACTTTGGTGATCAGAATGAATATGTGATTGTTATGGTAATGCATGCTGATGCATTTAAACGAGCATCCAGCTCAAAATAATGAGATGAGCTGTGTTCACATGGTATTTACTAAAGTGTGTTAATTTTAGTGCGTGCTTTATCAGGCCTGATTTGGGCCAGCCCTGCCCAATATAAATCTGACTAACTTTGTCCCTTACCATCAGAATGAATTTGTCAGCACATAGGTTCTACAGGCACATCATGCCACGATCAAAAGAAATTCCTGAAGACCTCCGGAAAAAAGTTGTTGACGCCTATCAGTCTGGAAAGGGTTACAAAGCTATTTCTAAGGCTCAGGGGCTCCACAAAAACACAGTCAGGGCCATATTGTCCAAATGGAGAAAGTTTGGGACTGTAGTGAATCTTCCCTGGATTGGCCATCCTGCCAAAATCTCTCCAAGAGCAAGGCAGAAAATCGTCCAGGAATTCACAAAGAACCCTAGTACAACATCCAGGGATCTGCAGTTCATAACTCCACCATCAGAAAGACACTGGGCAAAAATGAGATTCATATCAGAGTGGCAAGGCGGAAACCACTGCTCACTAAGAAGAACATGAATGCTCATCTCAAGTTTGCCAAAAAGCACCTGCATGGTCCTCAAGAGTTCTGGAACAATGTGCTATGGACATATGAGTCAAAAGTGAAACTTTTTGGCCAACATGGTTCCTGTTATGTCTGGTGAAAAACAAATACTGCATTCCACAGTAAGAACCTCATACCAACAATCAAGCATGGTGGTGGTAGCGTCATGATTTGGGGATGCTTTGCTGCATCAGGACCTGGATGACTTGCCATCATTGAAGGAATCATGAATTCTACTCTGTATCAGAGAATTCTACAGGAGAATGTCAGGTCATCTGACCGCGAGCTGAAGCTGAAGCACTGCTGAGTTATGCAGCAAGACAATAAAACACACAAGCAAGTCTACATCAGAATGGTTGAAGAACAAGAAATTTTTAAAGTTGTGGAATGGCCTAGTCAAAATCCAGACCTAAACCCCATTGAGATGTTGTGGCAGGACCTGAAACGAGCAGTTTATGCCCAAAAACCCACAAATGTCACTGAGTTGAAGCAGTTCTGCATGAAGGAGTGGGCCAAAATTCCTCCACAGTGCTCTGAGAGACTGATCAATGATTACAGGAAGCGTTTGTTGCAGTTACTGCTGCTAAAGGTGGCATAACCAGTTATTGAGTCTAAGGGGGTGATTACTTTTTCACACGGGCCATTGGGTGTTGCATAACTTTCTTTAATAAATATATGAAATCAGCATAAAATGTTGTGTTATTTGTTCACTCAGGGTCCCTTTTATCTAATATTAGATTTTGGTTGAAGATCTGATAACATTCAGTGTCAAAAATATGCAAAAATGCAGAAAATCAGGGGGCAAATACTTTTTCATGGTACTGCATACCACATGGGTTGTATTACAATTAATAAAACCTTCTGTCATGTATTTATACATGTGGATGATTAAAATATTTGGTATTGTGCAGTTAGGACAATAAAGATGTCCACATTGAAAGTTATATTTAACTATGCAGAGACATTAACATTATACTGTGTACAGCCATAGATTAAGTTGTAATAGATTTAGAATATTTTTGAAAAAACAAAACTTTACAAAAAAACAAAATTAACAAAAATTGCTAACTTTGTGACCTTAACTAAACTTTTAATGAACCCCTAACTAAGATGCTGGTTAAGTCTTTACTCACATTTGTTCCACTCTTCTCAGACAGAGAGCTACAACACCACAGACCTTATATATCCCATCTGTAATTGTTTAACAATCAACCTAAATTGATTACACAGACACACAGTTACCTCGTTAAAGGGTCAACTCTTTGCCACTATATAGGTGTACAAATTAACCATATGGTATATTTTTGATCAAATGTTTTGTATATAGTATTCACCATTTAGACTGTACAGGGTTATTTCAGGCAGCAATTTATAATAAAGAACTGTTGGTTGCAAATACCATTCTTTTCACCAAACTTTGAATGTTGAAAAGAATGGTATTTGCAGCCAACAGTTTTTAATTATAAAAAGGCTCAGAGGTAGAATGCCCTTGTTTGAGGTGCAACCTCCAACATTGGTCAGAGTTCACCAAGGTCGGGTGATGGAGGACCAACGACCCCCAGAAGGGAGATACAATTGCAAAGGAGGCAGTGGAAGGTGGAGGAGAAAGGCCAGGTGATGGAGGACCATCGACCCCCCAAAAGTGGATGATGATAAAAATGCTTTAAATAATGGACATCTGGATTTGAGCATTTTTAAGGTCTGAAACTGATGTCCTGATGTACAACTCTACTGCAGATAATGTCCATCTTCCAAGCTTTTTGACCAGATGTTGGTTAATGTTAAGTTTTGCAGTGGTTGTAGCTGCTCCGATTCTGAGGGAGTGGCAGAGTAGTGCGAAGCTGGTAACTGAGCAATTGACAGTAATTTCGATAGGTGAGCAGAAAACTACTGACGAATGACTGATGCTTGTATATACAAGATAAAGAGAGGTACTTAAGAAAGTGATGGATGTCTCGCTGCTAAGTATTTAGTCATAGCAGAATATGGTTATAAGGGAGAGTTTGGTGGAACTGAATATGGTTACCCTCTTGCTTGGAATCTGTATGTTTTTTTTGAAAAGGAAAAGCTGTTTCCTGTTTTGATGCCTTGGAGAAGAAGGTTTATAGATGGTTGAGACTAGAGAGGTAGATGTGGAATTGTATCCCCAAAGAAAAAGGTGAATGGTTTGCAGTCATGAGTGGCGATGATAATAGCAGTAGGTTATGAAGCAAGCATCTGATTGAATTTTGTCAATAAAACGGAAGACATGGCACAGAAAGACATATAGGCTGCACAGCCTGATTTATAAGAGGCTTTGCTAGATGGAGTTATAGAATTGGCCATGTAAGATCTTGTTGAGAAACTGGGAATTAAATCCAAAATAATTTCTTGAAATTGGGGAATGAGGAGGCCATGAGAATCGCCTGATGGGACCAGTTGATGGAATTTCTGAAAGTGGAACCGAGATAGAGCTTTATCTATGGGATAGAGAAGACCAGGCACATGAACTGCTTTAAAGAGAAAGTTACTGTTATTGGATAACCTATAGCTCACGTAGAGCAGAGGAACATTGTTGCGGAGGAAGATCCTGGATTGGAGCTGGCCAGGTTGCTGAACCAGGAAAAGTTGAACACGCCCCCAAATCCTAATGATGCGTCTAAGATGGAGCTCGACTGATAAGATGATTTTGTTGTAAAAAATGGTGATCACTAACAGATTTAGCAATATCCAGCAATCAAGATATGAATGCTTGGTCTGGAGGAATTATTCTGATGGCTTAATTTACATAATCAGTAAAGATAGCAAATCCCTTTTGTTGCATGTTGAACAATTTTTAAATTGGGAAACGAGAATTCTGAGGTGATGCAGTTTCTGTTGGGGTGAGTGAGCTTCCATGGCAACAGTATTGAGAGTGATTCCCAAGAATTCCAGGTAGGTTGAGGCCTTTTTTTAACCTACCTGATAGTAGTGTAACCCCTAATGAAGAGAAGGTTGCTTCATAGCCTTGGCTGGAGCTGCATCATGGAGTCTATAAGGAGAAAATCATCCAGAAGAACATAAGAATTTCCAGAATGAGGAAAAGCCATTTGTTAACCTGTGCTTGCTCGCTTTGGTGCCAGCGTGGTCCATTAGTACTCAGGAGAGTAAAGACAAAAAAAAAACCCTAACCAAGGTTAGTAGGGGAAATTAAACCTCTGGAAATCTGTGGCTAGATGAACCACCCTTCCGCCAGAGGGCTAGCTAAAGGTCTCATTGTGTAAACATGAAAGTTTATGTGTATTCAGAAGGATCCAGCACACCGCTTCAGACAGTGTGTCAAAAATCTTTGGACTGCTGCACAACCAAAGGTTACAAGAGCACAGCTGGGCTGCTCCAACTCGCTTTCATGATCAACATAAAAATAAAAATAAATAAAAAAAAAAAACACACACACACACACACACGCTAGATCAGCATGTTAACAAACAGACACGCACACTGCATCAGTATGTTAAACACACACACACACGCTGGATGAGCATGTTATAAATTCAGCAAAAACATGCATTATGTTTTTCCTTCGTAAATAAAAACGTGATTTGGTATAATTTAATTATAATGCTATTAATAATAAACACATCATGCAGCATGGCACTGATAGCAGTTGATAAGTATTCTGTAAACATTTTGTCTAATAGTTAAAAAGTGGAATATAGGGCTGTCAGGACTTGTTTTCATGATATGCATTAGTAAGACCTCATCTAGAATATATTGTTCAGTTCTGGTCACTGCAAAGGATATTGCTGCTCTAGAAAGAGTGCAAAGAAGACCAACCAGAATTGTTCTGTGTTTAAAAGGCATGTGTGGCAAAGTGGTGAGTGGATACAGGTGAGTGCAGTGCAGTGCAGTGCAGGTACAAATCACACACACAATTACGAACTGGTGCAAGGGTGTTTATTGAAATCACTGTCCAAAGCCTTATGGCAAACACCTGTAAATAATAGATGATGGAAGTGATACAGCGGCGTGTATCACTTCAGTTTGTAAAATCCCACGGGTTTGACCCGCAAACAAAAGTCCAGTCTTTTATCACCCACACAAAACACAAAACACTGACACAGTTCCTACAGTGTATGAGTTAAGTACTTGTGGTGCAAGGACAGTTTTTGTTCAGATAGGTGTGAAAACAGACAAACAAACAGTTAACTAGACAAACTAACAAAACACAACACTCATGTTTCTTATAACACAGGGTCTCATTTTAGGTTGTTTCTAACCATTTACAAAGGAACAGATTATTTTGCTACTCCCCTATAATTATACCCTCACTCATGACCCCTAGGGTAACGAGTGCATCTGCACCTCCAATCCGCAGATGCCACGCCATTTCCCATCCGGGTCATTGAGTTCGGGTACCGTAGCTCCCTTCCTTTTCTAGACTTCCACTTACCTGCAGGAGCAAAGTATCATGCCTTTTAGTCCAGGGCACTCTGCTCCCTTTATCTAGCACCCTCTCAGGTTGGGAGGGAGAACTATAGTATACACAGTATCATCTGCATACATATATATAGAGCTTTTCTTGCAAATGTATTTCATTAATAAAAATAGAAAATAAAAGGTCCAAGAATTGACTCTTGCGGGACACCTAGGGATATAGGCATGAAGTTAGATTTATTTTTTCCAAAGAAAAGAACAGTTTGAGAATGTTCTGATAAATATGATTTAAACCACGACAATGTAGTACCTGTAACTCCAAGATTACTTAACTTATTAAGAAGTATTGTATGGTCAACTAGGTCAAAAGCTCTAGAGAAGTCAATAAAAATGGCACCAGTGAGTTTCTTTGCCCCTATTGCTTGATGTATATCATTTGTTAGTTTTAGTAATGCAGTTGTGATCAAGTGAGCTTTTCAGAAACCAGATTGATCAGTAAATACATTATTTGTTGTTAGATGATTAGTCAATTAAGTTAGCACATTTTTTTAATAGTCTTTGATAATACTAGTAAGACAGATATAGGTCTATAATTATCAAGTGCCGTAACATCCTCACTTTTAAATATGGGAGATACTGTAGCTTGTTTTAACTGGTGAGGCATTTCACTAGATATAAGAGACATATTAATTAATATAGTGGTCTTCTCAAGGGGTATGCAGCAGCTTTAAGGAGTCTATGGGTTCTATCCCATCAGCATCTGCTTTTTTTGACACATCAGTTTGCATTAAGAGCTTATATACTTCACCCTCATTTACCGGTTAAAATTTAAATTTGAGGCAAGATTCAAAATTGCAGCCAGTAAGAGTTTTATAATCAAGAGTTTTTAATGTACTTGCGTGTTCACTTAAATTTGTAAAATAGTGGTTAAAAGCATTAGAGATCTGCACCAAGTGACTAATCATTTTTTCTTGCAGGTTTAAATACAAAGTAAAAAACATTTTCCCTCTATTAAATAATGTATTAATTCCTTGCCAAAAGGTAAGCAGATTTTTTACATTTGTATCAATGTAATTTAAGAAATAAAGGCATGGTACATTTACAGCGCAAATTTATTCCGTTTATAAAGGCAAAGGCATACAGCGCAAATTTATTCGGTTTAGCCTTCCAAATACAATAGACTGGACAATGGTCGCTAAATCCATCTGCTAGTACCCCACACTGGGTCACTGTCTGAATTTTTGAGACCATAATCCAGTCTATAATAAAGTGATTACCTGACTGAGTATTTATCGTAGTAGGGTGATTAGTAATTTAATGTAAGTGCCAATCATCCAGCAAGCTTTTTGCTTTTTCAGAACTCCTATCTTGCCAGTTTAAATTTACATCACCCATTAAAATCAATTCCTCTCCTAAAAACTTACTCAAGTTTTCAAAAGTAGATGGATCGGAGGAGGGGGCTCTGTATTGAAACTTATTTGATATAAACAAAGCAACCCCACCCTTTTTTGGTCCAAGCAATATATCATAAAATTATCTATTTAATTTTGACTGTTGTCAATTTTAGTGGATAACCATGTTTCAGAAATAGGTGACACATCAGGTTTATGCATTTCAGTCCAACTTCTAAGCTGATCAATTTTTGTTAACATGGTACGAATGTTGATATGAAAAAAAAATATTGACCTTTGACTGTCGACCAATTTACATCTTGCTGAGTCTCACACAACAATATATTGTTATTCAAAATCAGCCATGCTTAAATATTAGACATAATTGGTCCAGGGTTCAGTTCATCATCCCCACAAAGTATTAAAATATTTATCCAAATAAACTTTACCAGAAAATAAACATGGTACAGATTTGTACAGCAACAAGGACATTTCCATGCTGTCTCCACCAACTCTCATATCCTAGCAGCTTTCGTGAAACTTCAGCATTTAAGTTAGTTAAGTGTATAGGGTATTTTAGAGGGAACACAATTTGGGTAATACATATCAAATCATCAGTAAAACATTTATAGCCTTCAATATTTAAAACAATAAAATAACACACAAAAAAAGAAAAATTCTAATAAAAGACATTTTCTATGATAATAAAATAAACTTCAAAAACACTTCATACAATCCAAGCATGAAGAACCTCTTTTTTTCGGTGGAAATTAGGTCTATTAGAATGAACAATTTTACAAAACCTACCTGGATAAAATGACCTCGGTAGTGACTGACACTGAACTTTCCCCATTGTGAATGTGTCATTCTCTCAGTGAAAATAAAGACCTTGTGATACAGTGTATTTGTTTTTGTATTATTATTATTGTTGTTGTTATTAGTTAATAATATATATATATATATATATATATATATATATATATATATATATATATATATATATATATATATATATATATATATATATATATATATATATATATTTCACAGGGCATGAGCTGGTGGGTAGGGATAGGGCAGAAGAAGCAGAAGGGAGCGGTAAGTAGGACAGAGTGCCGGCTAGAAAGGACCGGACCTAGGATAGAAGAGCAGGTGAGGCCCACTCTAGTAGCAGACCAGCAAAGCTGGACATGGAAGCTAGGATAGAAGGTGGTCACTGACTGAGAGGGGCGATGCCGACACGAGCCCATTAAAAGGATGGACCCCCGGCTTCTCACCAAATCTCTCACACCGTGAGACAAACAAAAGAGAGCACATGCCAGCGCATAACAAACAAGACTAGAAGGACAAACGGGACAAACAGGAGGATGGGTAATTTAGTGGGATATGACTATGTGTATACCTGCTGCTCATTGGAGAGGAAAAAACCCCTTGAGGCTGATTAGGGGAAAACCTCTAGTGGCCCCGGCAGACAGGTAGCCCCCACTCCGGGCATGCTAGCATTTTTAGAAGGAGCAGCAACTATATCAGGGAAGGATGAATGAATGTAGGAATCCACTGCAGAGGAGGACCAGCTCCCCCACATTCGTGATCAGGCTGGGGGGAAGGGGAGAGTCGAGGAGGGAGGCCTGCTCTGGAGGTGAGGGTGGAGAGGAGGGAGGTCTGCTGGGAAGCGAGGGTGGAGTTGAGGAGTGAGGCCTGCTTGGAGGAGAGGGTGTAGAGGAAAAGGTCTGCTCGGAGGCGAGGAGGGAGTCGAGGAGGGAGGCCTGCGAGGGTGGAGAGGGGGGAGGTCTGCTCGGAGGTGAGGCTGGAGGAGATGAGGGAGGCCTGCTCTGGAAGAGAGGGAGGGGTCGAGGCGGGAGGCTTGCTCGGAGGTGAGGCCGGAGTCGAGGAGGCAGGCCTACTCACTAGGCGAGGGTGGAGAGGAAGGAGGCCAAATGGGACCAACTGACTGAACTTGGATACCGAAAGTAGAGGCAGAAGGAGAGCTGGAACTGAGGGCTGAGGTGGCAGCTGGACTGAACGAACATGAATCGGCTACTGGGGAAGCACGACGCCTTTCCGTCCCTTATTCTAGAAATGAGGGCAGAGATGAGATGCCACATTTCTATGTGTTAGTTAATACAGGATCGATCAGCGGTTTGCTGTTTGAAATGGAAAAGGTAAACTCACATTCAGAGATTTGGGTTTCGCAACGCCAGTTATTCTCTTAATAGTGGAAATCCTTAGCTCATAATCAAGACAGATTTTCAGTCTCATACCACGTCTCAAACCAAGTATTAATGCTGTAACATTTGGGAGGATGAGCAGAGATATGAATAGAATTTGGGATTGGAATGAGGATTAGCGTTAGCCTTGATTGTGGGAATGCTGCCACGATCTGCATATTGGAGGAAGGCTGGAGCATTGTAGGCTCTGGAGAAGTGCAGCTGCAGATTTAAACAGTAAACTAGAGTGACTTTTGCAGCTGCAGTAGTGAACAGATCTGAAGAGGGAGTGGAGATCTGCTGGAGTGAGGAGCGATTAACAGTAGAGGGCGGGATCTGCTGAACAGCAGAGGTCTGAGGAAGAAAACAATGGAGTGCTGTCAGTAGTGTGCAGAGTGTGCTGAAGCAGAGATCTGCAATAGAGAAAGGAGAACCACGATCGGTAGAGTGCGGTGGTCTGCTGCAGAGTGTAGGGATCTGCTGAGTGCAGTAGATATTGGTCTTTCAGTGTTAAGGCAGATTTAGATGGAGCCAGAGATGAGGCTGCTTTTGGACAGAGATGAGGATTGCAGAGATCTGAGACCACTGTAGAACCAGAGAGGATGAAGAATGTGTTGCTCCGAGGCGTCTGCAAAACCTATTGATTGGTCGGGAGCAGTTCATTGTCTATTTGGGAATAGGAGGACATTGACTGGAACGTAGGACATGGTTTCATGACTGACTAGCGGCTCGCGTTGATGAAATGATGACTTTGATGAAGCTATTCGGATTGGAGGAGCAGCACCAGATGAGGAAACACGAATCTGGGAATAGGAATAAGTCACAAGAAATGATGTGTGATGCAGGGAAAGGATGTTACTATGATGGTAGATACTGAGCATCTCAAAAACAGCTGAGTAAGGTTGCTTCATGACCAGGTGCTTGAAGAGGGGAAGAGTTGAGATTGGAGAATGTCAGTTGCTACAAAAGTTTGAGGAGGAGGGGGACTCCTGTGAATCCCTCAGAGTGACAACAAATTGCAGGAATGTATAGAAAAACTGGAGCATGTAAGCTTCACAGTGATAGCAAACCAGCTAGAGACTGTATAAAATTTGTGGTGTTATACTGCCATCTAGCAGTTATGATTAGAATTAACCATTGGTTTGAGTGAAGCCACGTAGAATATATTTGGTTATTGTGGTTAAAATCCTTGTCGGTGTAGAAGCAAAATTGCGTATTCTTTTAGATTTGAATATCTTCTTTACAGGTTTTAGGAGAGTTAGTCTATATATATATATATATATATATATATATATATATATATATATATATATATATAGATAGACACACACACACACACACACACACACACACACATTAACACAGTATTTAGATGTCACAATTTGACAAGTTGAACTAGCCCTCATCGATTGTGAAAGCACAGCTGCAGCAAGCCAGAAGATTGCAGTACTGAGACACGGAGCTCGCAGTACCGGATGAAGCTGCCTGGGCATTGTTGTGGTAGCCCTGGACTGAGAGGCGCCGGTGGAAAGGTTGCAGAACAGCAGTGTTGTTGGAGCATGTTGTGACCGGTCGAAAGCACAAGCTGCCACACGTTGAAATGGAGTATGAAATCGACTGGATGGTCTTTAAAACATTGAATGTAGCTAATAGAAATCAAGGGCAGGATCTTCTGAAGGAACGATAATTTGTGCTGACTCTGGGAGCAGAGGAGAGGTGCTTGATTGCAAGCGAAGAGTAAAGGAATGTTCAGCTGACAGATCTTTGTGGTGGATTAAAAAGAGGCATTATGGCAAGGCAAACGCTGACGACGGGAATGTCGATGTCTTGTTGAAGGAGCTTTAGAGGTTTTAGTGGAGGGCCAGTGTGTCTAATAAAGACGCAGACAAGTTGAGAAATGAAGCTGTGGTTTGGACGGTGCTGTTGCTGGGCTGGAGGCTGGAAAGAGCAGGAAGGACTAACGCAGGAGCTCCTGCAGCCGAACGGAGAAGCTGAATGATGAGAAGCAGCACCGGAGCAGGTAGGAAAACATTTGATAATATCTTGGGAGCGCTGCGCAGAGAACCTGTGCAGAATGTGACCAAGGGATTATCAAATAATTGATAGCTAGTTAATCCCCCAGTCACCAATATAAAAGCCTGCAGTTCTCCTTGCTCTGGGTGGGAGTTCGAAGGAGTGCATGAGAGGGAGCGAGGAGAAAACAAAAATAAAGTAAATATAAACGAAACTTAAGGATCCGTGAAGGCTACTGAAGGGGTTGTTTTGTTTGTGTCTGAACTTTTGTTTTTCACTCTGTGAGCAATGTTTTTTGTTTGAATATTATTTTTATTTTTTTGTTGTTAAAAATAAAAGGCTCATGCCGTGTCATTTGCCCTGCAGTACTGTCTGTGTTTTTCTTCCTGCTGCTGGCCTGATGTCACCACCCAGCATATCCTGTCTCACCTAGGTAGGCTAATTCGAAGATATGGCTGATTTATAGATAACCTATTGCAGTGCGAATCATGTGTGACATATGCAACAGTTGCCACCTTTACAAAAACTGCAACCATGGAAACAGCGTGCTTTGAGAAAATCATGATAAATATGAAGCAATCTATGCTGGATATGTTTTACAAGAGAAAGGGTACGTAATTACTGTATTCAGCATGTAAGCTTTCTATGTTAATCCATCTTCTTCCAGTGCAGTACACAAAGTGTGTACAAAGGATTCTCCATCTATCTCAACCACTGGAAATAATTTAAAGAAGGTCTGACACAATCTTCTTTACTGAAGAACTAAGCTATCTAATCACAACAGAGAGTGTCTGTATGAATGATATCAGTGCTCTTGTCAATGATAAGTGAATAAAAACTATTACCAATATCTGCCAGCAGCTTTGTGGAATCCCCCTATTTAAAAAATATTTTCCCCCACACATTCCCCCATGAAACCTTTCCCCCTATTTTTCCCCCATGGCTTTGATTTTCCTCCACAAATGGGGGATTTTCCCTCAATCTGGCAACCCTGGTGCGGTGAGACATACATCCAGAAATGTCAGCCAGACCATCCCACTACCATAAACAGCCAGCACATTCTGAGGAAGATGCTAGCAGGCAGTTAAAAATCATGTAAGTCAAAAAGTTGTCCATTTTAATTTTGTTGATGCAAAAGTATTGAACTGCACAAGTGTTATGTAAGAAAGGAAAGAAAAAAAGATTTGTAGATATTCAATAATACATTTAAGCAAAATTTATATTTATTTTTGTGTGCCCCTAAATTTTTCAGTGTGCACCTACATTTTTTAACTTAGCCCTGCCTACAGCAAGTTTCAAGACAGATGAGTTGCGGTACAACAACCCATGAATTAATAAAGTGCAATTCCCCATGCTCACATATTATTACTTTTTACTTGCACGTGAAGTGCTGTGCAATCCTCTTGCCTAAATACAAATATACATTTTAAACACTTGTGTTACACAGACCCATTTATATCCCGTGTACCAATGATTATACACCAACATTAAAACACAACATATGCAACATATACACACCGGGGTGGGCACTTTGTCACACAATCACACAGATTTATTAAACTCATGTAAACTATGGCTGTGGGGTTAAGATAATGAAGATCCAGTTGATCCCTCGGCTGCATGGGAGGAGTATGTACAGGTGGAATGAAGCATGAGGTTTGAAAACTATCACTACAGGATATAACAATTCCCACATATGCTAGTTTTACAACCAGCATACTACTTGTTGCTATTTGTGTTCCGTGTTTGTTTATTTTGGCCCATGAGCTGTTTATTTTGAGTGCTTTGTTTTGCGTTTAAATCTTTTAATTTTAAATTAAACTTGCGCATCAGCATTTTCATTACCCCAGTCTGTTGTCTGTGTCCACTGTCTTCCGGGTCTGACTTCATCACCCAAGCCATCCTGCCACAAGCATACAATAGTAATTTTTTTTTTTTTTTTTGTATACAAGCCCCACCTCCACTTCCTTCCTTGCCCACATGGAAGTATGTATTTCAATGGAACGTGAAGGGTGGTCTGGTCCTGGTTGTAATTTAATGAAACTGTGTCTGTGTTTTATGTGACAGCTCCTGTATGTAAATAAACCTGGAATTCATTTTATTTATATATAGAAAATGTCACAGAATCGTTTTTGCCAAGTATTGAGATGTTTGCATTTCCTCTGGCAGCAAAGGCAACAAGGACTTGCCCATGACAATGGAAGTGCTGCTGTTTCCCACAGAAGCACTATGCTACAGGATCACACAATAAAAAAGATAATATGGTTATTATTATTATTATTATTATTATTATTATTATTTATTATTATTATTATTATTATTATGATGATTATGATGATGATGCCCATCCATAGCATTCATGCTGCCACTGGTCATCTCAATCAGTAAATATAGGCTCTAACTATAAATTATAGATCAGTTCATATTTTTGTTTGTGTATTAGTCAACCCCCCCACAACTTCATGATTGTGTTTTGGGTTTAAATTTCTTGACTTATAGTCGAGCAAATATGGCATATTAAATCCTGCTAATAATTGTTGGTCATAGCTAGGCTTGCTACTTTTCGATATTAGAACATAAGAACATAATAAAGTTTACAAACGAGAGGAGGCCATTCGGCCCATCTAGTTCGTTTGGTTGTTAGTAGCTTATTGATCCCAGAATCTCATCAAGCAGCTTCTTGAACGATCCCAGAGTGTCAGCTTCAACAACATTACTGGGGAGTTGATTCCAGACCCTCACGATTCTCTGTGTAAAAAAATGCCTCCTATTTTCTGTTCTGAATGCCTCTTTGTCTAATCTCCATTTGTGACCCCTGGTCCTTGTTTCTTTTTTCAGGTCGAAAAAGTCCCTTGGGTCGACATTGTCAATACCTTTTAGAATTTTGAATGCTTGAATTAGGTCGCCGCTTAATCTTCTTTGTTCAAGACTGAACCGATTCAATTCTTTTAGCCTGTCTGCATATGACATGCCTTTTAAGCCCGGAATAATTCTGGTTGCTCTTCTTTGCACTCTTTCTAGAGCAGCAATATCTTTTTTATAGCGAGGTGACAAGAACTGAACACAATATTCAAGATGAGGTCTTACTAGTGCATTGTACAGTTTTAACATTACTTCCCTTGATTTAAATTCAACACTTTTCACAATGTATCCGAGCATCTTGTTAGCCTTTTTTATAGCTTCCCCACATTGTCTAGATGAAGACATTTCTGAGTCAACAAATCTCTTAAACGTCAAATTCCCCAAAAGTTTCACTGAAATAAATGTATATAGGATAAATGTCAGTAAAACCACTCACTATTTTTTATTTTCTTACCAAAAATAATCATTTAGAAATCATCTCTAGTTTATGTAGTTTTTATACTTACTGTCTGTCCTATCTCCATTCCACTCTGAATGGCTGGGGGTCACTGTCAATCATCTCAGTCGTCCGTTAGTACCGTAGTTTCACTGTCACTGTCATTTCACCCTGTTCTGACAGATTTCATTGACTGAAGCAGTGCCACAATGCTCGCATTCGTGTAAATGACTGTGACAAGCTATGGCTGAGTGGTGACGTCAGGCCAGAATGAGGAACAACAACAGACAGGCAAGTACTGCAGTTCAAAAAGAGACGCGTGGTGCGCCGTTTATTAAAGAACAAAAATAAATAAAATATTTGAACAAAACAAACATTGTTCACAGAGCACAGAAAATAAAAGGGGTAAACAAATAAATCTTGAACCCAAAACAAAATAATAAACTCCAGGTCAGGCTGGGCAAATCGCCTTCACTGTTCCTGTACGGTTTTTTAGTTTTAAATGAATCTATCTCTCTCTCCAGTTCCTCCTCTGAACACCCCACCCCGAAGTGCAGAGAGTTGTGGGTTTATGTACCGTGGCTGAGGGGTTTAACTAGCTGGTAATTATTCTATTACCCCTTGGTCACAATCTGCACAAGTTTATTAACTGTGTTACTGCTGGCTAGTTTAACACTACCACAAGGTTTTAGCCGACAGCCACACACTACCACAAGGTTTTTTTAAAAACAAAAACACATGGCTATGCCGTCATAAATACAGTAAATGATAATAAATAAACACAAAATAAACTGCACAGGGGTGGAGGAGTAAACCCTGCTCTAAAAATAAACAAATAATACGATTAAACAGCAGGGCATTCCTACTGTCCTGCTACATATCCCCCTCCTTGTGCAATGCACACATGGCCCCAGTGGCCATGTGGAAGAGCACAGCTCTGCCCTTTAGAAATTGGCAGGGATGGGGTTAAATTCCACTACCTGCCTGGGTTCATTGTGTTCAGGTGGCTGGGGTTGATTAGATGATTAGTTTAATTAATGATCAATCAGCGCCCAGCCACCTGACGTAAAAGGAGGCCTCTGCTTTTCATTTGGGAGGAGGGAGCTGTGGAAGCAGGTTGGTGGTTTTGGTGTGTGATTTTTGAATTTTGATAAATCCAGTGAAGGCATTGCCCAGCCTGGAAATTGTTATTTTTGTTAGTTTTGCTTTTTGTCTTTCTTTTTGTGTTTAAATCGTTTTGTTTTGGCCCTTGTGCCCTTTTATTTTTGTGTATTTATAATAAAATAATTATTTTTTTGAACTACAGTCTTTGGGCCTCTATCCACTCGCCAGCCTGCCACAGGCCACCTCCCCCCTCAGTCTCAAAGTCTTGGAAGAGGGGAAGCACCGTGCCCATGGGGGTGTCCATGGTGGGAGGTCCTGCACCCACTCTTCCGGTGCTCCTGACATACACTGTCCGGCAGCGAAAATGCTGTCGGGGGAGAGGGTCTCCAGGCCCCCCCATCTTCTTCATGGTCGCCGGCCCCAGTGCTTCCTGCAACCTTGCAGGACTAACAGCGACCCCGAGCAAAGTAAGACCGGCAGCAACCCCAAGCAAAGCAAGCCAGGCAGCAGCCCCAGGCGAAGCAGAGCTGGCAGCGACCCCAGGCAAAGCAGAGCTCTCAGCGACCTCATGCGAAGCAGGAACAACAGCAACCCTAGGAGAATCAAAGGAGAGGCAGGCACCACCAGGCAATGCGGAACCCTCAGCAACCCCAGGCGAAGCAAGACCTTCAGCAACCCTAGGGGATATAGAAGAGACAAAGGCAGCCCCAGGTGATGCGAAGCAGCAGGCAGCCCCAGGTGATGCAGAGCAGCAGGCAGTCCTAGGCGATGTGGAGCAGCAGGCAACCGCAAGCGATACAGACGTAGAACGGAGTGTGAGTGGCATTTCTGAGCGATGTGTGTGTGGCAGGCATCCTTGGATGGTGCAAGGCAGGCATCCATGGGCAGTGCAAGGCAGGGCAGCAGCGGTCCCTCAGGAAGCGATGGCGGCAGTGGACCCTTGGGAGGCAACTGCAGAAGGAGAGCCAGGACTAGCGGTGGTGCTGGGGTTAGCCCTCTTCGCAGCCACTGCGACCCAGCAGTTTTCCCCCGTGCTCCCCTCAGCAACCTATGCAAGGGCTGTTGAGGACCGGCAGCATCCTGCCCTGGTCTCTCCAATGATGAAGGGAGAGGCAGCTCCTGCTTCTCTTCCTCTGGCGGGGGTGGAGTCAGAGGCAGCTCCTGCGGCTCTGCTCCTGGTGGTGATGGTGGTGGAGACAGAGGCAGCTCTTGCTCCTCTTCTCCAGGTGGTGATGGAGGCAGAGGTAGCTCCTGCTCCACTCCTCGTGATTGTGGGGGTGGTGAAGGAAGTGCCGGTGCAGCCAGCCGGTCTTTTCCTACTGCTGGCGGTGGTTGGACCAGCAGACTCTCTCTCTCTGTCGGTAGGGGTGAAGCCAGCAGGCATGTCTCCTCTACTGGTAGAAGTGGAGGCAGAGGCAGCTCCTGCTCCTCTCCTCGTGCTGGGGATGATAGTGGTGGCAGTGATGGGAAGGTGGCAAGGGCTCCTTCCCTTCTGGCGGCAAAGGCGGCAGGGGCTCCTCCCCTTCTGACTGCAGTGGGGGAACCAGCAAGCATGTTTACTCTGCTGGTAGAAGTGGGAGTGGCACGCAGTACTCACACGGAGGTGGAGATGGAACCAGCAGGTATTTTCCATCTGCTGGTGGAGGTGGGAGTGACAGCCAGTCCTCCCAAGGCGGTGGAGGTGGAACCAGCAGATATTCTCCCTCTGCAGGTGGTGGGAGCAACAAACAGTCCTGCCACGGTGGTGGAGGCGGAACCAGCAGGTATTCTCTCTCTGCTGGTGGGTACCTGGGCTGTGGACGTTCAGCCTTCCCCCTCTTGGATTGTGGAAGCACCGACTCCCCCCTCTTGGACTGTGGACGCACCGACTCCCCCCTCTTGGGCTGTGGATGTTCGGGCTCCTCCCACTCAGGTGCAGGATGTTCAGGCTCTTCCCTCTTGGGCTGTGGATGCACCTTCTCCCACTCCAGATCTGTATCTTGGAAGACCTCTAGGCAGTGGTGCTCCTCATGCCCTTACCACATGCAGTTGGTGCACCACTCCTCTTCCTCCTGTGCCTTCCTTCCTCTCTGCCTCCTTTTCCTCACCTCTCTTTGGGTCTTCTGGGACATTTCTTCCTCCTGCCATATGGGGAAGGTGCCAGGGGATACGTGCCAGGGCTCCCCACAGCTAAAGCACCACTCCTTCCCCCACAGACAGGCGAGGCAGACTTGCTGCGGCTGTTGCTGCTGCAGCAGCTGCTGTCTCCTTCCCAACTTCCTTTTGCCTCCCATTCTTCCTCACTCCACACATAATAATACCAATAAAAAACCAAAAAGTGCAGTACCCTTCTACAGTATCTCTTCTGGCCTGCGTCCAGAAGGTGCTGGTGATCCCTCCCTGGACACCATGTGTGACAGGCTATGGCTGAGCAGTGAGGTCAGGCCAGAATGAGGAACAACAACAGATAGGGCAAGTACTGCAGTTCAAAAAGAGACCTGTGGTGTGCCGTTGTGGCAAAGTGGCTGGTAAGGGGAACAAGTGTAGCGGTGATGCGATGCAGGAGTGACAGGCAGACAACAGTATTTCGGTGAAAAAAAAAAGGTGCTTTAATTATAATCCAGGTCTGGTGACCGTAAAATAATAAATCCCCGTCTATACACAACAATGTGTAAAGCGCGGGGATAACAAAAACAGGGCACAGTCCCGAACCAAAACACAAGACGCGGTCAACAGTCCTGGGTGCGTGCAGACGTGCAGGTGCTCGGTGCAGACACAGCTTATGTGGTGTGTAGTGGTGCTTCGGATCGTGCTGACCCTGGCGACAGCTCCGGAGGTGTGCTTAATTGTCTAATGCTGAATACAAAACAGACAGTTACACGGACAGACACAACAATACAAACATGAACACAATCCACTCTGAGAGCTCCTCTCTCAGTCCTTCTCTCTCTCCAATCGTTTAACCCAAACAAAGGAAAAGATCAGCGTTACCCTGGCCCCTATATGTAATCCTGCATGATATCTAGGTAAACGGTTGCAGCTGCCTTATTACTTGCAGCTGCTTCTCGTTTACCTTTCAAATCAATACGGTCTTACAACAGAGTCGTGCTTCTTTCCAGGCTGACCCACTTCCCTGACCCGGAAACGAACTGTCAGGCCAGCCCTTCCAGATACTTCTCCTCTCGTTCTTTAGCACCCTCACAGGTCGGGAGGAAGATTCATCACCAGAACTCATCTTTCCGTCACATATCCCACCGCTCAGAGTGGAGCCGAAGGAACACTCGGCTAAAGCTACCTTCCCCATTACTCCCCCCTCCCGGGAAAAATAATCTGCATTTTGGTGGTCTTTCCCTGCACGGTGTACCATGTGGTACATGAAGGGCTGCAAAGCCGGATTCCACCGAGTTATCCGGGCATTGCTGTCCTTCATTGTGCTTAACCACTTGAGTGGGGCGTGGTCTGTGACCAGATCAAATGAGTGTCCCAGCAGGTAGTATCGTAAAGAGTGAGTAGCCCATTTAATGGCTAAACACTCTTTTTCGACTACGGAGTAGTTGCGTTCCTGAGGTAGCATTTTTTTACTCAGGTACAATATGGGGTGCTCTACTCCAGCTACTTTTTGGGACAAGACTGCACCCAAACCTACATCCAAAGAGTCGGTGTGGAGGATGAATCTCTTAGTGAAATCAGGTGTGATAAGAGTGGGAGCCTGGCAAAGTGTACGCTTAATAGTATCAAACGCTCCCTGACACTCAGCTGACCATTTAATTAAATTTGGAGCACTCTTTTTGGTGAGGTCGACTAACGGGTTAACAACTGTGGCGTACTCGGGGATGAAGCAGAGGTAATAACCGGCTAAGCCCAGTAGTGACCTCACCTGAGTCTTGGTTTTGGGGATCGCTGCATCAACCAAAGCCTGGATTTTGGTGACTACAGGTCTCACCCTTCCATTCCCCATTAAAAATCCCAAATATTGTGTCTCTATTTTGGCAAATGCACATTTCCTCAAGTTTGCTGTCAGCCGGGCTGCCCTTAGTGACTGAAGAACGGCTGTAACCCTAGCCAAAGGCTCTTGCCAGGTGGAGCTGTATATCACCAAGTCATCAATATACGCTGCTGCATATTCATGATGTGGGCGTAAAACCTGGTCCATCAGTCTTTGAAAGGCAGTGGGCGCACCATGTAGCCCAAACGGCATGGTTTTAAAGTGGAACTGCCCTTCTGGTGTTGAAAATATGGTTTTCTCTCTGGAGTTGCGGGTTAAAGGGATTTGCCAGTATCCCTTCGTCAGGTCCAGAGTGGAAATAAACCTCGCTTTTCCCAGTCTGTCTAAAAGTTCGTCGACCCGAGGCATAGGATATGCATCGAACTTAGCAATAGCGTTCACCTTTCTGAAATCCACACAGAAGCGGTTGGTGCCGTCTTTCTTAGCCACTATGACGATCGGACTGCACCACTCGCTCCTGGAAGGTTCAATCACCCCAAGCTCGAGCATATCCGATACCTCTTTGAGAATGCCACTTCGCCGACTTTCCGGGATCCGGTACGGTCTCTCTCGCACTGTGACATGGCACGTCAGAAAAAACATCGCTGAACTCCTCAATAAGCTTACGCAGCTCTCTTTGCTGATCCGGAACCAATTGTTCCCCCATTGAAATCAATCTTGTGCTCTGGGTCTCTGGACAGGGACCTAAATCATCCTCCATATTGCCTGGGGCGATAAATAAGACCTCCCTTGCCTGCCAGGGCTTTAACAAATTGACATGATAAATTTCACGTTCATTTCGGCGATCGGGCTGTCTAATTTCATAATTTACTTTCCCTATAGCCCGAATCACCTCATACGGCCCCTGCCATTTAGCGCACAGTTTCGATTCTGAGGAGGGAAGTAGCAGCATTACCTTGTCCCCTGGTCGAAAGGTTCGAATCCGTGAATTTTTGTTGTAATTCTGCTGTTGTCGGTGCTGAGCCTATCTGAGGTTGTCTTGGGCCAAACGACCGACCAAATCCAGGTGATCTTGTAGTAGGAGCACATACTTCACTACATTTTTGGACGAGCCTTTGTGCTCCTCCCACCCCTCCCTCAGCAGGTCGAGGATGCCGCGAGGCTGCCGGCCGTACAGGAGCTCGAAGGGGGAGAACCCCGTTGAATTCTGCGGCACTTCTCTCACCGCAAAAAGGAGGTAGGAATCGCCTCAGCATCGACTTTAAGGTCTGATTAAAGCGTTCAACCAAACCGTCCGATTGTGGATGATAAACGGACGTCCTGATGAGACGTATTTTTAATATTTTGTACACCTGCTGTAGCGTATTGGACAAAAAATTGGTCCCGTGATCAGACAAAATCTCCTTGGGGATCCTTACTGTAGCCATAATCTTTGGTGGCTATTGCAGCTGCACTAGTGGACCTCAATGGAACTGCCTCCAGGTATCGCGTTGCATAATCCACCACTACTAATATATGCGTATACCCAGAGTCAGAAGGTAGCAAAGGGCCCATTATGTCCATTGCAATTTTCTCGAAAGGAGTGGAAATAATGGGCAGTGGGACCAAAGGGGCGGGGCGCACTCGACCCGGCGCTACTCACTGGCAGTCTGGGCATGTGGCTACATATTTCGACACATCAGTATGAAGACTGAGCCAATAGAATCGAGCCAATATCCGTTCCCTCGTCTTCTCGGCTTCGAGGTGCCCCGCAAAAGGGATATCATGCGCCAGCCTCATGACCTCGGTCCTACAAGACGGGGGAACCAACAATTGTGTTACAGGCTGTCCTGTGCCCGCGGCTAGGTTTACCCTATACAGTAATTGCCCCTTTATACTGAAATGTAGATATACTAGCTCCCCAGCGCAGTCAACATCCTTACCTTCAATGGACCGGACCTGCCCCCAAGCGTGCACCAGTGACGGGTCGTTCTGTTGGCCCCTCACTAGGTCCGCGCTTGAGTACCACGGGTACGGTACATTGAGAGGGGCTGGAATAACCTCTGCCCTAGTCGGTCCAGTAACCTCGCCCTCTCGGTCACACTGCGTTCTCTCTCCCTTCGACTGGTGTTTGTTACCATTACAGCACTCTCCCACCAGACCCCAGCCTTGTCTCAAAGACGCTCCCACCCATTTCGTGGTCTGTCTCTCCTAATTTGTTTTTCTAGGATGGAAAAGAGGGGAAAACATTTTGGGGTGAAAAGGAAACACATCACCAATCTGTTTCTTTTTTTTTCTGCCACGTTTACGTGTGTGGCTGAGACTGCCATTATTTGCACTAATTCTTTGAATTTTGGCCAGTCTCTGCCCAGAATAACTGGGTGCGGCAACCTTTCCGCCACCCCGACTACAAGGTGACGTTTTATCGTTCCTACCGATAAATATACTTTTAGTGTGGGGTATGCCACCATGTCTCCATGGATACAGGAGATGGCCACCTGACCTTGTGGCCGCCACGACACACCGCCCAAGAGAGCTGTCCTAATTAAAGTTTGCTCACACCCTGTGTCCACTAACGTGTGGGTTTTCACATTTCCCAAAACAACATCAATCAGACAAGGCCCCTCCCAACCATTTTCCCCACGCTTACCCGCTTCAGGTGCCCAATTGCACGTGACCACGTCACACTCCATGGCATCGGGGCATGACCTGGCCAGATGTCCCAGTTGGTTGCACCTGAAACAGATAGGAGGGACAGAGGGGGCATAGGTCAGAAATCTTTCCCTCTGCTGGTATGGCAACGGGGCAGGGGCAGCACCTCTACCCCAGCTGGGGCCACCCTTGGTCTCCATGGGGGGAAGGCAAGGGGGCCCAATGGGGTTGGTGGTCTAGGAGGTCTGGGTCCCGGGAACGAGGGGGGTGGTGGTGTTGGAGGAGAGGGAGGGAGAGGTCGGCTGCTCTGAAGTGCAGGGGCGGACAGGATTCCGACCTGGGCAGAAGTCAGGGAGTCCTCGAAGTCTTCCGCCAGTTTGACAGCCTCCTCCAGGGTGTCGGGGTTGTGGCGCCGTATCCACGCCTGGGTTTCGGCGCCGACCACATGGCAGAACTGCTCTATCACAATGGCTTCCCCCATCTGCTGGGCGATCTTGTTCCCGGTGGTCAGCCAATGCACCATGTGGTCACACAACCGCTCTGCAACCACCCTGGGGCGTGTCTCCGGGGCCCTCCGGTACTCCCTAAACCGCGCCCGGTGGGTCTCGGTAGTGATGTTTGGGCCGTGGAAAATAACCTGCTTGACCAGGTTGTAATCGGTTGCGTGATGGTCACTCAGGGCTTGGTAGGCTGCCTGAGCCTCCCTGATCAGACAGGGTCCCAACTGGCTGGCCCAGAGCTCCCGCGGCCAAGCCGCCGCGGTAGCCAGCCGCTCGAACGCCACTAAATATGCCTCCGGGTCATCCTCCACCGACATCTTCATCGCCCGTGCCTTCGGGGGCGACATCACCGGTGTTGTGGACAGGGTCGTCGCTGCAGCAACAGCCATCCCTACCCGTTCAATGAGCGCCTTGTAGCGCTCCTCCCTCCTTCTCTCCTCTTCGTCACGTCTGCTCTCCAGCGCCTGCAGCAGCTCCGCCAGTGTGTTGCGGTCCATAATCCCGAATCTGACACCACGTGTGGCAAAGTGGCTGGTAAGGGGAACAAGTGTAGCGGTGATGCGATGCAGGAGTGACAGGCAGACAACGGTATTTCAGTGAAAAAAAGGTGCTTTAATTATAATCCAGGTCTGGTGACCGTAAAATAATAAATCCCTGTCTATACACAACAATGTGTAAAGCGCGGGGATAACAAAAACAGGGCACAGTCCCGAACCAAAACACAAGACGCGGTCAACAGTCCTGGGTGCGTGCAGACGTGCAGATGCTCGGTGCAGACACAGCTTGTGTGCTGTGTAGTGGTGCTCCGGATCATGCTGACCCTGGCGACAGCTCCGGAGGTGTGCTTAACTGTCTAGTGCTGAATACAAAAACAGACAATTACACGGACAGACACAACAATACAAAACACGAACACAATCCACTCTGAGAGCTCCTCTCTCAGTCCTTCTCTCTCTCCAATCGTTTAACCCAAACGAAGGAAAAGATCAGCGTTACCCTGGCCCCTATATGTAATCCTGCATGATATCTAGGTAAACGGTTGCAGCTGCCTTATTACTTGCAGCTGCTTCTCATTTATCTTTCAAATCAATACGGTCTTACGACAGAGTCGCGCTTCTTTCCAGGCTGACCCACTTCCCTGACCCAGAAACGAAAATAAAATAATTTTCAGGTATGAATTTGAATCACCAAAAACATTTTCATTGTACTCGTGTGTAAACTTATCCAAAAATAACATATAAGAAGGTAAATGTACCAGTATTTCCTGCACTGAAGCAGGAGGCGATTAGGGAGGAGTCAGCTGAATAAGCTGTGTTGTTCTTACTTGTTTGGTACGTCTCAAGATCTTTTTATCACTTTTGCTTGGTGATATTAAAAATGTTTGTGAACAAGGTGAAACAAAAGATAGCGCAGTGTTTATATCATGTAGTTCGAGAGGTAAATCGGAAGTATGGGATTCTTTTGGAATCACAGCGAATGAAAATAATAAAGATGTGACTGGATTCATTGCTTGTAAAACCTGTCATTATGTATGTGTAAACGACAGCCACAAAACTCAATCTGTGTAGAATGGTAGCGATATCTTGTGTGAATGAGAGCATGAGAATCAGTTGACACAGGCAGTAGGTAAAGGACAAACACTTGCGGGTTGAAGTCGGATTGCAGGTCATATTAAAGCGAGTCGGGTCCTGTAGTAGAGGGTCTGGGTCAGAAGCGGGTCATAAAAATTGGGCTTCGTAGAACTCTATGCTGTGCTGAGTTTGTGAAAGTATTGTCACGTTCTATAAAAAGAAAAAAAAAACAACAAAAAAAAAACACTTACGCCATTTGGTATGCGTTCTTGGAGCTGTAGTTCAAATGGGAGCGCGTGTATAAAGGGCCATTCACACCGGATGTAGCACCGCACGTGACGTAAACTACCAGTAGCCAATCAAAGGAATATAGGAGGCTCCTTTGCGAGGAATAAATAAATAAATAACATGGAGTAAAAGCTTGTGGTTCTGATTTCAGATTTTCCAGAGTTGTATAATTACAACATTAACTAGGTTTGAAATCTGCCTTTGTCAAACCGGTGCTCCTGTATCAGCCAATGATATTCGCCGTACCTTTTTCTTTTCTTGAGGATGTCAGTGATCCTTTTTTTTTTTCTCTGGTACAGCAGAGCGATCGCAATTATCTTTTTTTCCTTGCTGTTCATTGTTCCAGGTATTGTGCTGTCAGATGCACAGTACTACTGATTGTTTCCACATTTACAGTCCCGCCCCGATCCCAAAAGTTTGATAGGATGGGATAGTGGCATATTTTAACCATGTGTATACGATAATGCTCAATAATATCAATGTATAACGATGCCTTTAACTCCCACTCTCTTTGCCTATACCCAGAAAATATCTCAATTTTTAAAAGCAACATGTTTTTATTTTATTTTAAACAACTGAATTACCTAATATTTGGGGTAATTGTGGTAATTGTGGATTAATGGTGGTGGGTTGGGGGGGGGGGGGGGGGGGGGTAAAATTAGGTTTTATAAAACAATATATAATGTTTTGCTCCTCATTACTTGAAATATATATAAATATATATTTTTTTACTGTTGTGTATTCTGTATAAAAAGAGTTTTCACTTCCTGCTGGCATTTACTGTTTGTTGCTTGTACATGCAGCTGTGATGCATCCACCCACTGACTTTCCCCGGCCACTTCCCTGCCGCATTCGGCATTCGCTCATTGCTCTGCAGTTGCTGCAGACCAATGAGCGAAGAGGCGGCATGCACGCAGCGTCCAATGAGAACACCTCTTAATTGATTGAATTGTTTACAGGCTCTCCAAGAACTACAGATCCCACAGTGGCCTGTCAATGACACACAGTTTTGCTGACCCAATCAGCAAATGGCTCATGTAACAAGATCATTCCTTCAGGGTCCCCGCCCTTGTTGAGAGTATTTCACAGTTAAAGTCCCAGATGCTGGACTGTTATCTTTTTTTTTTTAGTATTATAAGTCAGGAACCTTTTAATTTTTCACCAAACCTTTGAAAGGCCCTACCTCAGCACAGACCACATGTACCCTATAAAATAATAAATTATCAAACCATCGGATTTATTTTTTTATTTTTGTATGAAACTGAAGTCAATCCCCTATGAAGAGAAATTAAAGCTAACTTATTTCAAAATTGTAGTTTAATGTTATTTTCATCTACAACTTTTTAAAAACTTATTTTAACTATATATATATAATATATTATATATATCGGGTATATATATAATATATATATATTTGACTGAACTGCTCAATAACCCCAAGATCATGGTTTGTTAGTTTTTGTCAGTTTATGCAAACGTGAGACTGGTTGGATTTATTCTGCATGGCTGCTTTGAGTGCCTGCAGGATGAAGCACATTCCCACCCGCACATAACTCAGATCGGCTTCTGGTACAGAAAAATAAATAAATAAATAAACAGGATGGTTTGATAATTGTATTTAAGGGCATAGATCTGTAATGTATTTATTACTGCATTAATATTCCTCCCCAGAGTAGTCTAGTTTTGAGACATTTGGGGCTACCCTGGAGAATAATTCAAACTAGTCTCACTTTGACATGAAGGGATGAAGCAGATCATTTCCAGATCGGCTTGAGGAGTCCGTTTGAACAAATATCAGCGCTACCCACGCATTAAACGTAGCATTTGTTGAGTTCACTTGGTGGTTTACTACAAATCGATTTTATTTTTCTATTATTTGGGTTCACTACCCCAGCTTGACTAGGGACCTGATCTAGTATAGCAAGTCAGACTTCAGCTTCACGGTCCATATATATATATATATATATATATATATATATATATATATATATATATATATATATATAGATATTATATATTAATAGTACAAATAATTTGAACATTGTTACAATTTTGTTTTATACAGTAGCTACACACAACATGAGTCAAATACTGAAATAATCCCTCTCCTGCTACAGGAGACCTGAAGATGAAAATGCATCCAAATGAAACATTTTTAATATGAGGTTTTCATTAAACCCCTGCAGCCAAATACACTAACCTACTGTGCTAATTGCCTGTGACTTCCTCTATATCTATTCACATGGAGAGAATTACCTAATGAGGCAGAATGAGATGACTTGGGTGACTGGCAGCCACATTTACCGGCTTGTGGATCATCTTTTTTGCTAGTTCAACGAAGCAGCAAAACTTTTTGACAGTGGGCTAACTGATTGTGTACTTTTGCAGGGCACAGTGGGGTCTATCCAATTAATCTAAACTGTGGCGAATCTAAATACAGCCCTTTTTCAATAAAGAGCATACTATGTTTCAGAGTGTATCATCGTAAGTGCTGTGATATTAAACACTAACCTCAAGTCCAAAAGCTATTTTAAACATAAGGCTTTATTTGCCTCTAGAACGAAATCTTTTGAACTATAAAAGGCTTTTTTTTTTTTTTTTTTTTTTTTTAATTGTGTCATTGACAGCATCCTAATGCATTATTAGTATATGGTGAATAAACTTGAGTTCTGGGGGTAAATTGAACACAATTGAAAGTCACAGATGTTTCTTTTTAGCTAGAAACAAATCAGTTTCACGTTTCTTGAATAGCAAAAATAAGTCATTCATGGATAAAACAAAAAGTTTTTACATATAAAACGAATTGTCAGACTGATGTGTAAATGTATACAATAGCACCTGTTTCATTAAATGTCCACATCCCCTGAAGAGACTTTAGAAGAGGACATTTAAAGAAAATGTAGTACTGCTGTAATCATTGACACTGAATGGTGTGTTAGTTACATGACAGTGGTTAAAGTCAAGATAAAAGCTGTCAGATAAAAAAAAAAAAGAAAAAATACTAAAAACATCTACTTTGAAAACTTTCCCGCTCTGAACATGGTCAGCTTTACCACTGAAAAAAGAAGGCTGTAATCATCCCATTTTTGTTTTAATGAGCAATCCCTCCCATGAGTCTGGTGGTAAACCAAATATTATTAATTTCCAGCCAATACCATACATTGATGTGGCACTAATAAAATGAAGAACTAAGTCATTCTGCATTATAAGTACCAATAAATGCATCATATTTGGGGTACTACTGCACTTGAGAGACTTGCTGCACAATTATCTATTCAGGGATACCAAGAACTTTAGTAAGCAAGGGATCTGAGGCTGGTAAAATAGGCAACCAATTCTGACGATCTGATTTTACAGTACATAGATTAAATCTGGCTTACGTCAGGTACCAGTACTTCAAACACAGTTTTAAGACCATCTTTGCTCATCTTCCAAGAGATTGTATCAGTAGTTAAGCATAATTTTAGATGTCCGTGTAGTGGTCTTTGTTTCTTTTACCATCATACAATTATAGATGGAAAATGATTACATTAAGTCCTAGCTGTCAAAAGTTATTCCAGAAAGGTTTAAACTAAAAAAAAAATAATTGCACTAAATGAACTTTATCCTCAAGGGCTTTTTTAAAAATTAGAATGTAATATTTAACCCTACTCATTAAGTCCTTAAATTCTACTATTGTGCTCAGTAATGTGTTTATAAATGTGCTATGCTGTCTGGTTAAAGTATGTGAGTGTTAATCTGCAGACTTTTTTCAAAATGTAACAGTAAGTGTTTGTGGCTGTTTTGCAGAAAAAACCTACAAAAGAAACAGACAAAGGAGAACATTTCGTTGAAGGTCAGCTATAACAAAATCACAGACTGCAATGATTTTATATTACCCTTGGGAAACGAGGTCCCAGTGAGCCTTTCCGTCACGACTCAAGGCAAATTTCATTTAAAACTGTTGGCACTGCCTTGGGATCCCAACTTCCTCCGTCCTAGACTGTGAGTGCCTAGGGCAAGAATCCTTCAAAGAACAACCAAGTATAGCAGAGCACAGCAAAAGTGGTTACATGGCAAGGAATTGTATTGCTGATATGAAGTCTTTGGGAGGTGGAATTAATTTTTCCTTAGAGGTGAAAATAACTTACATTGAACCTAATTAACACCCAGAGCAATGTTTGGAACCACAATCCTTGGAGAGAACTAAACCATAAATTAGATCACACATGGTGCCACTGAGGTCCTTGCAAATTGGAACTCTGCTGGTTGAGCCTGTTTTGAGCCTGGTTAGTTCTTATTATTGATGTTAATATGTTTTAAACTAATCACTGCCTGTGGTCATTCCCATACTAAGTGCTGTGCTCTATCAATGTCTGATTTGCTTGAGGTACTGGGAGTAGGAGAGAATCCTATTTTAGCAATAACAATATGGATTAAACGTGACTGTTCACACAATTAACTGTCCAAAGAAAGTAGCTTCAGATACTACAATCACACGCATATTGTAGTATTTTACAGGATCGGCCAAAAGTGATTAAGTGTGGATTGACATTTTCTGTACCAGACTAGGAATGACCTTCCCTCCAATATCTTCTTCCTCGCTTTGAGTTTACTATCTCATAGTAAATTTGAGTTTTAACTTAAGATAATGGCTTCTATTGCACAGGATTATGACATGTATGTATCTACAGAATTGTATTAAATTAATGGAATTATATTAATGAAGGCCATTTTTAAGGGGTTTGAGTGGGAAAAATTGCAATCCATGCCTCTGAAATAGGTGTAAATGAGTGAGGAGTAGCCTGTTAAATGATGCATGTTAACAGGGGTTAAATAATAAGGGGTTCCCAGTAATGTGCACCATTTTTTTTTTTTTTTTTTGAAGCAAATTGAAATATTTTGTTTGCACTAGTTGTTTTTGTGTATATGCAGTCAATTCTCATTAAAACTAAAGCGAATAAATCGGATTTCTTGATCATTTTCTACATGGTCCCGGACACATTTAGCAGTCGCTTATTGTTAATTACTTCTTATAATATAAATTCACTTAACACAAATTACCTGTTTGTGCAAATTAGTTTGGATTCTCCAGGGATGAAAAAATTGAATAAAACAAATTGCCCTAGTTCGAACAACAGCGTAAAGGATATTGGGAAATGTATTAACTTGCATTCACAGTAGTGTCTTGGTACTGCATTTTAGTGTTGATTTGGAACTACTGATCTTATGATGCATTTCGAGTTGCCATTATTATTAGTTATTGAGTTGCCATAATGATCATCCATTAATGCAATTTTTAAGAAGCAGTGCAATAAAACATGCATTGTCTTTGCAGACAAAAGTGGAGGTGTTGAAAGCAGTGGATAATACACCATAAAATATATATATATATATATATATATATATATATATATATATATATATATATATATATAGCAAAAAACTATGTTAATGCATCAGTTAGAGTTGATATTAAGACAACAAAATGAAGATTTTTCAATGTTTGGATTTTCAACCATAACTCAGTATTGCTCCCTTACAAGAAGCAAAAGGTCCAAGGCAACACAAAATACAAACAACCACAGACCGCCATCATCAGGTAAGACGAACAACATGCAGCTCTCTGCAGATAACACAAGAGACATCTATCATCGGGGGGGATTGGTTTTGCAGACATAGCATCACAATTTGCTCCCTGGAGTCGGGGTCTTGTGTGAAGTGCACTGCATAAGGATGGCTATTTACAGAACAGGTGTGTGCTCCCTGACAACATTGTCATAAGATACTGTAGCTATGGTGGACACAGAACATACTGGTGTGACCGCACAATGTATTCAGCCCAATGATAAATGGTGAGGACATCCCTCCCATTAAACTTCTCTGTCTGTATATTGTTGCTCATTCATTATGAAACTGGAAAACTCTTGGTTGATCTGTGTTAGTGGTGCAGGCCTCTCAACCTGACATGACACAGCACATTCCACTTATCGATGTAAACACAATTTCACAACAGTAGACCTACCGGTAGACATCTCAATTTTGCTGGTGGATATCACTTGTGTAATGCATCTCTCACATGGGTGTGCTGTTTTTGGAGTGACCTGCTCTTCTAGGGTGACCAGATAGCAAGAGTGAAAAAACAGGACACTTTCAGTTGGTGGGGGCAAGGAAGAAACCTTGTTTAAATAAATGAACTACAGCACAATGCAAACGATGTATCTTTCTTCTGTATTTAGGTTTTCTTGGATTCCTTTAATGTAAAAAGTACAGGAGTGTTTTGTTTGTTTTGTCTTGTTATAGTCTTGTTTTGTCATACATTACCAGACAGCTAGTACGGTTCCGGAGCCATCACCTAGGGCCAGCAGTAAACTGGAATGGCATTTCACCAGCAGTCACTAAATAAACTGTATCACCCACCACAAGCACTACTGTTCACTGTTCCAAACTGGAATACAAGGGTCTGTTTAATTACTGCACTGCATCACTCCTGCTCCTATCCCCACTCACCCATATTGTCAAATGTGGTGTCAGAACACAAGATCATGGACTGCAACGCGTTGGCAGAGCTGCTGGAGGTGCTGGACAGCAGATGGGAGAATGGAGAGAAAGAGGGAGAAGCGCTACACTGCATAGTTAGGACTGGCATTTTCCACAGCACCAGCCCCTACAGGAACACCAGTGATGTCAGCACCGAAGGCTTGGGCGATGAAGATGGAGGATGACCCAGAGGCATACCTGGTCATGTTTGAGTGGCTGACTACCACCGCCTCATGCCTGCGGGAGTTCTAGGCGAACCAGCTGGGACCCTGTCTGATTGGGGAGGCTCAGGCAGCCTACCAGTCTATGAGTGACCTCAACGCCACCAGTTACGACCTGGTCAAGCTGGCCATCCTCCTTTGCTTCAACATTACAGCAGAGACTCACCGGGTACAGTTCAGGTAGTACCGAAGATCCCTGGATACACGCCTGGTGGCCAACCTGCAAATGGGGGAAACAGTGGTTGGGGAGCAATTCTGCCATGTCATCGGCACTGATACCCAAGCCTAGATATGAAGCCACAACCCCCACACCCTGGAAGACACTATGAAACTGGCAGAGTATTATGAGAACTCTCTACTCTCCACCGGGACAGGGTTACTGTTGGTTCCGCCCTTTGGAGCAGCCAAGCCCCTCCTCTCTCTCCTCCGCCACCACTACCATCATCAACCACGGGACCCAGACCTCCGAGAGCGCCGACCCCAATGGGCTCCCTTGCCTCCCCTTCATGGAGACCAAGGTTGGCCCCCAGCTGAAGTAGAGGTGCTGCCCCTGCCCCATTTACCATACCAGCAACGGGACAGATATTTAACCAGTGCTCCTTCTGTCCCCCCAACTTTTTTTTAGGTGCAACCAACAGGGACATCTGGCCAGGTCATGCCCCGCTGCCATGGAGAGTGATGTGGTCACATGTAATTGGACACCTGAGATAGGTAAACATGGGGAAAATGGTTGGGAGGGGCCTTGTATGATTGATGTGGTTTTAGGAAATGTGAAAACACATGCATTAGTGGACATGGTGTGAGCAAACCTTAATTAGATCTCTTGGGTGGTGTGTCATGGTGGCCACAAGGTCAGATGGCCATCTCTTGTATCCATGGAGACACGGCGTCATACCCCACACTAAATGTATACTTATCGGTAGGACCAATGAAACATCACCTGGTAGTAGGGGTGAAGGAAAGGTTGCCACATTCAGTTATTCTGGGCCGAGACAAAAGTCAAAGAATTAATGCAAATAATGGCCCATCTCAGTCGCACACCTAAACATGGCAGAAAAAAAAAAGGAACAAATTGGTAATGTGTTTCCTTTTCCAGACGAAATGTTTTCTCCTATTTTTTCTGTCCTAGAAAAACAAATAAAGAGAGAAGGACTACAAAATGGGAGGAAGCATCACTGAGACAAGGCTGGGGTCTGGTGGCAGAGGGCTCGGATGGTAACAAACGCCAGTCAAAGGGAGTTGGAATGCATTGTGACCTAGAGGGCAAGGTTACTGGGCCATCCAGGGCAGATGCTACTCCCACCCCTCTCAATATACCAGACATGTGGTACTCAAGCGCGGACATAGTGTGGGGCCAACATAATGACCTGTCACTAGTGCATGCTTGGGGGCAGGTCTGGTCTATTGAAGGTAAGGATGTTGATGGCGCTGGGGCGCTAGTATTTCCACACTTCAGTATCAAGGGGCAATTACTGTATAGAGTAAATCTAGCCGCGGGCACAGGACAGCCTGTAACACAATTATTGGTTCCCCCGGCTGACGCATGATATCCCTTTTGCGGGGCATCTCGGAGCTGACAAAACAAAGGAATAAATATTGGTTTGATTCTATTGGGTAGGTCTTTATACTGAGGTGTTGAAATATGGAGCCACATGCCCAGACTGCCAGCAAGTAGCGTTGGGTCGGGTGAGCCCCGCCTCTTTGGTTCTACTGCCGATTATTTCCACTCCCTTTAAACGCATTGCAATGGACATAGTGGACCCTTTGCAACCTTCTGACCCCAGGTATATGCATATATTAGTAGTGGTAGATTATGCAATAGCCACAGTTAGTGCAGATAATGGCTAGAGTAGAGATCCCTAAGGAGATTTTGACTGATCATGGGACCAACTTTTTGTCTAACACATTACACAGGTATATAAAATGTAAAAATTAAGTCCCATTAGTACATATGTTTACCATCCATAGATGTGTGTTTTGGTGGAACGATTTAATCAGACCTTGAAGCAGATGCTGAGACGTTTTGTAACAAAAGAGCAAAAACATTGGCCATCACTTCTTCCCTACCAACTTTTTGCAGTGAGAAAGATGCCACAGAGTTCAACAGGGTTCTCCCCCTTCGAGCTTTTGTATAGCTTCGATCTGTAGAGAAAGGTGTGGGAGGAGCACAAAGGCCCATCCAAAAATGTAGTGAAGCATGTGCTCCTACTGAGAGATTGCCTGGATTTGGTCATTTGTTTGGCCCAGGACAACTTCAAATTGGCTCAGCACAGCATTACAATAAAAATGCACTAATTAAAATCTTTCGACCAGGAGACAAGGTAATACTGCTGCTTCCAACCTCAATCCAAATTATATGCTAAATGGCAGGGGCCATATGAAGTGATTTGGGCTATAGGAACGGTGAATTATGAAATTAGACAGCCTGATCGCTGTAATGATGTGAAAGTTATCATGTAAATTTATTAAAACCCTGGCAGGCAAGGGAGGTCTTATTTATAGCTCCAGGCAATATAGAGGATGGCCCCAGTCCAGAGACTTCTAGCAATAAAATAATTTTGAAGGGGGAACAATTGCTTCCAGATCAGCAAAAGTAACTGTGTAAGCTTATTGAGGAGTTCAGCAATGTATTTTCTGACTTGCCCGGCAGGACTAATTTGGTTGAACATGACATTGTCTGTCTGTGGAAGGGTGGTGGGTAATTCACTGACACAGGAGACAGACAGTTGAACTTGACAACACCACACAGGTGCCCAGTTTTATTTCAAGGGTCCGTGGTCTGCTTACCAACTATGGTAAACAGAACCATGGGAATAGCAAAAAATGTTAAACAGTTCAGGGTGCAAGCGCACTCGCAGGTGCTTCAAACAATAATTCAAGAATAGAAGGCAAAAAGAAAAAGGGAAAATAAAACAGTAATAAAACTACAAAGGAAAAAGTGCTGCACTTGGCAGTGATATCCCGGTCGCCGCTACCCATGTGACCTGCATCACCAACCTATGCTACCGGCTCACTAGCCTGTTCTGATACAATATTCGGGGGTCTGCCCAAGGGTTCCCCGCTCTCACTATCTCACTGTTAAATTCTCAGTTTCTTTTACTCCCGTTTCTTTTCTCCCGGCTGGTTCTCAGTCCTGGACCAGCGCTTCCGCACACTTGGTGCGTCTAAAAGGGCAGACCCATGAAAACAGTAGAGCATTATCTTATAGGGCTAACAATCTCCCCAAGACCCACCTCCCAGCCATTCAGAGAGAGAGAAAGTCCACACACCCACTTTCCCACCTCCCTGTGTCACTGCCATAACTCATAGGTGGTTGTTGGACGACTGCTCCCCTCTTCCTGCAGCACTGTGAACACGGCAGCAAAGTCAGCACAGATCTCTCCCTGCTACGCTGTCCCTCAGGTGTCAAAGTACAAGAGAGACCTTACCGGATCCTGGAAAGTTGTCGAAGTGGCGTTCGCAAAGAGGTATAGGACATGATCGAACTTGGGGTGATTGAGCCTTCCAGTAGTGAGTGGTGCAGTCCAATTGTCATAGTGGCCAAGAAAGACAGCACCAATCACTTCAGTGTGGACTTCCAGAAGGTAAACGCTATTGCCAAGTTTGATGCGTACCCTATGCTTCGGGTCGATGCACTTCTAGACAGATTGTGAAAGGCAAAGTTTATCTACTCTGGACCTGAAAAAGGGATACTGGCAGATCGCCTTGACCTGCAGTTCTGTTTGAAAACTGCATTTTCAACACCAGAAAGGCTGTTTCACTTTAAAACCATGCCTTTTGTGCTACATGGTGCGCCCACTGCCTTTCAGAGACTGATGGACCAGGTTTTACGCCCACATCATGAATATCCAGCAGTGTATATTGCTGGGACATTTATTTGATCTTGTCACAGACCACACCCCACTCAAGTGGTTAAGCACAATAAAGGATAGCAATGCCCGGATAACTCTTATTATCTGGCGTATCTGCCCTTCATGTACCACATGGTACACTGTGCAGGGAAAGACCATCAAAATGCAGATTATTTTTCCCGGGATGGGGGAGTAATGGGATAGATAGATTCAGCCAACTGTTTATTCGGCTTCACTCGGTGGGATATGTGACAGAGATACAATGATTCTTGGTTGTAAATCATCCTCCCGACCTGTGAGGGCGCTAAGCAGTGAGTTTCTTGGACGGGCTGGTCTAACAGTTCTTTCCCAGGGTTCAATGGAAGTTGGCCAGTCAGGAAGGGGTTGCAATAACGCATTGACCAGTAAGGGGTCATGTGTGATAGCATTAAAGGGGACGGAGAATTGTAATCTCTTCCTTCGTTTTGGTTTGTATAAATAAACTAAGAAGAACTGTGAGAGACCCTGTTCCTAAAGGGAAAAATACTGTAGGTGTTTTGTTTGTTTTATCTTGTCTTGTCTTGCACATTACCAGACAGCTAGCACAGTTCCGGAACTGTCGCCAGGGGTCAGCACTAAATCAGAACGGCACTACACCAGCAGTCACTTAATAAACTGTATCACCCACCATGAACACTACTACGATTTTGCTACTTTGTCAGCACTTCGTTATTGTTATTATTTTACAAGCAGCAGCACAGTCGTAATATTGTTTAGAACCTCTACCCTTCTTTTAAATCTCAATCCTCGCGTTATAGCCTACACAATGTTGTTGTTACGTTAGCAAAGGTGAAAAATTAAATGAAACAAAACTGGAAATATTTTTTTGTGGTGATACTTGAGTGTCAAGTGGGAAAAAGTCAATATGGCAGATTCACATAGCAAGACTGTTAGTACAGAAGATAGGGGAAAGAAAAGGAGTTCAGAAAGTAATAGAACTAGAAGTGGGAGGCCCAGACACACAAACGTTGTGTGGGATTTCTTTGGCCAACTGAGCAATTCACAATTATTTCTCACTTGGTATATTCATGTAAGAAGTCTGTCGATATAATATAGTACGAGCTACGAACAAAAACCGTTCCATGTCAAAAAAAAACAAATACCACGTGTACATTTTGCTCTTGATATGAATAAAAACGAGTCGGCTACACTGGTCATTGTACTACTGAATAGAAGTAAGAATTATATGAATACTTATAATATAAGAATATATATATATATATATATATATATATATATATATATATATATATATATATATATATATATATATATATATATATATATATATATTATTGTTAACTGTGTAAATGTTAACACCAAGTGTTAATCTAATCTTAGACTTTTTAGACTCGCACTATTATCAAACTTGTTTTCATTGCAAAGAGCATCTTAAAAAAAACAAAACAAAAAACAAAAAAAAAACTTGCTGCTTCAGTCATAGAATTGCTGAATTTGTATTAATCCTCTACAGCACTATTAGTTTATGGTGTAATAAACACTATTTACAATTGTGTTTGTTTATTGTTGGCATTTTTTTAAATTTTCATTCTGGACAGTTTCAGAAGGGGCAGAGGGAAAAAACAGGTTTCACAACACCTTTACAATATCTGAGACTGAATATGTACAAGATACTGGACTTGTGAGTGCAGATGTACTTAATACAGCATCCTACTCAATAAAATGAAGTGCTTTTTAAAAACCAATTTCAGCCACAAAGGATGTGGGCAGCACCATTCTGCTGTATTTTTGGCAAGTTCCAGATTAATTCTTTGTCAAGGCCTTGAATCCAACATTGCAATTTAGTGAAGCAAAGGATGGTGTGCTTTGTATTATAATAATAATATATTTGTTTTTATATAGCATCTTTCATAGTGGACCAAAACCACTTTACAAAATACTAGTCTAAGGTATGTGAACTATGCATCAGCTGCAGTCAATTGTAACAACGTCTTACCCAAAAGACAGAGGACAAGGAAGTTAAGTGACTTGTTCAAGATCATGCAATGAGTCAGTGGCTGAGCTGGGATTTGAACTGGGGCCCTCATGGTTGCATGCCTGTTTCTTTAACCACTGGACCACACAATCTAAGATATTTTGCCTCTATGATATTTTCATCTGGTGACATAGTGCTATGATCACAGCCTCTTGTGGACTGGAGCAACACAAAGAAAACCGTCACAAAACACCTTACAACACAAACGTGCTCAAATACGTGCTGCTGAATTTTTTACATGCTTGTGATAACAAGCAACAGTCCATAATTACATCTTTAAATAAAGCCCAGTCAGTTCTGAGAGTAATAGTAGATTTAATTGTGGTTTGCAGTCAACAAAACATTTCAATCAGGGGTCACACCGATGAGCGCAGCAACTTCAGAGCTTTCTTACAATACCGAGCGAAAGAGTTGAAGCACTGAGAAGGCAGTTGCAGCAAGTGCCAGGCAATGCAAAGTACTGCAGCCACAAAGTAAAAAACAAAATTATTGATCTGTGCGGAAAGCGAATTTGTGATGAAATGCTAAATGGCTCTTGTTGCTTGGAGATGAGAGTACTGACATTAGCTGTACAGAACAAGTGTCCCTTATTCTTTGGTATGTGAATCATTCATCATCGGGACAGTTCTCTGTGCGAGAGGACTTTGTGGGTTTTTTTTCAGCAAGCGATACAACAGGTGAGAAGCTTGCCACCCTGCTTCTGAACCACCTACAGCAGTTCAATTTGAACTCCTCTAACCTGGTCAGACAAGGCTATGATGGTGCTAGAAATATCAGTGGTAAAATACGTGGAGTGCAGGCCCGCCTCAGGGAGCAATACCCCTCAGCAGTGTATGTGCACTGCAGAAACCACTCACTAAACCTTGCAGTTACACACTCAACGAGAATCCCTTTGGCTCACGAGATACTGAATACCGTTCAAGAGACTGTGGCTTTTGTGACTGCATCTCCAAACTAATGCAATGTTCTCAGGATAAAAGTAACACTAAGCAGCAACAGAAGTTTTCTGACACCTGCTGGTTGCAGCATAATGCATGTCTCTCCACTGTCATTGTGAAATATGAAAATTTGTTTGCCACCAATGAATCATTTAAAAACAGACTCAGACCACAAGTGTAGTGGCACTGCTGTATCCATAGCCAGAGCAATGGAGTTATTTGAATTTCTGGTCTGTATTATTGTGTGCCAAGGGTTACTGCAGTATCTCGCTCCACTCAGCAAATGCTCTTCAGAACCAGTCTTGTAATCTTGAGAAAGCCAGTCAAGCCAGCAATTTAGTTTCACTGCTTGGGGATAAAAGAGTAGACAGCACCTATAACAACTTGTGGGAAAGTGCCTATGCACTGGCTGCAAATATTGAAATAATTGCCTCAATGCCTCGTATAGCTAGACTTTAAACACAGAGATCGAATGTCCCAGCTTTAATGCCACCGGAATACTGGCACTTGAACCTATTTCTTCCATTTTTGGACAATCTCACCACACAGTTGAATGATCAAGTGTGCAGTTCTTTGCCTGGACTTAAAGCCCAATATCCCCTACACAAAAAGTTGCCAATGCTGACCCAAGCTATGTAAAGTGAGATAAAAGAGGAGTATGAGGCTATGATGCCCAGTGTACAAATGACTGATGCAGAAGTTGAGCTCTGGAGGCATTGCAATACTGCCAAGTGAAATATGCAAAATATTAGTGGACACTGATACTGTACCCTACACCCACATCTTAAAAGTACTGCTTACCATGCTCATGCCCACTACTTCAGCTGAGCGCTCCTTCAGCTGTTTGAAAACTTACCTGCGCAGCACCATGTCAAAGACGCGACTAACCAGACTGGCACTGATGAACATTCACCACTAGGTGGCTATCGACAATGAAAAAGTGCTGCCGGACTTTGATGCAAAGGGAACCCAAAGAATTCCTCTACTCTGTCGGGACTGAGAACAGTAAAAGCACATTTATAGTTCTATTCATATTACAATGTTATCTCTATCATATTAAAATGAACTTATTATTATTATTATTATTATTATTATTATTATTATTATTATTATTATTATTATTATTATTAAACTACTTGTTTGCTACAACATTTTTTTTAACAAAAAAAGAATGTTTTATGCTTAGTTAAATGGGATGAGTAAAGATTACAATAGTGATTGTAAAAGCAATTAGAAATGTAACTAGTACGATTTGTGAGATATTTTTTCCCTTGGGTTTAAGTTTATATTTCAAATAGATTTATTTGTACTTTTTATTGTTGTAGTATGCCATTTGGTTTACCTTCCAGTATTTTATCCTGTGTTGTATTTAAGGTGTGACCTCTGTCGCAAGTTAGTTGTTTTCAACAATGGAGGACATAGAAGCATTGAGTCTCAGCGTGCAGCAAGAGAGAAAAGGGAGGAGAAGACAACCTTACCCTCATCCCATGATAGCAAGACTGTGACTAACATTTTTAAAGCTAACTCCTATGCAGGTTCTGTGTAGATATAGATTAGATGCTGGAACAATAACAGAGTTGTGTGATATGTTGAAAAGTGAGTAAGAATCGACAACAGCCTGAAGTCACGCAATACCTGTAAAAGTAAAGGTTACAATAGCTCTACATTTCTATGCGACAGGAGCCATAGAGACGACAGCTGGTGATAGATCGAGCATCAGTCAATCGTCAATGTCAAAGATGCTGACTGATGTCACAAAAGCACTATATCATAGAGTAATACAGTATATCAAATTCCCAAAAGGTGAGGCAGAATACCAAACATGCTTTTTATCAATTGGCAGGCTTCCCCAATGTACTGGTTGCCATAGATTGCACGCATGTTGCATTATGCCCAGAGTCATATAATGAACCTGAATTCCAAAACATAAAGCACTATCATTCCATAAATGTGCAGGTGATTTGTGATGCTCACTGTATGATCACTGATGCAGTTGCCAAGTACCCTTGTGGAAGCCACGATACATCCATTCTACAGAACAGTGTTTTATTTAGAAAATGTGAACAAGGGCTTCTAAGAGGAGGCTGGCTTTTAGGTAAGTTGTATTTGTCAGGGTGTCCTCTGAGTAACTGTGGCAGTGTGCACCTCCCCTGTATGTATTTTGTGTTATATGTTGCGTGTGGTGTGTTAATGTTGGTGTATAGGTAATGATGCACAGGATAAAGCATTTAATAATATGTGAGTATGGGGTTGCACAAATTAGTTCACGTGCTGGGATTCAAGTGAATAATTAATTAGTAATTTAATCCCGGCACAACAGTATATATAGATGCACATTTTACTCACTTGGGGTTGTGTTTTCAGTGAGTGGATAACAGGTGTGGAGAAGGAGAGTAAAACAAAGTAAAATAAAGTAAAAGAAAGTAAATAGAACAACTGTTTGGACTCACCGTGTTTTGTTTGTCTGATCGCCCACTGTTTGTTAGTGTTAATCCGTTTTGTTTGTCTATTTATTTTGGTCTCAAGTGCCGTGTGCTGTTTTTTTGTTTAAACTTTTTATTTGCAATAAACGCACTGAGCGTCGCAGCGTCTCAGTTTCACCTACCAGTACTGCCTGTCTCTGTGTACTCCTTTTTGGCCTGACGTCACCCTAAAACCAGCCTGTTCATAGTAGCATATTGCAATTAAAGTTGTTTTAATATCTTACTAAAAGTATGTTTGCAGCTGACAGCGCAATTTAACTAAAACCATGGCTGATGACCCCAATTTTAAATCCAGACACAGAACCACAAACAAAATCCAACATTGCTCACATTCGTACTCTATTCGTAATAATTATTTATAAATAATCAGTTCTACCAATTAACACATGACCTGGGTAAAACACAGATATGTAACAAACGTTAGTGTTTAACTGTTTTTATATTGCGTTTTCAGTGGCAATAAAGAATATTGATTCAATGTATTACAAGCATGTAACATACTGTTCTTCTAACCATTTGGTGGCTTCCCTTTCCCTGGTGGTCCTCCGCTGTGCCACAGCAAGTGCCCTGCCTTTGCCTCGGGGACGACTCTGTTTGGATGTAGAAGGATACTGCAGGTGTTAGGTGGCAGTGCGTATGGCAGAGGTCGTGGTAGTACAGGGCTCTGGTGCAACGGGGGTAGTACAGGGCTCTTGTGCAACGGGGGCAATATAGGGCACTGGTGCAACAGGGGTAGAAAAGAGCTCTGGTGCAATGGGGGCAGTACAGGGTTCTGGTGCAACGGGAGCAGTATAGGGCTCTGGTGCAACGGGAGCAGTATAGGGCTCTGGTGCAACGGGAGCAGTATAGGGCTCTGGTGCAACGGGAGCAGTACAGGGCTTTGATGCAACTGGGGCAGTACAGGGCTCTGGTGCAAAAGGGTTAACACAGGGCTCTGATTTAACAGGGGCAGTACAGGGCTCTGGTGCAACGGGGGGTAGTACAGGGCTCTGATTTAACAGGGGCAGTACAGGGCTCTGGTGCAACGGGGGGTAGTACAGGGCTCTGCTGTAACGGGGGTAGTACAGGGTTCTGGTGCAATAGGGGTAGTACAGGGCTCTGGTGCACAGGGGTAGTACAGAGCTCTGCTTCACAAGGGTAGTACAGGGCTCTCGTGCAACAGGGGGAATACAGGGCTCTGGTGCATTGGGGGCAGTACAGGGCTCTGGTGCAATGGGAAATTTTCTCCATTGCGATATCCCCTGTCAACCAATGTACGGATTTGTGTAATTTCTTCAGCTATGCCACACACTACCTGTACATGTTTTTCGTTCCTCGTACTGATTTTTTCAAGAGTATTTAGACAGCGGTATCGGCACTATGCTTCAGTGCGAGAGGTCCCAGGTTCATGCCCGCCCTTCGCCTGTGTGTGGATTGCCTCGCCCTGTGTGATGTGTTTGCCTGTGGGAACCTAGATCGCGACAATATATATATATATTTCCTCAAAGTGTAAACACTATGGTAGCGATCGATGCATTTGTGTTTATGTACCGTATTCCCTCCCCGCTGTATTCTGCCATTGCTTGTTTACCTTTGTGTGTGTATTTCTGTTGCCAAGTGACCCGCTGTTTGTTTGTCTGCCCTGGTCTGTTCTCATTGGTTGTTATCTGTGCATCCTCATTGGTTGTTGTTTGTTTGTCTGTGCCCATTGGTCATGGTGTGCGGATGAGGGCCAATGGGATGTGTCTGAAGCCTGGTAATCTAAACGCTAGACTATGACTAAAAATTTGAATGAGAATAACTAATTATCACTTTACAGACATGTAGAATAACCTCTTGACTATGAACATTCAGCTTTAATTTTATCATTTGTTTTCTTCGCTTTCAGTCGGGATCAGCGGGACTGGGACCAGCTGCTACCCTTGGCCCTCCTATCATACCGGTCAGCCATGCAGGAGTCCAAGGGGTGCTCCCCGGCTTTAATTTTATTGACTTTATTTTTTTTTCTGCATTATTAAATGAAAAAAATGTTAATCGAAATGAAAAGATTAATCGATGAATCAAAATAATTAATCGTATTCATGACGATTATTTAAATAATCGCTCAGCACGCCACTAATTTCATTGTGTCTCACTATTTGAATACAAAACATTTGCAGAATGAGAATACTCTTGTTTTACTGGCCAAGTATTGTCTTTATTAAATCTAACAAGATGTTTCATAAGAACAGAAGTGTTGTTCAGTTAATATCTTCAATGTATATGAAATCTAATACACTTGCAGCTTCATATTTATAGTCATCAGTGACTCCAAAGTTTGTGGCTGTAAATTAATGCATTGAGCATTTCCATGTGGCAGCTGTTCTCTCAAATTGTTTCTGACCTGTTGGTGGCCAGGATGCAATTCCCAAATAGGGATGAAGGCTGCTCATCTCTGGAGAGCACTGAGACAAAATATGTTCTTGTTAGATGAAAAGCATAGATAATACCCTGAGGCCACAATCAGACAGAATCTAATGGAAGAATTATGAAGGGAACTGAAAGGTCAGTGAGGTTCGGCTTTGTCAATGAGGCTCGTTAGTAGGGCAGATGTAATATTGGCAACCCAGGAGGTTTTGCAAAATAAATGGAAGCATGGGTGATTTGTTGACAAGCAAAGATGAGATCAGGTGTTAGGGTGACCTAGATATACAACAAATCTTACAAACTCCATCTAGTGGCATAGCTATCAAAACTGTGGGGCAAATGGGTGTAGAGCAGGGCTTCTCAAACTCTGTCCTGGGGACCCCCGGTGGCTGCTGGTTTTTGTTCCAACTGAGCTGTCAATTATTAAACTGTACCCTTAATTGAACTGATAATTTGCTTAATTAGACCTTTTTACTTGTTGTCAGGTCTTGAACAATTGCATATTTCAAGTTAGCTATAACATTTGATAAGTATCTTGAACTCGGCAACTGTTTAAGAGCTGGGCCAGACACCAGTCCTGAAATAACTGCCACTTACATGCATATTGCGACCTGGTAGAGGGAGCTCTTGCGCTCTGAATAGTGGCAATAACTGCCGCTGACAGCCCTAGAACTGACAGGTATCCCCGTTCAGGGGCCAGACCCACAGCTGCATCAGCTGGGGGTTCGGGTGCCACAGATTGCCCTGGGCCTGAGAGAGGAGATCCGCACGCAGGGGGATCTGCCTCAGCTGGCAGCGCAGAAGTTGCACCAGGGTCGAAAACCAGGTCCTTCGGGGCCACCGAGGAGCTACCAGAAGCACTGTAGCTTTCTCTACCCTGACCTTCTCTAGGAAGGCAGGGAGCAGTGGTATCGGTGGGAAGGCATATAGGAGACAAGCGGGCCACTCGTGTGCCAGGACGTCGACTCCTAAGGGACCGTCGAGGTCTCTCATTGAGAACCAAAGAGGGCAGTGTGTAGCAAGGCAAAGAAATCTACGTTTGCTCTGTCAAATCACTTCCAGATGTGTTCCACCGCCCTGAGGTGGAGACACCATTCCATTGCCAGGGGACCTCCTCTGGAGAGGAGATCCGCGGCATGTTTGAGTTGGCCCGGTAAGTGGACTGCTCAAAGAGAAGCCAGCAGTGGCTGCAACCACAATAACAGCCGAACCGCCATGCAGTGAAGGTTCGGAGATCTCAGGCCACCCTTGCGGTTGATATATGCCGCAACCATTATATTGTCGGACCGCATCAGCACGTGTTTGTTCCGGACCACTGGAAGAAAGTGCTGTAGGTCGAGGTTCACCATAAGTGCACAGGCACAGAACAGATGTGCATATATGAGTACACGGGGTGCTCGGATGCATGGGCGCACGGGCACCGATGTGCATGGAGAGCGCACAAGCCACAGGTGCGTGGATAGATGTACCGGCATGGATGTGCACGGGTGTGCACGGGGTGCACAGGGCACAGGTGTGCACAGAGTGCACGTATGTGTACTGTATGCATGGGGTGCACGGGCACGGGTGTGCACGGGCAAGGGTGTGCGCGGAGCACAGGTGTGCATGGGGTAAAAGGCACGGATGTGCCTTATATGCATGGGGTGCACGGGCACGGATGTGCACTGGGAACAGTGCACTGGTGTGCACTAGGCACAGGTGTGCACGGGAGTGCACGGAGCATGGGTGTGCATGGGACATTTTAGTGCACGGGACACGGCTGTGCATGGAAGTGCACGGGTATGCACAGTGCACGGGTGCGCGTGTCGCTGTGAGGGTGTGGTGAGACACACTAGGGGAATAATCCCTCAGAAAACCTGATTAAAATTTAGATCGGGAGATCTAAGCCAACACACAGGGAAAAAATTCTGTATGTAGCTAGTGTCTGGAGCAGGCTATGGTCTAATAAAGACCGCTGCTGGGTGACTAGCAGGCTATGATCTAAAGAGATCGCTGCTGTAGTGTTCTGTCTGGCCCACGGCCAACACACACACACCTCGTGTTTCTCTCTAAAAGAAAGAAAAACAAATGTTAGTACAAGTAATAAAATATACAGGTAATAACAATATGCTCTCAAAGTAATAAATAATAATAGTAAGCAACACTCAAAGAGTCAGCAAGCTGAAAAGAGCGAGAACGCTCGAATAAGTGACTAAATATGAGAGCTAAAGGCGGGTGCAAAACTCAACAGAGCCCAGTGAATTGTGGTCCACGCTCAGCGAACGTAACTAGGTTTTCAGTGAGATAAACCTGGGGAAGGGGCAGCCACCAGCTTCCCGTGCACAATTAAAGCAACGGAGGGTAAAAACACTGAATTTTATTATTTATTTTTTAATAATCAGAGTGTTGTAGAACAACAAATACATTAAGCTCAATCCTGATCAGCAGCTGAAAGAAAAAAAGGCTGGGCTTCCTACACTCTGCATAGTCATTCAGCACCCGAGGGGCAGGGCTACGGAGGCCTAAGGGCAGCTTTTATATTAAGCTCAGCATAATCCTATCACCTGATGGCGATACCCATTAGTTGATGGCTATTTTCAAATTGAATGAGAACTAATTATATATATATATAAGTACATGCAGAAAGTAAAGTATTTATATAACTTACTTAACTTAATGAGATCCCTTGGCTTGAATCTTCGTTACAGGCAGACACGCATGTCATGTTCTGGCTGGAGCTGAGATCTGTATTTTGTTTTTTAAGGCTGTTAAGGAATATAACCCAACTTCACAAGCACATGTTGTTGCAAATGTAAGTAATATTTGTATTTTGCAACAGTTTTCATAGGTCTTTTCAGCAGAGAGCCAAAAGGCAGAAAGTGCTTGCTGTCTGAATTTAACCTTCAGGCTGCCATCACAGGACAAATCCATGTGCTGATCTTTGGCTCGGCTTGGCCATTTTGGTAATCCCATTTTCCAAGTGAGTACGCCACAAACCTAGCTTCTTTCTGATTCTAGTAACTCTATCATTAATCATCAAAATGTTTGTATCTTTGTCTTGCAATGGACGTTTAAGATCATTCAAAAAATTAAAGATATCGGCTAAATATGCAAGTTTTGCAACAAACAATTGGTCTTTAAATTGGCTTGCATGGCTGTAGTTTGTGTTTCACAAGAATTCCTCCATTTCCTTGTGCAACTCAAATACCCATGGCAAGACTCGCCACGAGACAACCAACGGACCTCGATGTGCAGCAAGAATTTGATGTGATCAGCTCCCCTCTCCTTGCAGAGTGCAGCAAAAACATGACAATTAAGTAGCCTTGCTTTACTAATTGTACAGTTTTCACTGTATCTGTTAGAACACTGTTTAGTTCTAGCTCCAATTGGCAAGCTGCTAAGGCTTATTGATGCACAATGCAGGGGGTTGCTCTTACTTCTGGGTAGGGTTGTCACTTTTTCCACAGACCAAACCCGGACATATTTCTCAGTCAGCCTATAGTTGGTCTGTGCAGTATACTGTATACACAGCATACACATATTCCAATTCCTGGACTGTCCAGGTCAAACCCTACTGCTGGGACTACTTGTTTTACCTGCTGAGTCACACCTTTGTACACTCCTGTCACTGCCCATGCACCATCAGTGCATATTCCAACACAATCAGACCAGTTTAAACAACATAAAGATATGAAAGTATCAAGAACTTAAAGAGTGTTTTCACCAGTTGCCCTAGTTTCCAGCGATTTGCAGAAAAGAAAGGGTTCAACTATTTCTCCATCCCAAGGATACCACACATAAACCAGTAATTGAGCTAAACCAGCAACGTCTGTGGATTCATCAAGCTGAATTGACTACGCCGATTTACTGGGTGTCAAAACAACCATGACGGCTAATGCAAAAACAAAGTAAAAGATATCAGTGGGAGGCAAGCATTCAGTTTGATATGTATCTACATATTTCTGAGAAACAAATATGCGGTGGCATACTGTATAGAGCAGTGGTTTTCAACCTGTGGTACGCCTACCAGTACTGGTCATGACAGACTTGCAACTGGTACACACTGGCAGTGGTATTTATGACGATATGATTCCTCAACCACAATACTCCTTTAATTGTAGTATCATAATGTATCAATATCTTTGTTTAATTATGATGAGCGGTATTTGTTGTGAACTTCCAAAGTTACTGATGGGGAACCAAAGCAGACACTCTGTGTTGTTGATTGTGGGGTAGGTCTCTTTTTTACAGATGTAGATTGCACTGGTACACCTTGGTGGTCCTTGTTGGAATCACTGATACATCAGATGAAAAGGTTGAAAACCACTGGTATAGAAAATAGCTTTTAAAATGTGTGCCTCAATTATAATGTGTTTGTAATTATAGAACAATGTATGAGAATAACAATTCAATAAAATATTAGAAGTTCCAGCCATTTATCTTCAAAAGAACTACATGTTGGAATTAGTTTGTGTTTATAATGTAATGTTTACCATGCAAATGCAGAATGTAAAATTGCATTGTGGAACATTTCCTTAGAAGCCATTGATCTGTTTACTCTGTTTCCTCTCTAGAGACCTGGACAAATCCTGGCAAACAATCCCACGACACCCTGGGGATTTTCTGTTCTAATTAGAGACAGCAGATACAAACAGCAAGCATTACCTCAACTATGCCAAAAAAAAAAATTGCTAAGGTAAGTATTTTCTGTATGTTTGAAAATTAATATTATGTTGTCAATTAATTTAAGTATGCAATTTTACTTTTAAAAGAGGTAAATCTAAACATTTGTACCCCCCCCCCCCAAAAAAAAAAACAAAACAAAAGGGTTTGAACGGATTTGATTCCCAAACTTACTTTACTGAAAAATGACTTTTTTTACCATGGTAGAGAGACAATCTCTTTGTTTGTATATTAGTACATGCTAGTGGCATATTTAACAATAAGATGTTATTGAAAAAGTCATCTGATTAACATTCTCTTCGAATTAGTACATTTTTTAAAGATTATTTTGTTGTTGCATCCATATGCAGGATCACTGTGGGCTGAACCACAAAGCAAGCACCAAATATGCTCTGATGGGTCCGTGCTCTTTTGTATTCCACATTTACATAGAAGGATCATCAATATAAAGATGTATAAAAGGTGATAACCAATATTCAGTTAGGACATCTGTGACATTTGGTTTGGGTCCCAAAAACCCACCACCTACAGTAGGTGACTAATGTGTGCTTGATGAGCAACATAGCAGTACCCACAGTAAAACCTTAGTTGAAGTTTAAATACTAAAAAATTACTCACGATTGAAAGATAGACAAAGTCCTGAGTGTGCCTTCATGTTGCTTTTGAATTGGTTGTTTTTGATTGTCTGAAAACAGTCAAGTTTTCTGATTAGTCTATTAGATTAGCAATACATTTGTGTTCATACTTAAACTGTAATGGCAAACACACTAGTGGACCTACCGTACTGTAATGTTTTGATTTGATTTGTCTAGTGAAGCAAAATAAACTGGCAAAATGGATTACAAGTTCATTTCAAGTATGTACTGTAGCCATTACCATATGGGTGCTTACCTTCGAAAGACCTGAAACCTGAATAAAAAATATATCAAAGCCGCTCTACGAGCCTGTGATGCAGTCATGGACTGCTCCCAAGGACATAAAAGTACTGTGGTCACAGACCTCAGTGCCATTTTTCCTTTTAAGAACTGACCTGACAGGAGAGCTGGTTCAGATAAGTACTTGTTACCTTTCCTGCTATATATTTAGCCTTTATTGCATTTTTACACAATTTATATTAATTAATTGCTATTAAAAAAAAAATCGTTGTATTAGTTTTTACAAATTATGTGTATTCCTGCAATACAACCTGTTGTCTGTTACATCCCAGTGCGGCCTTGTGCCCTGTGTGAAGCCACCGGTCAGGGATCAAGCAACATAAATGGGCTGACAGGCTGCAATAGATCCAGCAAGAGTTATTTATTTCTTGTTTTGGCTTAAGCTACAATTACGAGGTGGTTTGTATATTTTATGTAATTATTACAATTACTGTATTTTGTTGAGACTTTTTTCTCATTCTGTTTTTTCTATTTTCACAGAAACTAAGCGCAGGTCTGTCTGTAACGTGGTGCTGCAAGCACATGTGTATTGACAGAAGATTCTGAGCTCAGCAGCACTGTGCAGGACCAAGATACTTGCTTCGGTTGTGGTTGTTCGCAACAGTACACAGTATCTTGGTGCCGTTTTGGTGACATATTTAGCAACACCATTATGAAGGCTGTTAGTTATTCTGATAAGCAGGCTTCCCTCAATCACATATGAGTACTGACTGGCTGGTTTTGCCAGTGGCTTGTAAGGTAAGCATCCCTGTACATTGCTACCTACGATAACTGTGAACTGGTGGACCTGTATCGTAATGTACCGAGGTCCCTGGCCCACTTCTTTCCAGACCCGGGACCGAGATTACCGCACCAATGCCAACCCAGGAACCATGCCCATACCATCCCGATACCAAAGTCACTGAACATGGACCAACCCTGTTTCTAGCCATGAACCAGTCTTGTTAAGGTCTTGACCCACACGGTTGCTGTCTATAAGCCGATTGAAGCCGCACCTGTACATCTGTATACTGTAAACAGCATTGCTTGTTTCTTGCAAGGCCAGTCTGCCTGTTGAAGACAAGCGTGGCAGATACTCCCCATCACCCTCAGTTAGAGAGGTGGCTGCGTCCTCACCCCATGGCTCTGTGCCAAGGGAGATCAGGTGACGCACCTGGTAAAGTAGCCCACACAGGAAACTGTCTCCACGGTCTTCCTCATCTTCATCTGCTGCTTCTCCTCCCCACGAAAAAAGGCTTTTGAATACAACCAAACAGCAAACAGCTTTTTTTCAGAGATCTTCAGAGAATGGACCAAACAGCTTGTGTTACCAAGTTCAATGATACTTAACTGGGGTCTTGCCTCGACTTTTATATAACTTTTCCTCTACTTCGTGCATCACAAGACTTAATTAAATCTAAACATTTGGTTACTATATTTAAAAAAGTCCTGGCAACTCCTTTAAAATTAACTGGATATGATCTCATGTCCCCTGTCTTTCTAATCTCTAAAATATATGAGGTAATTCTCATACTGATAACATATTTTACAGTACCATAAAGTTCTTATTACTTATTAAGATACAAGTATACAGTGCCTATAGAATGTCTACACCCCCTTTCAAAATGTTCACATTTTCTTACCTTATAACCCCTGGAATTAAAATGCATTAAAATAGTTTTTTTTTTAAATTTATCTACACATCCTACCCCACAACTTCCAAGTGAAAAAAAAACATTTGTAGAAAATTAATTAAAAATATAAACTGAAATAACTTGTTTGGATAAGTGTTCATCCCCTTGTAACAGCAATCCTCAATTAGCTCAGGTGTAACAAATCACCTTCAAAATCACACATCAAGTTAAGTGGACTCCATCTGTGTTAAATTGTAGTGATTCACATGATTTCAGGATAAATTTAGCATTTCCTGTAGGTTACCTCTGCTGGGTAGTAATTTCAATAGCAAAGACTCAACCATGAGCACCAAGACGCTTTCAAAAGAACTTTGGGACAAAGTTGTTGAAAGGCACAGATCATGGGATGGGTATAAAAAAATATCAAAGGCCTTGGATATCCCTTAGAGCAAGGTTAAGATGATTATTAAGAAGTGGAAGGTGCATGGCACCACCAAGACCCTTCTTAGATCAGGCAGTTCTTCCAAACTGGATGGCTGAGCAAGAAAGAGACTGATCAGTGAGGCTACCAAGAGGCCAATGGCAACTTTGCATGAGCTACAGACTGTTATGGCCAAGACTGGTCAAAGCGTGCTTGTGACAACAATATCCCAAGCACTCCACAAATCTGGCCTGTATGGTAGGGTGGCAAGAAGGAAGCCATTTCTCAAGAAAGCCCACCTTGAATCCCATTTGAAGTATGCAAAAAAACACTAAGGAGATTCTGTACTGCAAACCCAACACAGCACATCACCCAAAGAACAACATCCCTACAGTGAAGCGTGGTGGTGGCAGCAGCATGTTATGGAGATGTTTCTCATCGTCAGGGACTGGGGCATTTGTCAGGATAGAAGAGATAATGAATGGAGGAAAGTACAGAGAAGTCCTTGAGGAAAACCTGTTTCCCTCTGCAAGAAAGAAACTGGGATGGAAGTTCACCTTTCAGCATGACAATGACCCAAAGCACACAGCCAAAGCTACACTGGAGTGGCTAAGAAAGAAAAAGGTAAATGTCCTTGAGTGGCCCAGTCAGAGCCCCAACCTAAAATTTCGAAAATTTGTGGCATGACTTCAAGATTGCTGAACATCAATGCTCCCCAAGGAATTTGACAGAGGTTGAACAGTTTTGTAAAGAAGAATGGTCAAATATTGCCAAATCTAGGTGTGCAAAGTTGGTAGAGACCTATCCCAACAAACTCACAGCTATAATTACTGCCATAGGTGCATCAACCAAGTATTAACTCAGAGGGCTGGAGACTTATCCAATTATGATCTTTCAGTTTTGTATTTTTAATATATAATTTTTTCTCAGTAAAAAGTTTTACCCCTTAATAGTGTGAAGTATGGTTTGTAGATAAATGGAAAAAATCCTAATTTAAATGCATGAAACTCTGACGCACTGATACAACAAAATGTAATGTAACCTACAAACTTTGCATGGCACAAAACTGAGAACAAACCCCAGGGTGATCACTTTCACTATAAAACCCTTTCATGATGCCACTTTTTCCATTGTCAGCAAATCCAGCACTGTAATCCTTACATAAGGTGCCACGCTCCAGACATCTGTGATCTCAAATTCTATATTGAATTCCATATGAAATTACTCCAATTAATGACAACTAATTTAAAAAACACAAAAATAAAAATGTTTTACTATACATGCTTGAAGACATTTTCATTACAAAATCACAAAAGCAATCACAGTGATATTTATTCCATCGCAAAGTTTTTTTTTTTTGGTTTTTTTTTTTTTTTTTTTTAAGACCAGTTCAAGCTACAGTCGGTCCGTTTCCAGGCAAAGTGAGGTATGTAAATTATTTCATATTAAAATATGGCTTTCTAAATAACACATTTATGGTAACCAGCGTACCTAACTGCTGTTCAAGTGAAACAATTCAAATATGCAGAATCCTACATTTTGAGTATAATGTGAAAACCACTACATGGACTTTATTTTAATGGGTTTATTGTATATGGTGGTGTGCTGATAATTACTTGATTAATAAAGCAGGTTTATTATTCTGACCTAGAACATAATGGATAAAGAGTTCAGCAACTTTAATTGTGCTGGATAAAACAGCAAACATGCACCAAGGCATGTCTGTCTTGTAACATCCTCCTCATCTCCACTTGATTGACCAAAAAGGGTTTAATTTGTATACACTTGTTTGGTCATGTGGCCTGGTGAGTTAAATCTGGGTAAATTAACCTATTAAAAGTGAGATAAGTATTAAGTTACTAAACATTTAATAATAAACATAATGGTAACTGTTACAGTATATAGATATATATATATATATATATATATATATATATATATATATATATATATATATATATATATATATATATATATATATATATATATTAATTTGCCACAACGTGCCTCAACGTGTAAACTATTGTAGCGATCAATGCATTTGTTTTTATGTATCGTATTTTCTCCCCGCTGTATTCTGCCATTGCTTATTTACCTTTGTGTGTGTATTTCCGTATCTCATTGGTTGTTATCTGTGCATCCTCATTGGTTGTTGTTTGTTTGTCTGTGCCCATTGGTCCTGTTGTGCAGATGAGGGCCAATGGGATGTGTCTGAAGCCTGGTAATCTAAACACTACACTATGAATAAAAATTTTAATGAGAAAAACTAATTATCACTTTACAGACATGCAGAATAACATCTTGCCTGTGAACATTCAGCTTTAATTGAATATAGAACTAAAATCATCCACTTTCATTTGTTGCCTTTGCTATTAAGGACAAGCTATGATTGGTTGACAATGTCATGTGCTTCTTGATATATGTTATACTCACTTCAATAGGTGATATACTCAGTTCAACGTGTGTCATATCCATTTCAGCGTATTCATCATTCCAGTTTATATCATATTCATTTCAGCATATCATATTAATTTGTATTACATTTGAGAGTGGAGAGAATGGAAGAGGAATGGTACTACTGTGGGAAGGAGAACCACCACCAATGGTAGGACTGTCCAGAGGTCCATTTACACAAAATGGCCATGTATGGCAGAAGTGCTCACAGCCCAATGGGTTCTCATGGGAGCTGGATGAAGTGGAAAAATTGCCAGTCCCAAGGAGGAAGGAAAGGAGGGTCCACCCCCCGAAGAAGGGGAAGAAGCCAATGCAAGCTCCAGCACCAGTGGGGATGGAGCCCGAACATCCAGCGCTCATGAGGAAGAAGCACAAGCATCCAATGCCCTTGAGGGAGATCTTTGACTGGCTGGCGGACCCTAAAGGGAACTTTGAAGAGGTCCTCCCCATGGTGAGCCGCACCAATCTCCAGTGACCGAGGGAGAGCCACACCAGTCTCCAGTGACTGACGGAGAGGCACAACAGTCTACGGGGACAGAGGAAGAGCTGCACCAGTCTCCAGTAACCAATGGAGAGCCGCACCAGTCTCCAGTGACAAAGGAAGAGCTGCACCAGTCTCCAGTGACTGAGGGAGAGTCGCTCCAGTCTCCAGGGACTGAGAAAGAGCCGCACCAGTCTCCATTGACCAAGGGAGAGCCGTACCAGCCTCCAGAGACAGAAGACTAACAGCTGCTCCCACCTCCACCGCTATATAGAAACTACCTGCTACGCCTGCCGCCGTCGCCAAAGGGAGACTATATGTTGCTCCCCCCACCACCACCAGAGGAGCTGAAGCTACCTCTCAGGGATCAGCTCCCGCCATCAACTCCCAAGGATCAACTCCTGCCCAAGCCGGCAATGCCTAGGGCTGCCATCACCCGGGGAGGCTTGTTTGTCACCACCTGGGGGTTGTTTGCTGCTGACCCGCGGGAATTTGCTGTGGCTTCTGGCAGAGTATGCCTCACTGCTGTCAGCCTTTCTGCTGCTAGCATTGCCATTGGCGTCATTGCCACTGTCAGAATTGCCACTGCCAGGATTGCCTCGACTGGAGGAGCCAGCCTGTGCACTGTCGGGGATGTCTGCATGTGTGTGTGTGGAATAATGGGTGACAGGGAGGAAGTTAAATTCCTCCCTGCAAAAACACATGGGAATGTGATGTATAAATATGGTGATCATGGGTGATACAGGGTTGTTATGTTCAGAAGCGGAATGAGAGACGTGACTCATGAGACAAGAGAGTCAACAATATTATTGGAAAGCAATTGCTATCCATGCTGGTTTACAGCAGCATGATACTTGTATTTTTTCGTAACGTTTTGTTTTGTATTAGTGTTCTATTTGTTCAAACCTTATATTTACTTTATTTATTAATAAAAACGCTCAAGCAGCATGTTCATTTACCTCAGTGCTATTCGTATTTTGTGCCTGGTCTGACGTCACCGGCAAACCAACCTGCCACACCTTTTTATAATCTTACAGCAAATAATCAAGTACCTGTATTTTCAACATTCAGTATATATAACAAAGCAAACAACTAACAACTTTAAAAAATGTTGATTCAAGACTTTACAATAATGTTAGTTCAGTTATTTTGTTTCTTATCATTTCTACAAACTGGTGTGGCAGATTAATACAAACTGAGACTGTTTTCATGTACAGTATGTGCTATGAGCTTAATGTCCCCTTTTCACTATAAATGCCATCACATTTGTTTTCTTTTTCCAACAGATCTTTTTTCAATGATACATTTTAAGAACAACATCTAATGATTTGTTTATGTAAACATTGGCAATGTTGGTGAAAATTGACTGAACCAGATTAAATGGTTGTTTCACAAAGTTCAAGAAGTGATTGTTAACATTTGCTCACGCTGATGTGCGAAAGCTTTCCCTGTTATAATATTCTTGCTCGTGTCTGCTTTAACATATTTACCATGGGTTTTGCCGCTGCTTAGTGTTCCCATTGTGAGCGTTATTATTGATTATAACAGGAAAATACACCTGCACCAGCTGGAGGGCTAAAAATATAAATCACTAGTCCAAATCCATCCTAAGTCACCTGTCAGTCCTCTATCTCACTGCTTCTTTACAACACGTTACGCTATGAGCTTGCACTTAATAAATGCAGTCAAAATAAAGGTTTTATGAAGAACAGTGAATGATAACTAGCCTCAAAACAAGTTTTATTCATTTTTTTTGTATTATTAATTAAACAAAACCAATCATCCTGATATTGGAAAATAGTTATAATACCCAATAGTAGAAGATTTACGGCAATGATTCACTTTCTGTATTCTATTGCTGTAACTATGATAAGAAATGACCCCACTAACTCACAAGGCATCAGTAATAACTTCTACTGACAAAGAAACAAGCTTACTTCTTTACAGAACACAAATAACACCCACATCCCACCATTGTATACTTTGCTGTGTAAAACATATTTCAAGATCATCAAGTGTCAACTATAATGTAATTCAAAATAAGTAAGGCACAATTTCATACAGTATTAGCCCTTGATCCACGCTATTTTCCCCTGTTTTTTATGGTTAGATTTGTGCCTGTAACTCCTTAACTATAAAGGTTACATGTCATACATGAAATTAATTTTGTGGCAGAATAGTGAGAGGAGAGAAAAAAATATAGTCCATTGAATAAAATGCAGGACTACATCCTCCAGAATGCCACAGGTTTGGTATTAGCCAGGAGTGGAATCATCTGGTTCTAATCTAATGAGGGACACCTGTCTGGTAATTAGACAAGCAGGTATATAAACCAGGAAAAATGGTTGGTTTGGGACAGTGTTGAAGGCTCTGTGTGGAAAGAAGTGAAGGTACTGTTAAATAAATTGTTTTTTAACTGATAAACTGCTTCGATGTCAGGTTTTAGTTAGAACCTGAAATGTTTAGTTAGTACTCCAGTGGGAGTTCGATTTTTTCTTGATTATTTGTTTTGTGTAAATAATAAAATTGCACCAAATTGCTACACCTGCAGTTCTTGTGTCTAGGTCAACTATTTAAAAAGTGCAAACCAGCCTGGGCTGGGATGCTTTGTGACATTTTCAGGTATATTTGGCAGGGAAAGGAATTAACCCCATCCCTGCCAACCACCACAAACACATAAACCCCAACACTATTTACAACACACTAGGCTTCCAGAAAGAAAGTTAAATAGTCTGAGATTTATCCTGTTTAATACAGACAACAAAAAACACAGAAACAGAGACATCCTTTAAAAAAAAAAAAAACATTGTTTATAAAATGTATTATAGCATAGCCAACTCAAATCTACGTAAAATGAAACTTCAACATGTAGGCAACGTGGAAAAATGTTTTTAAACACATTGGATTATAAATAAAGGAATTATGGCCATATATACAAAAAGCACCAGAAGCAGCCAAAAAAAATGAACAAATGAAAAATGTGCAAAATAAAAACAAAGAAAAAAAATGTATGTGGTGCAAGATGAAGCTATTCTCTGTGGCTTCAAAGCCATTCAATGTGCCGACCATAGCAACGTAACATAATTATGTTATAGTTTGTTTGGCCAACTTGTCCTTTTGTTTGTGTAGTTGTGTTTTGTTTTGTTTAAATCTTTTGTTTTATTATTTAATAAAAAGCTGAGCACAGTTGCATCTCAGTTTGTCCCACCGTTCCTTGTTGTGGTTTCTGTTTCTGGTCTGACGTCACCCCTGCAGCCATCCTGTTCACAGTCTGTCATACAGCACAGCAGTAACATTACAAAACGTTCGCATTCACGGCTGTCTAGTGACAGGCTCCAATGCCGGAAATACACAAATAGAACCTCATTTGAAAGCCCCAAGTCTCCTCTTTCAAGCAAGGTTGTCTCTTACAGTGCCTGAGTAAAAACATTTAAAGGGCCAGGTCGTCAGCGGGATTTTTAACATGGGTCAGACTCTGTGTTCAATGCACCCTATCAAGGACAACATAAAGGAAGCAGGTGTCATCCACAAACAGTTCAGTCACCAATAATGGGGGACTTTTGGGAACACTATACATTCTTTAGCCTGTCAAACCACCTTAAAACAAAGCTTGTGTACAGCATAAAAAATTATCATACCTCAGCAAATAGACTAAGAAAACAGAAATATTGAGCCTCATAAAGAATGTGAAAAGAAACCACAGCACAGCAGATATTTGACATGGAAGGATGGAGTTCTTACAATTTCAAGTAGGAACACATTTTGTACATTTAATAGAAATAATAACCCAGCTGCTTTATGAATCATGTTTTTGTAAAGAAAAACAGATGGCATGTGAATAGTCTTGTACTTCATTTACATTTCACTGTAGGATATCCCCAGAGCTAGTGTTCTCACTGGAAATGTTTTGTTGTATTTTGTTTTACCAAATAAAAGCATAATCACTCTACCATACTATTTTACAGCATCTAATTAGGGCATGCAAGTTTACACATTATAATTAGTATTTTTGTCATTCATTATCTATGTCAGACTTGTTAATATGGATGTAAACATTAGCTTTTTAAAAACAAATCATGTTACCCAAAATAAACAATAATGGCCTCTTGGTTTCCAATTGTTGAGGAGCAAAGTCATGCATACACACAAAAAGAAATGTATTTCTCTCTGTAAACACTTACTGTATATGTAGGTCCATTAGTATTTATTAGAACATCAAGTAACCAGATTTTATTTACTTAATGCTATTATTGGACAGCTTTTGCCAAGATAAGATGAGATAGTAGTGGTGGGACCCAACCAAGACGTAACTTCGCTGTAGTATTTTAGCCTTCAGTGTTTTTCCTCTGCCAGGTAATGTGGATTTCCTATTAGCCCGGTGTTGATGGCTGGAGTGTAATGCTGGTTCCAAGGGATCAGCCTATTTGTAGCCTCCCTGGCACATCAACAGACATAATGGTGGCGATACTGGCTCCAGGGATCAATAAAAGTGGGGCCTCCCTAGCCCCTCAGCATGGTAATCGTCTGGAGGAGCACATTGCATGGGGTCATTAGGTGGGCACCTCCTGTCTCCCGTGCTTCGTCGATTAGCCCACGATACCTCAGAAAGACTCAACAATAATGCTAACATCCCAGCACTACTCCACTCCATCCCCCACTTAACCCAACCCAGTTTACTTACCTTAGCCATCCATTCCTTTTCATTGATGTTAACTCCCTCTATTACCTCTTCTGAAGTCCCCAATTGGCCTCTTCTCAACTAAAGCCAGTTGCTTCTATTCTCTGCCTCCTCACAAAGTCTATATTATATTACGCACTTCCTGTCCATTGAATCCGATATCTCTGAGAAACCAGATGGAATGCATGACGAATCCCACCTCTACTGGAGAAACCCGGATTCTACGTCCCCACTATTCCACCTCAGTGGCTAATTCAGCTTACCAGAGTTTCTTCCTCTCATATGCCTAGTCCATTGAATCCTCCATGGCACTGCTAGCTCCACAAGGTGTGCTAAGACTGACCACAAGGCAATGTCTCCTGGATGGAAGAATGTTGTCATCTTTGTGTCAGTCGTTCTTCCAGTGCTAATGCCGAGCATTGCATCACCTTGCCATTACGCCATTTGAAGCAGCTACCATAGAGTGCTACCCTGCTAAGGCATCGTGAAACTCCTAGCCATTTCCTAACGTATGAACTAATACAGACTTCCATTCTCACTACTTTTGACAGGGCAACCACATATACAGTAAGAGGCCACAGCAATCTTGGAAGAAGATCAAACTGAAAGTACCACTTAAGCAAGCCCGGTAGTGCACCACTGTCGATCCTCTTCAGCTCTTGAACTGCCTGCTGTCTCTTCTCTCCCACTCTGACTTTGTCATTTAATTCCCCATCGTACCACCCCCTAAGACTTTCTACTGGCTTTTGTAGATTTGAATGGTCTCATCATCAATATATAACACTTCATCCACTACTTTGCCTTTGATGGAGATGCTCTTTGACTTGGCGGGCTTGAACAGCACACATGCCTGTAACAGGGAGAGCAGCCTGTATAGTTATTTATTTAGAACAGGGTATTCCCCACTGTCCGTGCACAGTTTATTTTGTGTTTTGTATTATGATGTATTTATTTATTTATTGTTTATATATATATATATATATATATATATATATATATACACACACACACACACACACACACACACACACACACACACACACACACACACACACACACACACACATATATATATATATATATATATATATATATATATATATATATATATATATATATGATGGCATAGCCATGTGTTTTTGTTATTGTTTTGGAATTTGTGTATTTTTAAATGACGGCGCAGACGCGTTAGTTTTGTTATTTTGTTTTTATTTAGACGTGTTCTGGCAGAGGCGAGGGAGTAACTCGTCCTCTGCCAGGAATGATTAGAAACCTTGTGCAGAAGGTGGCCACCTCCCGAATTAATTAAGTGATTAATTTGTTACTAAATTGGGAGATGGTCCCCTGTATATAAACCTGCAGCTCTTGCACTCTGGGTGGGGTGTTCGAGAGGTGGAATAAGAGCGAGCAAGGAGAGATTAAATTAAAAACAAAAAAAAACATATAGGAACAGTGAAGGCGATTGCCCAGCCTGAGCTATTTGTGTTCATATTTTATTTTTATTTAAACCTTTTATTTTTGTGCTCTGTGAGCAGTGTTTGTTTTTGTTAAAATATGTTATTTATTTGTGTTTAATAAACGGCGCACAGTGCGTCTTTTCACTGCAGTACTTGCCTGTGTGTTTTCAGTTCCTGCTTCTGGTCTGACGTCACCGCTCAGTGTCATCCTGTCACAGTGCCCATCTGATGTTATCTGCTAGTTTGCCAAGTAACTGATTTGTGCAGGCTACCACTGTAGTCATGGTGGTCATATCATCCCTGTGTGGTCTAAGTGGTGGCAGACGCATGCCAGAAACCAGCCGTTCTCCTCCCACTACACTTTGTGAGGCACTAATAATGACTTCCATTGACATGGTGAAGACCAGTGGAAAAATGTCATGTTTCTGACTTCGAGAAACTGCAAAATAATGGTAAATTCTAGAGTTGAAAAATAGAACTACAAGTCCTTGAAGTAAGCAAGTCCCTGTTATGGTACTGGGCACAATGAAAAACCTTAACGCAGCCCAAAGGAGCTTATGTGGCACTGAATCATATGCATTCTCCTTTTCCAGTGAACTGAATCTTCTGCTAGATCACACAGCCATGCTCCAAGCATCCCCGGAAACCTGGGATACCAACTTTCTGTATGGAGGTGTTGATCATGTGTTTTTTCAATAGATAATTTGACAACCTTTGTGCCACAATGCTGAGCAATATCTTACATTTGAAACCTAACAAGGAAATTGGACACTCTGCGCCATACCCTTCGGACTGCCTGTTTTACCACACTACCTTCATCAATCCGACAAGACTTAGAACCCCAGGTGCACTCTTGTAAACTTGGTATTGTACACCATGGGGCCCAGGCTATGATGAAGCCCTTGCTTTCTTCATGGCTTGCTCCACCTTCAACTTAAGAGCAGAGTCCATTTGGTATTGACACAAGCACCCCTTATCTTGGATCAACATATGTCTGTTCAAGAGATCTCTCAAACTTGTGCTTAGTTGCTGTAAATATACTATTTTTTTTTTTTGCTCCTGAATAAGTTCTTCATAAACTTGAATGGATCTTTATAAAAGCTGGTTCGTGAATGCTCCTTTTTACAGCACTTTTGTAGGCGCTCCGCTTTGCGCAACTTTGCAAACTTATGTTTTAGATAATTTTGTAGAAGACTGAGGTCCTCTTTCAAGTTTTATTCAGCCCTCCACTGCTTCCTCAGTTGCACCCTTTCTCAAACCAGACAATCAATGGCTGCCATCTAGCCATTCCTGGAATCTGAATTATTTGGTGCTTTCTATCTTCTACTCCAAACCTCTCACACCCGTATGCATATATGGTATTGCCAAACATATCCAGCTTCCTTTCTACTGTTTAACTTAACTTCTCCAGCAAAAAGTAGAGGCCTATGTCAACCATGTGTCAAGCCATTTTCTCAGAGTCTGTTGGCCACTTAACCCTTGGTTTGCATTCATTAACACTAGAACTGCCATGTGGATCAATCTGGTCCATTTTGGATTTAAAATGTTAATTACTTTTCCATTGTAAATCGTATGTGTATGCCCGTTTTTGACTTTTCTAAAATATATTAATTAAATATCCAGACTGACTTTGATAGCCAGAATCACAAAAATGATAAAGTTATAAACAGTTCTACCTAGAACCGCCATGTGTGTCAATGTGACCCAGGCATTACAATACATGTCTTAACATAACGTAATATATTCTATTTTTTTGCAAATGCAGCAAACAAGACATGCCTCCTCCTTCTAGCACACATGTTTCTTTTTTATTTGAAGCCTTTCTTTGTTTGTAGACTATGACACAAAGATTGCTACTATTATGGATTTGATAGATGCAAACTCAGTGAAAGCCTAGTTGCTTATTTTTCAATGTACCTGGGAGACAACAATCCTTTATTTTGTTCCACAAATGCAACTGGAAATATATCAGAAGGAAATATTTAATCTTGAAAGTATTCATTTTGATTGGAATACAGCAAGCTACATTCAGATGCATATAGCAAACTGAAATGACAGGTAGGATAACAACTTATGTGCCTAAAATAAAGTACCATACCGGAAGCAGTGTAATAATTCATTTTTATGTAGTATTAGAAACAATGATTTCTGTTTTATAGTTTTGTGTGTACATATACCCATTTACACCTGTACACGGGTATATGTACATGCCCGTTTCTTTTGAAATGTGTATTTTATTATATTTTTTCACTGTTTATAGTCGTGCTATATGCGCTAATTTAAAAAATAAAGCCTTTTATGTTTAATTTTGCATTTAAATACAGTGTTTCTGCAATGCAAATGTTAGATATGATGTTCGTGAATAAACCTTTTCAATTGTATCCGATAGTATGTCTTTCATTTTCATAACAAAGCAGTTTAAAAATGTATTGGTCAAAGTGACCCATATGGCGGTTCTACGTAGTTCAAAATTCCAACGGTTCTGGTGTTAAGGTTCCTTTTTCTCCCAGGCTGGTTCATATGACTTGGCTCACCAGGATCATTGGTTTCATCACTAGCTGTACTCCTACTGAAACTCTCATCTATAACACAAATCCACCATAATTTCTGTTTACTGATTTGTTGTCACTGTAGGTTGAATTGTTTACTTGTTTTACACTTACATGTTTGTTATGTCCAATTGTCATTTAAAAGGGAAACCTCCTCCCCAAGGTTTAGGATTTTTGTTAGATTGAAAAGTTTTTTTTTTTTTTTTTTAATTAAATGACTTTATAGAAATTATAAGATTAAATAGACTTTTGTGTTTATTGCATGAACATCAATTGACTAATATATTTTATTATGTAGACTGAACCCCTGGCTCTCCCTGATAAATATTAATGTTAAACAGGCAGGTGCTTCAAAATAGTCTCAAAAGGTATTGACTGTATGTGGTCTATTTTTAAATTGTTTACTCCAGCTTTTAAAGAAATCTTTTTGAAAGTAGACAAATGGCTTCTGTTTATTTTTATTTGTATTACACTACAACTAAGTAATATTGATATAGATCATTTCAGAACTCTTAAAATTATTTTTAAATAGTTAATGATTATTACTGAATTAATATTTGTATTTAAAAAAAATACAAATTTTCAAGCAGTGGAAGAAACATTCAATTATAAATTATGAAATAAATGTGATTGGAAGGAGGCATAAAAGGCCTTTCTGCACAACAAAAATAATTACACAGCTCTGACTCAGTTTAAAAAAAAATGTTTTGTAGACTTTTAAGTAATTATTATCTTTTAAAAATTCTGTCAGCTTTACCTATTATAGGTCTCACATATATAAAAAGAAATACCTCTTTGAACTCTCCTCCAACAAAGGACTACTAATTTTGTTTGTGTGTTTGTTGGCATGGGCTTGAAAGGTGGGGACATCCTGGTAACAATTCATGCAGACTGAATAGCTTTTGAAGAGCTGGTAATTAAGTTAGCCTGCATGAAGCACATTAAATGTTACCTGATTTAGATGAAGCTCATTCTAATGGGTACCAGGACTAGACAGATTTAGACATACAGTTGATTATATCTCTTCATGCAATAGATATTTCTCTGTCACTTAGCAGTGGCTGTCAAGAACGCTGTCACCTTTTCCAAATAGTCTTTAATTTAGGCAGGGTTTCCTGCTGACATGTTGAATTTTGATTATTTCTTTCTGTCATTCTGTCTGAAATGATTATTAGTATTCCTGGGCATAAATTAAAGAAGAGCACAGAGCATGTTGAGAATTTCTTCATCTTGTTTTTTTAATGCCTCTGATCAAGTCCAAATAGAATAGAATGGAAATCAAATCCGACCAATGGAAATAAATGTAACGTTTAAATGTAACTGGCTTGATTACTATTGGTAGCTATACATCAAATTGGTGTAGCATTGCTGAAACAATAGACTTCTCTAATATGGCTTGATGTTTGTCACAAAAATGAAGACTAGTCCTGGGCACTGGTACATCACGCCAGCTATGCACACTACCACTTCTCTACCGCTGAAAGAGAAATGGCTGTTTCCATGTATCAAGATGCAGGATATTCTACAGGAAAACTACAACTGTCCTTATGGTACTGGCACTGTAATCTATATGCTGCTGATGTGAATGGTATGTGGGGAATTGAGGCATTTGTCACAGAGTACACTTTAATAATAGCACAGACGTGCCATGGAGTGCCCAAAACTGTGTCATCACATGGTTTGTGATCTGTTTGTTTTTACCTCTTTTTAAAAAATGTAAAAGATGAAAAATATTAAAAGTAACTTTTTTATTTTTTAAATTCAGATTCACATGCAGGTTTGTATATTTGTGTATTGCACGTTTCAGTATGCCTGTTGTTGTTATGATGTGCTGTAATAAAGTTACTGAAAGTAAACAGTCTGCATCCTGTTGCATTTCTGTAACTTGCAATTCAAACCAGTGAATAATTGTTGTTGATGTTGGGCTGACTGTATTGCCACTGACTCACCAAACACTATTCTCAGGGTTTATTTTTAAATAGCTAGGTAGAACATTTAGGACACATAGAAAGCAGACTTTATTCTATGTGATTTTTAAAGACAAAATCAAAGTGTTTATACTAGAACAGATACTTTCTTTCCTTAAACAGAAAAGGGTAAATTATAAAAGTGAATATTTACATATTTTCCAATGGCTTGGTCTGGAACAGAGATTAAACATAGTTTGAAGGATAACATTCAAGGTGCTTACTAGCGATTACGGTATTGATCAATCAGGTAAAAGGAAATCTCTGCTCCATTTTCTGATTCCATTTTAAACACAAATTTAGTTTACAACTTAGGTTCGAGAGGATGGACAAACCCCCACACATTTATCACTTCATCTAATTGATTGATATCATCTAATGAATCCAAATTGAATAATTACCGCAACCATAAACAACCTGTTTACTCACCCTTCCTTTTGCATTTGTTTGTTTGCATTCGCCATGGGAGGTATTATTATTACAGTATCTCCGTGACAACAATTTATTTGCTGTTTTCTCCCAAACAGAATTCTTATGTGATGCAACTTGCTTTGGTTACCCCCACGACAGCTGATTCGATCTGCAATAATTCCAACCCTGGCTTTCTCGGCCTCCTTGGTGGAATCTCCACAATCCTCGAGATATGCTTCAACGGTCAGCTCGAAAGCTGTCTCTGGTTCGCCCCAGCACTCGAATTGATACCAGCTCTCCAGCTCCAGACATCAAGAACTGGACAGTTCCAAAACTCCAGCAACAACTTCTCAATAATAATATCCCTTTTAGCGCTTCTCTCACAAAGAGAAGCTATTCAATATTTACTTCACCTCTCTGCAATCAAGTCCCGGTCAGACGCTGCGGGTGCAGACATCTTGAGATACGTCACCCTGCTGCTCTAACTCCTGCTGCCTCCACTTCAATCAGTCTAGACGCAGTTCGGCAACCCACATCAGCTCAACTATCTGCTTTAGCCACAGGCGTCCAACAGGCTCCTATTCAACCAGGTGTCCAACCCTCTCTATCAGGTTCATCAGATATTCAAAATTTTCAGTTTTTGTCGACGGGTGATCAGACGGCCCCCACAGCATCAATGGCTCATCAATATTTCACATCCACTGCAGGCGTCTAACAGCCCTGTGGCAGGCGTGAGTGGTGTGGTGAATAAAACGATTGTCCAGACAGTTATGTTCCCAAAAACATCTGTGTTTTTAATAAACAAAACCAAAAAGAACCATAAAGAACCAACCCTCTACCATCAATGGTATTGGGGAGAAGATGGCTGGTTTACAGACCAAAACAAAGAAACAATAACAATCCAACAGTCCCGTGCATGAAAGTGTACTCTTTAATCCACAGGGTGGTGCTGGTGGTGAGGCCCCTGAGAATTTATAGTAATAAAGTTGCTTAAAATCTCTGGCACATATTACTCTTGGATGCCTCTTTTAAAACCTAAAATTAAAACCCTAATCACCCTGAAAAATTTTTTGACAAGCAGCTGGTCTCAAAACTAAAGTGTCACTTTGCAATATATATATAATATATATATATATATATATATATATGCCATATATAATATATATATACTATATATATAACGTTTCTCTAAAAATGTCCTTATACTCTGACAATCATTGTGCTTTTACCCATATGAAGGAATGCACATGCTGTCCCTATAATTAATGACTGTGCTTCACGTCTGTAGTTGACATAACCAGCTGCATGTGTCATTTGTTCACAGAAGGATTTTTTCATGTTGCTTAAAAACCCATAATTTGCAGCATTGATTGTTAATATGTATTTTCCACTATCAAAGTTCTTTCAGATTTCAAAAGTTCTTATCTTTTATTTATATTGTAAGCACAGCAACCAGACGGAACCAAGTGTACCCCTGTTTGTTGGTGCACTGATAGTGATGTTAATTGCAGGATTTTTTGCAACTCAGAAAAGAAAACCAACATCAATCTAAAAGGAAAATAAGATTATGAAGCAGAAATTAATCAGCATAAAGTGAGAAAAGTAGACCTATAACAGGTAGTTTCAAGAAGTGGACAGTTGATTATTGTTGTGTCGAGAACAAACAGAATGTCTCATATTTGATTTGCAGAGAGACCATTGCCATTATGAAATAATATAATCTCAAGTGGAATTACACAACTAGACACGTGGATCAGTATGACAAATATCAGGAGAATACTGTTTTAAGAAAACCTTGCATTCACAGCTGCAGCTCTTCCAGAAGGCAAAAAATGAGTGAACCATTGCAGCAAATGACATGCTGAGTGAAATGGTTGCTAAATCTGGGAAACCATTTAGTGAAGGGGAATTTGTAAAAGATTGCATGTTAAAGGTAGCTGAGATTACGTCCCTGAAAAAAGAACAATGTTCAGCAATGTAGCAATGGTAGATAGTGCTCAGCTAGCTGTATATTTTAGAGTTGTGTGAACAGGCTGGCTGTAGAGGTGACGTCAGACCAGAAAGGAGTACAGAAACAAGCAGTACTGGTAGATAAAATAAAAGGTTTAAACAGAAAACAACAAAAAACAAAACATTTTGATAAAACAAAAAGGTGCGATGGCCAAAACAGAACAAACAAAACGAACACACACTAACCAACAGTGATGAACACTAAACAAACAAGTACCGTGCTGGTCCTCCAGCAAGACTTAGCAATTGCTTATTATTTCTTACTTTTTCTTTTATTCTCCTCACTCTCTCCCATTCTTTAGTCCTGAACACAAAACCCTGAGTGAGTGCTTTGTGCCTCTATATAAACAGCTGTGATGAGATTTAATTACTAATTAATCATTCACTTGAATCTTGACACCTGAACTAATTTGTGCAGTCCCGTGCTCACATATTTTATCTGAAAGTGAAGTGATTATGAAATCCCCATGCTTAAATACAGCTATATATTTTAAATCACTTGTGCTACACAGACCCATTTATATCTTGTGCACCAATACCTATACACCAAAATTAACACACCGCACGCAACATATAACACATAACACACAACACACACATGGGCGGGGCACACAGCCACAAGGTGTTAATTTGAGTTTTGAAGTTAAGGAAGAACTGTTCTCTTGTCCACAATGCACACTAGAACAACATCAAATTATTTAAAGAAGCTGAAGAAGTCTTGCTATCTAGAGCTAGGCTTCCATAGCAATTATTGGCTGACATAACAACAGATGGCGCCCCATTGATGATTGGGAAAAAAGAATGGCCAGGCAGCATTTGTGCTGGGCAATATGAAAGAACAAAACACAACAAAACCAGTGACTTTAAACTATTTATTCATCAACAGGCACTATGCATGACCACTCCTTTTCACCCGCCATGCAGAAAGTTGACACGTTTTAATTTTAGCCCATAGGAAAGTTGAATACTAGACCCCTGGTTTAAATGTTGATTTAGAAAGTTAAGCACTGTTATTTGTATGTGGCATGTGTAGTTCTGAATGACCCAAATACAACATTGTACTGTACATTATGTAAGATAGCAGGGAGGGGGTTAAAATCCTTCCCTGCTAAAACATGTGAGAATGCAATGTGTCTTAATTGTTTTATTGTTTAGTAATCCCCTGCACCTGGTGCTAATTGTAAATTGGAGCCAGGTGCAGGGTATTTAAAGGATACAGCCAGGCTGTTCAGGGCTGCTGCGTGGAGGGAGGCAGAAGGTGTGGTCTGCTTTCGAGCAGTCAATGTGAAGTGCTGTGTGAAACCTGTATGAGTTTTTGTGTTTGGTAACAGGTAAACGGCTTAGCCGTCCTGTGTGTTAGTCAGGGACCTGTTGGTGTATAGGCAGAGCTCCAAAACGGAGTTAGGTTTTGTTTTTGTTTATTTGATTGGTGTTTATTAATTAATTTATTTTTCCTGGGTCTGCTTTTTAAAGGGGCAACGAACCATGAGAGTTGAAAGGATCTTTCACAATTACTAATTGTGTATCACATACAGTAGGTGTTCAGAGAAATCATAATAAAAAAAATAGTAATTGCAGAGCTTTATATGTTTCTTCCCTGACCTGAATGCAGCAGTTACAGTACATTTAAAAAAAAAAAAAAACTGCCATTGCATCCACAAGATTGATGAGCTGTCACTCTAAAAAAAAAATCTAATGTGCTCACAAATGTCAACCCCCAGAAATAATGTGCAGACGATTAGCTCCATGGTGAAAATGGTTATTAAGACTACCTCAGTGGGCCTATTTGCACCCAGCCTGACTTATTGGTAATTTCAATAAAGATTAGTGAGGTGTGAATGATAAACTGGCAGGAGGACCAGGGACTTTCTGATACCAGCTGTGTTTAAATTCTTCATCTGACTGCACTGGTAGCCTGATTTAATCTTTTATTTTAGCCTTGACCCTAAGACCTGGCTCAGCAGCCATCACTGGAAGACTTCTGGACCTCTATGTGCAAATACTGACCTGAAATTATTAGTCTCTATGAGTTTTCTATCAGGGATTGGAGGAAAGAATGCAGTGCAAAATCTGACTTCTAATAATGCAGTGTTTTTCAAACTTTTGCCCCTTTCCAAGTAATCTAGTCTACTGCATACCCCCATCTGAGATAGGGTCATAATATACCTATGAAAACAGCTTTTAGGACAAGTGACAGTGGCATTTCCAAACTTGGTCGCGGCGCCATGTCTGTGACACACTCAGTTTCGACTGTGCTTTACTTATTTAAAAAAAAAACACACAGACTTCATTATACTACACATACAAATTGCATCAAAATAAACTTCATAGATTTGAATCTTTCTGAATCTCAGTTTTCACAGTCAGAATATTAAAAAGAAAAGTTTAAATATTTTGGGCAGGCATTTTGAAAACAAACTCTCAAAAAGTACATAACTGGTTAGTGCTATTTGTCCGGAATTCCTACAATATTAGGTGTGGTATTAAAAGATATTTAGGTTGGATTAAGTGACGTGCATCAGGTTTTTACAGATGTCCAGTCGAAGTTCCCACCCTCTGAAACAATGACAACAGCAAGTGCTGCTGCTGTGAGTGTTTGAACTAAGGCACCAAACAGCGTTAAGGAGAAGCAGATTCCTTTTTGTGCAAAATTGTGTCATTGTTAACAAATGGGGTGATGCATGAGATCTATATATATTTGGCAAAAGTAGTAACGGGACAGAATGATGTGTAACTCTTACAGTTTATAACATGTTAAATCTTAACTTCGGTCTTGATATATAGCTGGGCTGTCTGACCATTTATCAGTTTATGTATCAGTAATGGTAGCTATTTTATTTGCGAAAATTAAAATAGCTGAATTAAAAACAGTCATATTTACAGACTCATTATGTATGCTTAATGTTTTAAAAGGAGATTTGGTTAATAGGAAGGATATCCTTTTTGAGATAATTTAAAGACATAAGGATTCTTCAATATAGGGGATTAAAGTTAAATTAACATGGATTACTTGGTATTCTGGGCAATGAAATGATAGACTTAGCAGTAAAAAAATGGGTTAAAAAGGGAGAACATTCATGTGTTGATTCCTCTGATATCTCAGGAAATGGGAATTTTAGTAAAAAAAAGCAATAGTATAAGAATGGCAGGAAAGATGGGATAAGTGCAAAAGGAGGGTTTTATTATAATATTCAGAAAGAGGTTAATAACAGCTGGTTAAACGAGGAGTGGGGAAGGAAAGAGAACAGATCTATGTATAGGCTATGAATTGGACATATTACTATAAATAAGCATTTATTTAGATTAGATAAACATATCAATGGTTTATGTGAGAAGTGTAAAATTCCAGAAACGGTTGAACATTATGTAATAAAGTGTGAGAAATTTGAAGAACAGAGAAAGAACTTGAAGTTGGTGAACATGGTGATATATTGTATGACCTAAGCATTAGTAGCTTGTTGGGAAAAGGGAAAGAGGAAGGATAACAACTGAATCTATTAGAGAAACAGGAAAAGCAGGAAGAGGCAGTAGTCATCTAAATGTATAGATGGAATGCACGCCTAAAAAAAATAAAACTACAATATTATGTATTAGATATTAGAAATATGCAGCATGAATAGTATTTCAAGTGCGCTATATGCACATATATAAGTAACATGATTAGTGTGTGTAGAAACTCCACTAAGAATACATGGGATACATTTAAAAGGCACGTTTTTACTTGCAAGCCAATGCGTGATTGACAGCAGTGACATAGATGGTATTACTGGTCAAAAGTCACAGGGCAGCTTAGATAGTGCAAACACTCACAGGGCTAGTAGTAGCATCAGTACAATTCACAGTGGATCTGATTCTACAACTATACTAGACCATTTAAATATATGGATTTGTAATATGGAAAGGAAGTTAAAACATGTAGAGGACATAACTTTCTAATGCACAGATTTAGTTTAAATTGGATTACATTTATAACATTAAAAAATGCTTCATATTAATTATTTATGTTGATATTCACATTATCTTCTTTTTCAGTGGCAAATGCATTAATCCAATGTTGTATAATAACATTCTTTACAAATTATTAATATTTATAACTCTGTAGACTTGCCATAACCTCCACTCTCTCTCCTCCTCTGTCCTTGCCTCCATCGCTCTCTCACCTCCCTCCTACTGACTCTCTGTAGACCCTGCTACCTCTACCCACTTCTCCTCCCTCGACACCCTATCTCCTCACCTCCCGACCTGCCCGTCCCTCCCCTCCCCTCCCCATCCCTGGCTCTCCTCTGTGCTCCACTCTGCTGAAAAGAAATGGAAGAGGACCAAACTCCCTGCTGTCATAGACCTCTACCACTCACTCCCTCCTCTCCTCCTTCTCCAACCCCAACACCCTCTGACTACCTTACTAACTCATCCTCCTTCTCCTCCTCCTTTCCTCTTTCAGACTCTGTCCTCTCTTCCCTCCTCCAGGGCCACAAACCCACCACATGTGCCCTGGACCCCCTATCCACTTATCTCTTTCAAGCTGCTGCTCCTTCTCTACTCCCCTTCATCTCCCTTCTCAACACCTCTCTCCTCTCTGGCCTCTTTCCCCCTGCATTCAAGTAAGCGTATATCACCCGCCTCCCCAAAAAACCTACCCTCGACCCCACCTCCCTCCAGAACTACCGTCCTGTCTCCCTCTTACCCTTCCTCTCTAAAATCCTCCAGGAGGTAGTACATCGCCAATTATCTGCTTTCCTGTCTAACCACTCTCTGCTTGACCCTCTCCAATCTGTTCACTCCACTGAAACTGCTCTCCTGTCTGTCACTAACTGGCTAATCTCTGCCTGTGCTGCCTCTTTCTCCTCTGTCCTAATTCTCCTCGATCTCTTTGCTGCCATTGACACTGTCAATCACTCTATTCTCCTATCCTTTCTCACTGACCTGGGAATCTCTGGCACTACTCTGGCCTGGTTCTCCTCCTACCTCTCCAATTACACCTACCAGGTAACCTGGCGTGGCTCAACCTCCACACTTCACCATCTCTCAACAGAAGTCCCCCAAGGATCAGTCTTGGGTCCTCTCTTATTCTCTCTCTACATCCACTCCCTGGGCCCCCTCATCGGATCCAATGGTTTCTCATACCATTTCTATGCTGATGATGCTCAGATGTTCTTCTTCTTTTCCCCCTCTGACCCCACCATCCCTTCCTGCATATCTACCTGTCTATCTGCTATCTCCTCCTGGATGCACTCGCATCACATCAAACTCAACTTCTCTAAATTTGACCTCCTTTTCTTCCTCTCCTCATCTTCCCCCTCGTCTGATCTCTCTATCTCCATTCCTCTGGAATCTACAATGTTCTCTCCCTTCTCCTCAGCCAAGAACCTCGGAGTAAACCTGGACCCCTGCCTCTCCTTCTCCCAGCACAACTCCACTCTATTACGCACCTGCCAGTTCTTCCTGAGCAACATACGAAGAATCCGACCCTTACTCACCAACTACTCCATGCAACTCCTCGACCAGGCCCTCGTATTCTCTCTCCCAGACTACTGCAACTGCCTCCTGGCCGACCTCCTTGCGTCCTCCATCTGTCCGCTCCAGCTCATCCAGAACTCTGCTGCTCGCCTGGTGTTCTCTTTGCCTCACTTCTCTCACGCTACTCCACTGCTCCACTCACTCCACTGTCTCCCAATCACTGCTCACATCCAGTTCAAGACTTGTACTCGCCTACTGATGCCTTGACTAGACTGCACCCAGCTAGCTCCAGACACTCATCTCTCCCTACCACCCCACCCAACCTCTCTGCTCCGCCTGCACTAGAATACTGGCTGACCTCCTTTCCTACGGATGTCAGGACTGCTCAGTCCTTGACCATGTTCCGGTGCCTTCTCAAGACACACCTCTTCAGACAACACCGTAAAACTCAACTCTTTCCTTCTGGACAATATAGGACTGTGCCTTTAATGCACTTTAACTTGCACTTATCTGCTCACTATTTTACTGTATTTAATCCTGCACATAACCCAATCTGTAGTATTTTGTATTTCACCTACACTCGTATCTAACCCTGATGTAACTATCAACACTGTTATCTGCCCCAATATCAAATCGTATTGTGTTTTGTATTTGTTCTTATTAGGACTGAAGTCATTGTATTTTGTATCTTGCTCTTAATTGTTGTGTAATTCTTGATATGTATTTTTTGTATACAACTGTAAGTTGTCCTGGATAAGAGCATCTGCTAAGAAATATATTATAAATAATAGTAATAACACAGCTGGGAAAAATAACAACCTCTGATTGGTTAAACAGCATCACATGACCATATGTATATATAGCGTATACAATGGCTTGTATACTAATGAGTCGCTTCACACTGATTAAATCACTACACACCACTGCATTCTAAATTCCGTAACACACTGCCATTTTATTTGTTATTAGTTACAAAACCACTGCCAAAAATGAGTGACATTCCACCTATCTCCTTTAATATATTTGGTGATAAAACTCCAGATAGCTGCTACAACACCAACTTTCTGAGTGAAGACAGCAGTACATCTGAAGAGAAAAAAAATACAAATAAAATAAGTGCACCTACAAGAGCAGACACATAACAGTAGATGAGGAACAGCTAAATGAAATAGAAGAAAACAAGATTGAAAATTGGATTTGCCTGCCAATCATGGCAATGTCACAGAGAGGTTATGGAAGGAGTGTCATATCTCTCTGAGTGGTCAGAAGGCAGGTTTTGGGGGGGTGGGGGGGGGGGGATTGATCGACCAATAAAACTGATGCTCTGCTATTCCATCACTCTTGTCTTTCTAGGAGAAACGACAGCGAGAGTTGGGTTCATCAAACATGGAGTAAACAACAAAGCAAAGTACGCCAGTGTCTGGAAAGAGAAAAAGGGGAAAGCAAGCCCGGCTGAGGAAGGCAGCCTCTATTACATAACTGAGTGTCACGTTGTTAGTTTAGCTGGGGAAGTCTGGGCAACCCCTTGAGTGATAGCTAGGGAATAAGAGAGCGTCACAGAAACGTGAGCCACACCGGAGAGTGGAGGCTGTGGGACTCTACAGGAAGCAGCACCTTTTTAGTTTTATTACAGTGTTTTATTTTTCTGTTTTCGTTTCACTTCCTGTTTCGAACATTATGTTCTGCACCTGTGTGTGCTATATCATCTGCCTTAAAAAGGTACAGAGACTTTTCATCTTTTCATACTCCTCATCTACCCTTTGACCCTTTGTGCCTTAAATAAAAATTGGACGCCGGTGAGGCAGCATCAAGGAAACTTTCTGACTCGCTTTGACTTTTTTTACTTTTTAAACTAACTTTTGATCCAGTTTTATAAATTTTTATTACAATTTTAATGGTAATAAATAATAAATTTAATAGCAGACTCTAGGACTCAAGTCCGGGACTTTGACTTGTGTCTTGTCTTGGAAATTCGGGCTTCGTGACTGAAACATATTAACGACGAGTCCTTTTTTATTTTGAATTACACAAGAAATTCTACCTTTTCACTCCAGCTTCCCCTAAAACTTCCACCAGCAACTACATCCCTCAGAATACAATGTCTTCAGTTACTAGGAAACTGTGCACAATAAAAATAAAATATTATCCAATCACTGGTTAGCCATGTTGTCTTTGTAGCCAATCATAGTAAGAATAAGAAATTGGAAGCAAGTTAAGCTGTAGCATAAACACCCCCCCCCCCCAGTCCAGTTCCATCGTTCAATCCAACTGCATAGTCTATACAGTGGCAAAGATCAGGGTCGATATTTTTAGGGTTGACGTTTGTAACGTTTGCTAGTTATTCGTTTTAAAAAGACAAACGAATGTCAGTCTGGTTACAGTCAGACAATTGAATAATATATATATATATATATATATATATATATATATATATATATATATATATATATATATATATATATATATATTACTGCAAACAATAGAACATAGGCCATCTTAGTAGTTTTGAATTTACTGAAAACAAAAATGAATGAAAAAAGAATAATCATACTTTCAGAGCTTCTTAATTCATATCACAAAGTCACTGTGATTAAACATACTGTACTGTGCTTCTAATCTCCACTCGATCCCAACACACTCTATCACTGTTTGCAGGTGTATTCTGGAATTAGGAACCTTTTACCTGCCTCCAGTGTTTCACGGGACCCATTCTCATGAGACACACTCTAGAGAGGCAAGGGGAGGGGGGTGGTGTCTGTGAGCTTGTTAAACAGAACTGCTAGAGTGAGTGAGTGACAGCAGCAACACAGAGCGCCATTGTATATTCCTGAGAATGTTACTGATTCTCCCCCTTCTGAAGAATAAATGACCTTTAACTGACAAACCGAGTGCTTTCATTTTACATATACACAACACAAATCAAAGTATTCTACTATTTATAATATTCAGTTCCAATTACCATCTCAGTTATTATACTGAATACAACGTGTACAATATTCAACCAACGTAATAAGGGGGTGTAGGGAAATAAGGTTTACATGAGCAACAGCAATTAATTCACCTGTCAAATTCAGTGTAAAACTAGCCACTAAAGTCTCAAATCAAAACTTGCCTACCGTCAGTCAGGCAGATATATCAGACTGATATGACAAAAGGACTGATTGATAGCAAAAAAGAATGACAGAATGACTTAATACCACTCCATAAACCAAAATGAAAATAATTTATTATGGATGAGGGAAAAACACATTAACAATAAACTGTGCATAAATACTGAGATCAAACACAAAGGAAAAATGACAATATGGTAAGTAATATGTGAAATCCAAATGTAAAGCTATACAAATAACAAAAAGCTCAATTATTGCTCCTTGTTGTATATAGAAAAGTTGCCAGTAGATGGTGTCTTGATGTTATCCTCCAATTAGAATGCATGTGGTTTGTATGAACTGGATGTCCCAATAAAGTCAAACGAGTTTGAAGACAACCTTGCCTCCGGCTTTGCATACGTTACATGGTGTCAGAAAAAAAGACAATAAAAAGACGAACATAGAATATACAGTAACTGGAGCAACTTAAACCACCGAGTAGTTTGTGTCTTCGTGATAATCTGCCAGAGAACTGGAAAACCTGGATTCAGAAATTGAACTGTTCCTGACAGCGAGTGGAATCTCTGAGAAGTCGGAGAAAGTACAGTGTGCCACGTTTCTCCACGTTGCCGGAGAAGAAGCCATTAAGGTATTTAATACTTTTGAATTTCCTAATGCTGAAGACAGATAAAATAGAAGTTCTGAAAGAGAAATTTAGGGAAATAATTTGCTGTATATTAGACACAGGCCAGTCTGAAACAGTAGATGTGTACATGACTGAAGGCCAAATATTGTGAGTTCGGGCAGCTCACAGAGTCTCTGATAAGGGACAGAATTGTGCAAGGCATTAGAAACGACCAGGTCAGAGACAGATTACTTAGAGAAGCGGATCTCACACTACAAAAAGCAGTAGATGTATGTCATGCTAGTGAGTGAATTGCAGTAAAATGAATGCGCTCCATGACGAAGCAGAAATTCAAGTTCACAAACTTTGGAAAGTTGTGCCAGACTCGAATAAATTAAAAAGCAACAGCTCAAAGAAAATGAGAGAATGCAGAAAGGAATTTTCCTGTGGTAGATGTGGTTACAAGCGTGAAAAGAGAGCATGTCCAGCTTTTGGTCAAATGTGCAAAGCCTGCTGCAAGAAAAATCACTTTGCTGAAAGGTGCAGAACGCATTCCCAGACTCAGCATAAGAAAGTACATGCATTAGATGAAGACGATACCAAAGAAGAAATGTTTGCTGGAACAATTGAGGTTGAAAAAGACAAAGATGAGAGTAGAATGCAGATTGAAGCTATTAACGTTGTTGAACTCAAAGATGATAGAATGATTAGACAGAAACCCTGAAAATAAATAATAAATAAGTTAAATTCACGCTTGAATTTAGAAGTAGAAATGATATTTTGCAAGAATAAGAAGAATTGTTCAAAGGTCTAGGATGTGTACCAGGGCTACATCATATTCAAGTAGATCCCTCAATCAAACCTGTTGTGCATGCACCCACAAAACTACCTGTAGCACTGAAAGACAGAATTGAAAAATTAGTTGCAAAACAAACCAAGCCTACTGATTTGGTAAACAGCATGGTGACAGTAGTGAAGCCTAATAAACTAAGAATCTGCATTGAAAAATAATCTGCAATAAAAAGAGAACACTACTCTATGCGTATTGCGGAAGAAGTACAAGTTGGAATGCCAAATGCCAAGGTATACTCAGCGCAAGATGCAAATCAAGGATTTGGGGAAATACAGCTGGAAGAAAAGAGTGAGAGACTGTGTACATTCAATACAGTATTTGGCAGATATAAATTTAAGAGAGTGCCTTTTGGAATTTCATTCACACCAGAAGTGTTCCAGAAAAGCATTGCACAGATGCTAGAAGGTATAGAAAGAGTTGAAAACATCATTGATGATATCCTAGTGGGGGGGTGAAGATGTGAAGCAGCATGACCAGAGACTAATTCAGCTGCTGTAAAGCGCACGAAGCATCAATCTGAAGTTGAACAAAAAGAAATGCAAAATAAGAATGATGGAAATTTGCTATATATGACACGTCTTGAGCAGTGAAGGGTTAAAACCAGACCGGAGAAGGTAAGAGCAATTAAGCAGATGCCAGGACCAGGAGACACTCGGCATTAATGAGGTTCATGGGCATGGTGCAGTACCTGGTTAAATTTATTCCAAACCTGTCTGATGTAAGTGCACCTTTAAGAAAATTGCTAGAAAATGACATCCTGTAGCATTGGGAAGAGCAGCAAAAGAAAAGTTTTGAAGAGCTTAAAACACTAGTAACTAATGTGCCTGTTCTGAAATTCTATCAGGTATGAAACCAATAACGTTGTCAGTGGATGCAAGCTCAGAAGGCTTAGGAGCAGTGATACTGCAAGAAGGTAACCCTGAAGCTTATGGTTCCAGATATCTTACTGATTGTCAGAACAAATTGAAAAATAGCTACTAGCAATTGTTTATTGATTATTCATCAGTACATATACGGGAAGCAAGTACAGGTAAAGTCAGATCATAGACCACTAGAATCTTCAAGAGACTTGATTCATTCACCTCCCAGACTGTAAAAGTTGATAATGAGGCTTCAGAGATACAGTATGCAAGTCAGCTAAAACCTCTAAAGAAATGTACATTGCAGATGCATTAAGCAGAGCATATCTCAAAGATGAGAATGAAGAATTACTTGATGAAGAGCTAGATGCTAACCTGTTAACAACTCAACTGCCCATCTCAGAAAAGAAATTGCAAGAATTCAAGTCAACTAGAGATAAAGACACAGAATTGCAAATGCTAAAAAAAATTGTAATAAAAGGATGGCCTGTAGAGAAAAACAAGGTATCCAAGAAAATTAGACACTACTAGACATTTAGAGAAGACATCACTTACACTGATCAGTTACTCTTCAAGAAATCCTAGCTGATATTCCCACAACAATTGAGGAAGCAAATGTTAGAGAAAATTTATGAAGCACATCTAGGCATAGTAAAATGCAAAGCGAGAGACAGAGACATTCTGGTTTGGCCTGGCATGTCAAAACAGATTGAAGGGAATGTTTCACAATGTGCTGTGAAGTAGCAAACACAAAAACAACAATCCAAAATAACCTATATTACCTCATGAAGTTCCAGAGAGAGCTTAGACAAGAATTGGAGTGGAACAACAATTTAGAGCATGTGTGGCTTACTACTCAAAATTCACAGAAATATCAAACTCAGTGTGACTACAAGCAAAGCTGTTATCATCACCATGAATCAATGTTTCCCAGACATTGTATACCAGTGTGGCAGGAACTGGCTGAGCGGTGACGTCAGACAAGAAGGAGGAACAGAAAACAAACCAGGGTACTGTAATGAAAAGACGTGGCGCGTGCCGTTTATTAATCACAAAAATAAAGTAAATATTTAAACAAAAAGACACTGCTCACAGAGCAGAAAAATTAAAGGTTTAAACTAAAATAATCATGAACACAAAATACAACACTCAGGTCCAGCTGGACAGTACCCTTCACGGCACTTCTGAGTTTAAGTTTCAGTTTCAGTTTATCTCCTCTCGCTCTCCTTTGTACACCCCCCCCCCCCCCCCCCCCGGAGTGTAGAGAATTGCAGGTATTTCTACAGGTCACCATCTCCCGTTTGGAAATAAATTAATCACTTAATTCGGGAGATGGCCACATTCTCCACAAGATTTAATCATTTCTGGCAGAGGACAAGTTACTCCCTTGCCTCTGGCAGAACACGTTTCAAAATAAAAACAAAAACAATAACAAAACACAATGCGGCTACGCCGTCATATATTATATATATATATATATATATATATATATATATATATATATATATATATATTTTACACAAAAATAATACAGGTGCGGACAGGGAGACTCCATTATAAAAATAACTGAACAGGGCTAATCACCCTTTTACATACCCCCCCCCCGTTGGGGGCGGCCCGCGGCCCCAGGCATCGCAAGTCAGGTAGTGTCCCCGGGCGGCATCCCCAGGTGAAGCACAGCAGGCAGCTACCCCAGGCGTAGCAGACCCCTTAGTGACCCTAGGCGAAGCAGACCCCTCAGCAACCCCAGGTAAAGCAGAGCCCCCAGCGACTCTAGGTGAAGCAGAGGAGAGACAGGCAAGGCAATGCGGGACACTCAGCAACCCTAGGTGAAGTGGGACCCTCAGCAACCCCAAGCGAAGCGGGACCCTCGGCAACCCCAGGCGAATTGGGACCCTCGGCAACCCCAGGCGAAGCGGAACCTTCGGCAACCCCAGGCGAAGCGGAACCTTCGGCAACCCCAGGCGAAGTGGGACCTTCAGCAACCCTAGGGGATATAAGAGAGACACAGGTTGTCCCAGACAATGCGGAGCCACAGGCTGCCCCAGACAATGAGGAGCCACAGGCAGCCCCAGGTGATGCGGAGCAACAGGCAGCCCCAGGCAAGGGCAGGCATTCCTGGGCAGTGCAAGGCAGGCCTCCCATTGCGGTGCAAGGCAGGCATCTGTGGGCGGTGCACGGCAGGGCAGCAGCTGTCCCTCAGAAGGGAATGACGGCAGCGGACCCTTGGGAGGCGACGGCTGCAGCGGACCCGTGCGAGGCGATGGCAGGAGGTGAGCCAGGACTAGCTGTGGTGCTGGGGTTGGCCCTCTTCGCAGCCACTGCGACCGGGTGGTTTTCAACTGTGCTCCCCTCAGCAACTTATGCAGGAGCTGCTGAGGCCCAGCAGGCTCTTGTCCTGGTCCAGCCTGTTGTGAAGGGAGAGGCAGCTCCCTTGGATGGTGGTGGTGGAGACAGAGGCTCCTCCCCTTCTTGCGGCGAAGGCGGCAGGGGCTCCTCCCTTTCTGGTGGTGAAGGCACAGGGGTTCCTCCCCTTCTGGCTGCAGTGGGGGAACCAGCAAGCATGCTCCCTCTGCTGGTGGAGGTGGGAGCAGCAAGTACTCCTCCCACGGCGGTGGAGGTGTCACCAGCAGGTATTCTCCCTCTGCTGGTGGAGGTGGAGGTGGGAGCAGGACGCAGTCCTCCCACAGAGGCAGAGGTGGAACCAGTAGGTATTCTCCCTCTGCTGGTGGGTACCTGGGCTGTGGATGCACCGACTCACCCCTCTTGGGCTGTGGATGCACTGTCTCCCCCCTTTTGGGCTGTGGATGCACCGTCTTCCCCCTCTTGGGCTGTGGACGTTCGGGCTCCTCCCACTCAGGCTGTAGTGTGGGTGGGTACAACAGGTGTTCCTCTGATGGGAGGGGGCAGTTCGCTGGGAAATTCCCCCACTCCCCACAGATGCAGCAGCAATACTGCACTCCCGTGCTGTGGAGGAGGGCTTCCCAGCCAACCTCCTCTTGTGGCTATATTCCAGTTCCACCTCATCTTCCTGAGGTGGAGAGTGGTAGCAGTCGGGAGACACGTGGCTGGTCTTGCCAACCTTGAAGCACCACTCCTCCCCCTAAAGCATGTCAGGCAGACTTGCTTCAGTTGTTGTCTTTCCTCCTCTTCCTCACTCCAAAAAGTTATATACAAAAAATAAATTTAAAAACTGCAGTACCCTTATCTGGCCTGAGTCCAGGAGGCGCTGGTGACCCCACGCTGGACAGGAAATGGCTGAGCAGTGACGTCAGGCCAGAAGGTGGAACAGAAAGCAAACCAGGGTACTAAAGTGAAAAGATGCGGCGTGCGCCGTTTATTAAACACAAAAATAAATTAAACATTTAAACAAAAATACACTGCTCACAGAGCAGAAAAATGAAAGGTTTAAACAAAAATAATCCTGAACACAGCTTGTTAGCTGCCCGGGTGCTGCGTTGTCCTCCGACGCTGTAGCTCCTGGGCGGCTGCACAGTGAATCCGCAGTATGTAAAGAAGCGGTTGGCTGATGGCACACACTTTGGACGACAGCGCGTGTTCATCTTCTCCGCTCCCGAGTCAGCGCAGGGGTGGTAGCGGTGAGCTGTGCCTAAATAATAATTGGGCATTTCAAATTGGGAGAAAATAACAAAAATCACTGGCAATGACTAAATTAAAAAAAAAAAAAAAAATAATAATAATAATAATAATAATAATAATAATAATAATAAATAATAATAATAATAATAAATAAAAACTAAACCATTCTGATGGTTTTAATCCCCAAAAGTTTGCATGATTCGCGTACCAGCCGTGACATACAATTGGTTCCTTGGTCAGTCAACATTTCTCGAGGAATCCCCACCCGGGAGAAAACTTTAACAAACTCGTTGGCGACAGATTTAGTCGAAGCACAGCAAAGTGGTATGGCCTCTGGATAACGTGTAGCGTAATCCAAAATAACCAACAGTTGTGTGGATCCCGACACACTTCGCTCCAGCGGCCCGACTATATCCACCTCAATACGCTCGAACGAAGCTTTCACAAGTGGCAATGGCACAAGGGGGGTGTGGCAGAGCAAAGCTCTGCCCTTTAAATTGGCAGGGATGGGGTTAACTTCCCCTACCTGCCTGGGTTTATTATGTTCAGGTGGCTGGGGTTGATTAGTTGATTAGGTTGATTAACGATCAATCAGCGCCCAGCCACCTGATATAAAAGGAGGCCTCTGCTTCTCATTTGGGAGAGGGAGCTGAGGAAGCAGGTTGGTGTTTGTTTTGTGGTTTTTGAATTTTCTAAATCCAGTGAAGGCATTGCCCAGCCTGGAAACTTTATTTTTGTGAGTTTTGTTTTTGCTTTATTTGTGTTTGAGTATCTGTTATTTTGCCCTTGTGCACTTTATTTTTGTTAATTTATAATAAAATTGTTATTTTTTTGAACTGCAGACTGTCTCTGGGCCTCTATCCACTCGCCAGCCTGCCACATTTGGTGTCAAAGGTGGGATAGCGCCACCTAGAGGCTCAGAGCAGTATTTTTGGTTTTGTGGAATTTCTGGGATAATTTTTTATTTTTTTTTGAAAAAAAAAAAAAAAAAAAAAAATGGGAAAGAAGAGCAGACAGCGGCAAAGGCAGGAGCAGCAGCAGCAGCTGAAGAAATGTAAGCTGCTGCAGCCACTGCTGGAGGACCCGGCCAGCCTCTTCCCCTGGTGTTCCTGGTGCGGGAAGGAGGACCATCGTTGGCGGTCCTGCCCAGACGTGCCACCGGCAAACTGGTGTGGCCGGTGTGAGGAGGACGGCCACAACTGGGCAGGATGCCCCTACAACCAGGCCCAGGAAGAGGTGCCGTGTTCACCCCGGGCATCAGGGGCCACCCCACTACCTCCAGCACCACCACCTTCACCACCGTCCCAGGAGATCTGGGACTGGTTGATGCACCCTGAGGCAGACCTCGTCCACGATCTCCCCATAGTTATCAACACGCTGTGGCGTCGAGATGGGGAGAGGTGGGAACAGTGGGAGGAACAACACCACCCGGCCTCCTTCCCAGAGGTTGCCCTCATGGTGGTTAATTACCTGGCGGTAGACATGGGAGATCCACCGGTCACTCCAATAAAGAGAGGTGAGCCGCCTTCCCGAGAGCCAGAGAGGGGTGAGCCGCCTTCCTGAGAGCCAGAGAGGGGTGAGCCGCCTTCCCGGGAGCCAGAGAGGGGCGAGGAGCTGCCGTCGCTCCCAGAGCCAGAGAGGGGCGAGGAGCTGCCGTCGCTCCCAGAGCCAGAGAGGGGCGAGGAGCTGCCGTCGCTCCCGGAGCCAGAGAGAGAGGAGGAGCTGCCGTCGTCCCCAGAGCCAGAGAGGGGTGAGGAGCCGCCGTCGCTCCCAGAGCCAGAGAGGGGTGAGGAGCCTCCGTCGCTCCCAGAGCCAGAGAGGGGTGAGGAGCCGCCGTCGCTCCCAGAGCCAGAGAGGGGTGAGGAGCCGCCGTCGCTCCCAGAGCCAGAGAGGGGTGAGGAGCCGCCGTCGCTCCCAGAGCCAGAGAGGGGTGAGGAGCCGCCGTCGCTCCCAGAGCCAGAGAGGGGTGAGGAGCCGCCGTCGCTCCCAGAGCCAGAGAGGGGTGAGGAGCCGCCGTCGCTCCCAGAGCCAGAGAGGGGTGAGGAGCCTCCGTGGCTCCCAGAGCCAGAGAGGGGTGAGGATCCGCCACCAGAGGGAGCCGGGCCGCCGTCGCCGCCTCCGCCACCAGAGGGAGCCGGGCCGCCGCCTCGCCGCCTCCGCCACCAGAGGGAGCCGGGCCGCCGTCGCCGCCTCAGCCACCAAGGGAGCGGGCCGCCGTCGCCGCCTCCGCCACCAGAGGGAGCCGGGCCGCCGTCGCCGCCTCCGCCACCAGAGGGAGCCGGGCCGCCGTCGCCGTGCTACCTTGGAGATTCGGGGCCCCCTCAACCAAAGAAGGCTTGGGGGCTCCGACATCAACCCCGCCCACCACCACCCACCATAACAGCCCACCCAAGGGACATAATTGGACTCTTGGGGGGAGGGGGGTGGGGAGGGTGGGGTGAAGGGGGGAGTTGGCCGATTGCGGCCCGTTGTACATGGGGGGAGGTGTGTGGCAGAGCAAAGCTCTGCCATTTAAATTGGCAGGGATGGGGTTAACTTCCCCTACCTGCCTGGGTTTATTATGTTCAGGTGGCTGGGGTTGATTAGTTGATTAGGTTGATTAACGATCAATCAGCGCCCAGCCACCTGATATAAAAGGAAGCCTCTGCTTCTCATTTGGGAGAGGGAGCTGAGGAAGCAGGTTGGTGTTTGTTTTGTGGTTTTTGAATTTTCTAAATCCAGTGAAGGCATTGCCCAGCCTGGAAACTTTATTTTTGTGAGTTTTGTTTTTGCTTTATTTGTGTTTGAGTATCTGTTATTTTGCCCTTGTGCACTTTATTTTTGTTAATTTATAATAAAATTGTTATTTTTTTGAACTGCAGACTGTCTCTGGGCCTCTATCCACTCGCCAGCCTGCCACAGGAGGCTTGTGACATGGCTCTGGGACTGGCACATTGGCACTCTGGGCACTGCTTACAAAACAGCCTCACGTTGCTATCCAGCCCCAGCCAATTGAACCATGCCTCAAGCTTCGCTTTAGTTTTGTCCCTAACCAAGTGACCAGACAGGGGAACAGCATGAGCCAGGTGCAACAAATTGTTTCAAAAAGGGTTAGGGACAAGCAACTGGAGACACACTTCCCTGGTCTGGTGTAATTTATCAACCCAATATAGAATGTCACGGTCAATCTCAAAGTGTGGGTATGTGGCGACACGACCGGGCTCAACCACCCGACCATTAACCCTAACCGCTTGATCAAATAGCTGGCCAAGTGTCTAGTTATGTCCTTGCTTGAGTCAGAAGTCATGGGAGCGAGCTAAAAAATCAGCTCCCATGGCTTCCAACTCGGGGTCACTTCGGTCCCGAGCAGAGGTGTAAGGACCAGGCTCCTGTGCTGGATCCCTCACTTCCCCCCCAGAACCTTCACCAACTGCCCCCACCTGAACATGACTGGACTCTCTCCATTGCCAGCCATAATTCTTAGCGACCAGGTGTTCCCTTTTTGTTTTTGGGGGTTTAAACCTATGACAAAACCAGGCCGGGTCGCTGAAGGGGAAGATTTCTCCAATTACTTCCTCTTTTTTTCCAATGGGAAGGCAGGGCAACCACAGCAGCTACCCAAGCATTAAACTGCTGGCAGTCCTGTCCCAGAATGACGGGTTATGGCAACTGAGGAACCAAGACTACCTGTATATGCGCCATTACAGTACCAATATTTAGTTTTATCCAAACTAGGGTAGGTGCAAATATCCCCATGTATACACATTAATGTTAACCCGTCCCGACAATCGCTTATGCCCCGATGAGATAAACTCTTCTTGGATTAGAAATTAGAGCAAAGACTCAGTCTTTAATTAGTATTAGTATTAATTAGGGTCTTGCCAAGAAACGAGTACAAACTAATATTCGCAGCAAGTATGACCATTGAGTAATATACAAGTCACTTTGCTGTTACTCATTATTCTGAAAAGAAATGCAATGAATCAGCTCCTGGCTCCAATAGGGCAGTGATGACTGTCAATCTCAAGTCTAGATAAGGAGAACCATTCCGGGGGAAGGAGGAGGGGGATCATTTTCCATTACAGTTTCAGTGGATAGCTGCTGTCTGTGAATATCTACATACATCCACTTTGGAAAAATGATTTCCTAAGGATATACTTTCATGGTTATTCATATCTGTTCACACATGTGTGAAACCAAGTTTGTTTTTTTAAAGGTGTTTTACGGAGGCACAAAAGTGCAAGTCAGTGTCATCTTAATAAGTGCAAGTGACTCTACAAAGATGCATGTCAAATTCACAGAGAATTTGAATACAGTGGCGAATACAGAAAAACATATGATGGAAATAAAAATGAACAGCATCTTAAAAGGGTGGCAAATACAGAAAAGTATGATGTGTAGAATACAGAAATACAGTAACACGAGCAAGTAATTGATAAAACTGTAATTTATGCGCAACACTTTCCAGGTCGGCATTTGGCACCTGTTTATGACATCACTGTACATTAGTTCTATCAATAACTTGCTTGCATTTTAATGGTTTTATATTTTATTATACTTGTGTTCGGGTTTTGTGACTTAACAAGATCCTCAAGTCTAATTCAAAGTAATGCTTCGTTCTAATTAAAAAAAAAAAAAAAATGGACCAGGAAGTTGACTTGGGAAGTTTTGTAGGCTGGGAACTAATGTATGCTACAACGGCACACTGTATCTGACTTTTCAATCCTTCTATAGTCACTTATCCTCTTCATGCCAAGTGGCATATAAGGCTCGCACAAGACTTCACCAGCTTCCTCAGTCCTGGGCTTTCTTTGCTGCCGTACCCCATGTGTGCCCGGTAGCCTTCAGATCTTCTCGTATGGTCTGTCTCCATGTTGTTCTGGGCTTGCCTCTTTTTCTCTTCCCCTCCAGGGTTTATGTCAGTACTGTTATTGCTGGTAAATTGCTGTGCATTCTGGAGAGGTGTCTGAACCATTTCCACCTTCTTTTTAGGATTGTGCTGATGTTTTCATGTTGTGAAAACTGGTGTAGTCTGTGGTTGGAGATGGTGTTGGCGCAAAATACTTCAAAATACAAAATAGATCTTTCATAGGCACGTGTTTTGGAAGCTGGCCAATCTGCTTGTATCCCACTGTGTCACACGCCAGCATTCTTATCCATAAAGTAGTACAGAAAGGAAATTACTGCTGTATATTTATTGTTTGGTCTTCCGGTAATATACAGAAGACTTACAAAAATGTTGTAATTCTGCAAATGCCATCCTACCTTTCCCCAGTTGTACCTTGATGTCTTCTTCAGTTCTTCCCTTAAAAGTGATGGTACTGCCAAGGTCAGTGAACTGGTTGACATACTTGATCTGTTGGTTGTTGACTGTGATGAGTTGCTGTGGTGTAGTGTTGTTGGTCATGATTTTGGTCTTTCTTTACATTCATGACCAGGCAGATCAATTTGGCGTGCAATTCTAGGCTGTCAAGGCAAGGTCATCGGCATAGTCCAGTCCTCTTACGAGGTGAGCAGGGTCCATCTGATGCCTGTTTGTTTATAATGGGTTATGTTTTTCATGACCCAGTCAATGGCTATGGTGAAGAGAAAAGCTGACATGACACAGCCTTGCCGGAAAAGGGGCTGCACTGTAAAATTGGTAATTGAGTTTCCAACACTGCAGGTGTTCTTATAAATCTTGATGAGCTTTACTAGCTTTTCTGGGACTCTGTAGTGCCTTACAATCTTCCAAAAGCTCTCCTTGTTCACGCTATTGATAGCTTTCTCTAAATCCAAGTTGAATATTGTTCTCTGCCACTCATTGCACTGTTCTAGCATGTTATATATTGTAAATATGTGTTATGTTGTTCCTCTTCCTCTTCTGAAGCCTGCCTGTCCTTCTTGGGGGAAGCCCATTAATGGTTGTTCTCATCAGTGTAATAATCATCTTGGTGAAGATTTTGCCAGATATTGAGAGCTGGGTGATTCCTCTCTAGTTGTTGCAATCTGCTAGGTTTCCTTTCTTAAGTAATTTGTGATCTTCCTGTGAGACCTGTCATCTTACAACTCTTCCTCCTCCCATATCTTAACAAAGAGAGGGTGCAGAATTTCAGCTGCTACCTTTGGGTCAGCCTTGAAGACTTCTGTGCAGAATGAGTCTTTTCCTGGTGTTTTGTTGTTTTTCATTGTGGATATTCCAAGGTATAGGTCTCTTTCTTCCAGTTAGATGTCTGTTGGATGTTCAGGGTCTGGCCTGTTTAGAACTTCCTTAAAGTGTTCTGTCCATTTTCGTTCTTGTTCCTGTTCAGAGGTTAATAGCTTTCCATCTTTAGCCATGATAGAGGTGTTTATTCGTATTTTTTTGTAGCTGTGTTTGCTAGGTTTTCCATATACAATGCTGAACAAAAAATTTGTCTGCTTGTATATTTAGAATCATTGTCTTGCTGCATGACCCACTTTTGGTTCAGTTTCAGCTCATGGATGGGTGTCCTGACATTCTCCTTTAGAATCTTCTGATGTAATGCAGAATTCATGGTTGTGTTAATGATGGCAAGCCATCCAGGTCCTGAGGCAGCAAAGCAGCCCCAAACCATCACACTCCCACCACCATGCTTGACGGTTGGGACGAGTTTCTTCTGTTCGAAAGCAGTGTTTGGTTTTCGCCAAACATAATGTTTCTCATTTTTTGACAAAAAAATTCTACCTTTAACTCATCTGTCCAGAGAACATTGTTCCAGAAGTCCTGTGGATCATCTATGTGCTCTTTGGCGAATTTCAGACAGGCAGCAATGTTCTTTTTAGAGAGCAGTGGTTTCCTCCTGGCTATCCTTCCATGAACACCATTCTTGTTCAGTCTTTTTCTGATAGTTGAGTCATGAACATTCACATTAGCCAAGGCGAGAGTGGCCTGCAGATCCTTGGATGTTTCTCTGGGGTTCTTTGTGACTTCCTTGATGATTTTCTGGTTTGTTCTTGGAGGGATTTTGGTAGGACGATCACTCCTGGGTAGAGAGACTGCAGTCTTGAACATTTTCCATTTGTAGAAATATCTGTCTGACAGTGGATTGATGGAGCCCCCAATCCTTAGAAATGGTTTTGTAACACTTTCTAGACTGATGAGCATCAATAATTGTTTTTCTGAGGTCCTCTGAGATTTCTTTTGATCATGGATGACGGGCTTCCACACACCTGTATGGTGAAGACCAAACTCAGTGTCTGATCTTTATATATGGTGGGGCCTCCCAAATTCACCTCTGAAGATCTACCTAATTACTTAAACAACTGATTCTAATTATCCCCTTAAGTGATTTGATAAAACGAGGGGTTCACTTACTTTTTCACATACCCTGAATCTTAATTACTCATTGTTTGTCTAATTCATACATAATTTTGTTTCAAAAGACATGGAATTGGTTAATATAAACCGTATTGGATATTTAAGAAAATATTTTTGATTGGTTTTGATTCAAGAAGGCTATCATGGTAAAACTATGGAATTTCCATAATTATCATTGGGGACGTCAAACTTTTTCTTGGCACCATATTTTCTTTTGTCACTTTTGACACCACCTTGTTCACTTCACTGTACTGTATTCAAAGTTTTTATTTTAGTCTCTCAGACTTGGTTTGATTGATTTTGTTTTTAATATGTTTTCTTTTTTGTATGTTTTCCAATGTAGTGGCACTGATCCAGTCATTGTGATGTCTTGTTTTAATGCATTGCATTGCTTTGTTGATTTGATTATAGGCTTCCTTGATGTTATTCCACTTTTTGTGTACTTGTTTAGAGGCAATTGGTTTTTTTTCCTAGTCTTTGAAACCTGTTTTTTTTTTTTTTTACTTTTGCTGTAAAGGCAATATCTTGTATTATGTTCCTCAAAAATGTAAATTAAAGTGCTCTTTTCTTTTTTGTTGGCTGACCCTTCGTGCTGGTGCACAAAAAGGCTAGCTGTCTATTATACTAACTAGATGGATAAAAGCTGTGAGTAAACCCATTGCAAATCAACCTCTATTCAATTTAATCACACTCATCTGGTACTAATCACAAACACTAGTTCACCTAATTAAAACAACACCACCTTTTTAATGTTACTTAAATACAGCTAATGTTAATTACTTGAAGGAGGATCACTTACCTATCTGCCTCTGACTGTAGACATTCACCCCATACAAATGTTACCCCTAATTTTTCCCTAGGGAAGTTTAAAATCCCCCAAATTTGTGGGAACTTGACCAACCTGGCAACAGTGTTTTCTGGGTTTGTGAGCAAATAGTCCAAATTGCTGTGCTCGGGTTCTTTCTTAAGAGAGGTGCAAATTTAAAATAAATAAATTAGAAAACAAGGAGAATAACTATAACACTCAAGATAGCCCTTCGATTAACTGTATTGTATTGCATCGAATTGTAACTGAATCAAATGCGTTTGCTCTGACAAAGACTAGAATGAAAACATTATCTTCTTTGCAAATAAAATGAAATAAAATGTGCAATTAATGTGAGATCAGGTGGCAGTCCTATCAATAAATACATATTTTCTTTTTTTTTAATTGTTAATCGTTGGTAGCGAATCCGCAGTGTCAAAATCACACACCAAGTTAAGCTGTAGTGATTAACATGATTTCAGGATAAATGCAGTAGTTCTTGTAGGTTCCCTCTGCTGGGTAGTGCATTTCAAAGCAAAGACCATGAACACCAAGGCACTTTCAAAAAAAAATCTGTGACAAAGCTGTTGAAAGGCACAGATCAAAGGCCTTGAATATCCCTTGAAGAACGGTCAAGATGATTATTAAGAAGCGGAAGGTGTATGGCACCACCAAGACCCTGCCTAGATCAGGCCGTCCCTCCGAAGTGGATGACTGAGCAAGAAGGAGACTGATCAGAGAGGCCAATGACAACTTTACAAGAGTGACAGGCTTTTATGGCCAAGACTGGTCAAAGTGTGCATGTGACAACAATATTCCAAGAACTCCACAAATCTGGTCTGTATGGTTGGGCTGCAAGATGGAAGCCATTACTCAAGAAAGCTCACCTTCAATCCCGTTTGAAGTATGTAATAAAACACTCAGGAGAGTTTGTGGTCTGATGAAACAAAAACTGAACTTTTTGGCCTAAATGCAAAGCGTTATGTTTGGCACAACCCAACACAGCGCATCACCCAAAGAACACCATCCCTACTGTGAAGCACTGTGGTGGCAGCATCATGTTACGATGATGTTTCTCATTGGCAGGGACTGGGGCCCTTGTCAGGATAGAAGGGAAAATGAATGGAACAAAGTACAAAGAAGTCCTTGATGAAAACCTGCTGCACTCTACAAGAAAGCTGAAACTGGAACGGAAGTTCACCTTTCAGCATGACAACAACCGAGAGCACACTGCCAAAACTACACTGGAGTGGCTAAGGAACAAAAAGGTAAATGTCCTTGAATGGCCCAGTCAGAGCCCTGACCTAAATCCAGTCGAAAATTTGTGGCATTTGTGGCAATGTTCATCAATGCTCCCCAAGGAACTTGTCAGAGCTTGAACAGTTTTGTAAAGAAGAGTCGTCAAATACTGTCAAATCTAGGTGTGCAAAGTTGGTAGAGACCTATCCCAACAGACTCACAGCTGTAATTGCTGCCAAAAGTATTAACTGAGGGGGGTGGAGACTTATCCAATTATGATCTTTCAGTTTTGTATTTTTAATATATATATTTTTTCTCAATCAAACCTTTTTCCCCCTAAACAGTGTGGATTATGGTATGTAGAGGTGGTAAGTGGAAAAAAAAAATCCTCATTTAAATGCATGAACCTCTGAGGCACTGACACAACAAAATGTGAAAAAAGTTCAAGGCACTGTATGTCAATTTCAACCACATACTCAAATTTGTATTTTCTTATGATAAAAAAAAAAATTAAAATATGCTTGTTATTATTTTTATTTCAGGGAACGTTTTACACAGAAACAAACACCATGTTCCTGAGAGAGAGGTTGTAAAGGCCATCAGGAATGGGCTGAGAGGACCTGGCCAACTGTTCGGTTACAGATCAATGTGGCAAGCCTTGAAGCACAATTATAGGCTTCAAGTCACCAGCGACACTGTCATGAGTCTGTTCCCACAGCTGAATCCAACAGGATGTCAGGTCTGCAGAAGAAGATTTGTTCATAGAGTTTATCATTGTCTCAGACCCAATTAGTTGTGGCATGTGGATGGTTATAACAAATTGAAGCCATTTGGATTTGCCATCAATGGGTGCATTGATGGGCTTTCCAGATGGATTGTGTGGCTAACCTATGCAACAACAAACAATGATCCAAAAGTGATTGAACACAATTATGCAGAACATGTGGAATCAATGCTGATTCTCCCAATGTGACTACAAACTGACCATGGGACTGAAAAGGGAATAATGGTTTCGATGCACTGCACCCTACAAGATCAAGGTGATCACTCATCTGGAGCTGCAAATCATCTGTATGGCTCATCAGTGTCAAACTGACAAATTGAAAGCTGGCGGTTGGCATTTAGAAAAAGAAGGTAGGTGCAATATTTCCTATTTTGTATTTCAAATAAACAACACTGAATACTGATATGCATTTTCTAGAAGGGTTGGCTGATTTAAATCATTGATTTAAATTACTTTATTTATTTATTTATTTATTTATTTTTTATCATTGATTTAAATAAAAAAGAAAATTAACCTACTTTATATACTTTGTCCAGGAAAAGACATGACATTTTTGTTTTAGAAAGCTTTTATTAACACTAATATTTAATTAACAACTCTTAGGTGTGTTTTCACACACTGATTAACAGCAATACTAGACTACCTTACCTACAGTAACATAGGGTAGTCCAAGATTTGTGCTAATGAGGATCTGTGAAGCCATAAGATACTGTCTATCAACTGAACTAGTTAACCTATTTATTAAGACTACCATTAAAGATACACTTCATATTAGTACATTAATTGTACCTGTTTTAATATTAGTAGAACAATGTATTATTAAATATTGTAGTTGGAACTATAGATTTTATATTGCCCCTGTACTTTTAATTGGCTAACAAATGTTCAAATCAAAGAGCCAGTTGCCCATAAGCATTTTGGCCAACTTTGAGCCCTACTTTTATATTTGACTTAACAAACTGTGATGTTTAGTTGTTTTAGAAAGTATTTTCTAAAAAAAATAAATAAATAAATGCCTCAGGCCAATATGGACCCAGATATTTATTAGTGTGACTTTATATCCATTAAGACAATGCTTTTAATTGATCTTTTCATTATATTTGTATTACGGTTGTTATTATTATGTGTGGAAATTGAGTTTACTTGTCTGAAGAAATGTTAGTAAAAGGGGAATATACACATCTGTGCTAGACTTAGGTTAGAAGACTCATTTTCTGCAAGTAACAGCCTCTTTCCAATAATATATTATAGTTATAGTAAATTATACTAAAACTTTAACTTATTTTTTTGTGATACAATTTAAAAGAACTTCATGATCTAATTAAATACTGTATTGATGTAATCAAAAGTTTAATATTTTGCATATAAACAAACATACTGCTTTACATAATAATGTAGATTACATGAATCACAAAACTTGTTTCATATCCAGCAAACCAACCAACAGTTTTCTGTATTTATTTATTAACTGAATAATTATTTGGTTTGGTATGTAATTATTCACACACTACCATGTGCATCATCCTTTACATTTATAGTATTTGGAGGTAAAGCTACAGAATCTTTTTTTTTCTCTATAGTTTGAAAAAAAATAATTTTTAATAATAATTTATATAAAAAAATGATTTAAATAAAAAAAAAATCAACAACCCTGTTTTCTAGTGAATATTATTAGATCCAGCTGTCAATTTCCTCATGAATAAGGTGTACATACAACAGTTTTATGTATGTCAAGACATTCTACAACTTCCATAGCTGCTAGCAAATTGCAAATACATATTAAAGAAAATATTTCAATAAACATGTCTGTGGCTATAATATTATTGTGGTTTGTCCATTTCAAATATTATTTACAAGGATCGTTTGAAAGGTCAGAAGTAAATAATGTAAGTTTATTGTTCTTTTGTAGTGCTCAATTTTGGATGGACCTCTTTGGGGATCTTCAGGACTTCAGGCAGTTCAATGGCAGTCATAAACACCAATGATTGTTGCGCTTCTGCTGCAGGACTGTGCTCCAGGGTGACTTGGATGAGTCAACACTCAACCTTCACTGCATTAGACCATCTCTCCTTTCACAATGACCTGGAGGGATACCAAATGAACTCTACAGACTGCCACATAGGTAAAAGCAAGCCAACACAGAGTAGGCTCCAGGATTATTCATATGCTTCATACAATGTCATTGGTTTTAGCAAAAACAATGCAAGTGTACATTCAGTATTTGTAGCATAAATAAAAGAAAACATGAACATTGTAAGACAAATGTAACTAATTAATTTAGCTCCGGGTGCTGAGTGGGGAAGCAATAATAAAAGTGCTACAAATCAATCATAAAGTGCCCTATCAAATAAAACATGCACAAATCAAAATACACAAATAAATAAAAGTGTAAAAATAAAAATGTGAAGTAAAAGGTCATTTAGACCCTGTTACACTATCACTATTGAACATTGCAAAAACATATCTGTCTAAGTAACTGCATATTCTAAGTAATAGATGTTCACATTTACTCACACCCTGTAAAGTAAAATGCAATTATTTTGGACAGATGTTTTTGCGATATCCAATACTGATAGTTGGACAGGTTTTCATGTTTTCATTTATTTATGCAACAAATACTGAATGTACACTTGCATTGTTTTTGCAAAAAACAACTTTCAGTTACATTGTATCAAGGTTATGAATAATCCTCTGATTTTGTTTTGACTTGAAAGAAATCTTAAAGTTTTTTAGTCGAGGCTATTCCACTGGCGACCATGGATGGGAACTCCCAGGGAAGCAGTGCACAATTGGCCGAGCGCCACCCAGGGTGCTGGGGCTTAGGTCAGCCAGGGTGTCCTCGGCTCACCACACACCACCAACCCATGTAGTCTGACCGGGAACCTGCAGTCTACATTGTGCTGCAGCCTGAGGGCTGCTCAAAGCTGCATTGTCCTCCAATGCTGTAGCCTTGAGGAGACTGCATGGTGGGTCTGCAGTGTGAAAAGAAGCGATCGGCTGACGGCACACTTCAGAGGATAACATTTGTTAGTCTTTGCCATTCCCAAGTCAGTGCAGGGGTGGTAACGGTGAGCTGAGCCTAAAAATAATTGGATATTCTAAATTGAGAGAAAACAAGAAAAAAAAAATGGTGACCACTAAATAATAAAATTTTAAAAAAGTTTTTCAGCTTGCATATATATAAAAAACAGTGGAATTAGGGTAGAGATTTGTAATATAGATGTATATTTGGTATATTTTCAATTTATTATGAAAACTAGGCAAAGATATGTCTAAGCAAAAAGAAAAAAGGAAATATTTCCAATCTGTTCTGATTAACCCACCAGGATTGAATCTCGGGACAGAGGCTTTAGAGTGGCTCTGTTGAAACTACAGCAGATATCAGCAGTCCATGGGGCTGTTAATCCTTGTGGGGACGACAACCTGGAAATCCTCTTCAACGATAAAGCAATACAGAATTCCCTTGATATTCCCCAAAGCGTTGACCAAGCAGTTCAGAACTACTTGACCTTGAAGGAATTATGTGGATTTTAAAGGGTACATGTGATCTTTTTTTAAAAAATCCTGTTACATGTTCCAATGTGTAGCTACAACTCTTTAAGTAAAGTTTGTGTATTATTGTAATAACTTTTTTTAATTTCCTGACCACTTTTTTCTACTTTTGAGTTGCAGTCTACTGCCCTCTTTAAATCAAACATGGACTCACACTTACTGGCTGGGGAACGAGGGCTTGGGCTGTGAGCACCGTGGTCCACTTCAGGAAAGCTGATACCGCAGTGATAGGATACTAGACCTTGGACAAATAGTTGTAAAGATGGTTTGTGAAAAATAACTTATTTCAATATAATAAAATACGTATCACAGAAAGTAACTACTATTTGAAAATAGTGAAATACAAATTGTACATAATTGAAAAAAAATACAGATCGCAGAAAGTAACTATTTGAAAATAAATTATTACAGATTGCCAAAGATAACTATGAATATTTCAATATTATATGAAAATATTTAAATATGAGTAAAATAAATTCAAAGAAGCTTGAGCCCTGTCCTGGGTTAACCTTTCATCAATAATTGGTTAGACCTGGTGCTGTTTACAAAGCAGTTTTCAAAAGGTAATTGAGTAATCAAACTTTGTTTTCAGCAGACTTGGGAAAAATCAACTATTGATAAATCAATGTTAATATTATGTATGTATTTATTTATTAGCAGACAACCTTACCCAGGTTGAATAATAAACAACGATTTGTCCTAGGTTGTCTAAGAGTCAAACTTACTACTCAATTACATTTGGAAAATTGTTGTTTTTCAATTAGAATTTATTGAATCAATTGATTGAAATGTTTGAATATTTTGTTCAGTGTGTAAATATTATTTGAAAGCAATAAAATACATTTAACTACTTATAAATACTGTGACATGCAAAGCCATTCTCAGTAGCTACCTCGTGGTAAAACTCCTAACTGTTCAGCTCTGTTCACTGGTTTAATAGTCTATTTTGAAGTGATTCAGAAAGGATGTTTATTATTCTCCTCATTAGAAACCCTCCTCTACCACAATGTGATAATTGCAAGACTTTGTACACAATTATACATTTAGGGTAATAATTAGGAATTAATTTGTGTTTGATTATCATATTTTTGATAATAGTTACAATTACATACATTACTGTCAAATACCTTATATAAATATATTATATAAAAATATTTTGCTTCTGTGAAAAAAAAAATTTTTAAACAATTTTTTAGACTTTTCCAAGGTTTGACCTATGAAACTTTTTTACAATTTATTAATAAATATATATGTGTGTGTGTGTGTGTGTGTGTGTGTGTGTGTGTGTGTGTGTGTGTGTATGTGTGTGTATATATATATATATATATATATATATATATATATATAGAGAGAGAGAGAGAGAGAGAGAGAGAGAGAGAGAGAGAGAGAGAGAGAGAGAGAGTTAAATATATCAAATATTTTACAAATACAATTTGAAATACAACTGTCTTTGTAGGATACATGTTGAGAGTCTAAGAGAGCGCTACGATTGGATACAAACTGACAGGCTGATTCCCAGTACGTGAGAATCCATGTTTTGATTTAGAGAAGGCAGTAAACTGCAACTTAAAGTTTTTTTTTTTTTTTTTTTCACAATAATACACAAACCTTACTTAAATAGCTATAGCTACACATTGGAACATGTAATAGAATAAAAAAAAGAAAACATTTACCCTTTACCGTCCACCTTGTGATGCAGTGAGATACGACCAGATATGTGACGCATATCTGAAACCAAAACAATCTTGCAAATTGTAGATACTGTACTGGTTTTGTTGACATTGCTACTAAACACATTTGAATCCAAAGATGTGTCACACAACAACATTAAATCTCACACAATATCTGCAAAACACTGAAGCACTGAGTTTTATTTAAAGAGAATGCAACATTTATTAATTCAAATTACAACTGTCCATCACACTCCAATGTCTTCACTAGAGAATCTGTTGTATGAAGAAGCAGATATGAAATCACTTTATTTGAAAATGTCCTATATACTGTTGTTAATGTCAGATCCACTTTAGATTTCTAAATAAAAATGCTCTGGAATAAATTCAAAATGCTCTGAAGAATTATTCTCAATAGAGCCCTTAATTCATTTTATTTGTGTCACAATACAATTAAGTAAGGGCTGTACTGAGTGTGAGGTTATTCTTTATTCTTACAAAATCTTTAAGTTTTCACCTCTTAACAAAAATAAATGATAAGCGCAGCAACTTTGACTATTTGAACTAAAAAAATTTCAAAATGAAAAAAACCTGCTGAAGAGCAACATCTGCCAAACATATATGTGTGTGTGTGTGTGTGTGTGTGTGTATATATATATATATATATATATATATTATATATATATAATATATATTATATATATATATTATATATATATATATATATACATAAAAACATTGTAAACAAACAAGCAAACACATTTAAAAAAATAAATTAAATAAATTAAAAAAAACCTTTAAGGTTTGGTAAACCCTGGGGAATTTAACATTCCAAAAGTCATTTTTGCTTTTAAAATCTTGTAGTTCACAGCAGTGAGGAGCTGGATTAGATTTGAGCAGGTGCTGACCAGAGGGATGGTGACCCATCATGGAGAAATTCAACAGCGGCCGGTGGCAGAAACCCAGCTGAAGGAATGGAAGACAATTGTGTGATGAATTGGAGCACATGTTGCAGGAATGCCTCCATTCGTGATGTCTACTGATGTCTCTATGAATTAAAACAAACAAAAAATAGATATCAGACTATCAAGTTACAAGTGAGATTAATTGACATTTTTAAGTATTCATATGAGGTTTGATGACACAATGGGTACATTTTAGTAAATATTCAAATGTTTATATGTTTCTGTTAGTTTTTCCATTGCTTCCAGTACAGTTTGCAACCCTTCATTAAATCTGACCAAAAATATTATACTTCAAATAATTGACACAATCAAACAGATCACATGTTTAACATCTTCAAAGACATTGAGACATTAAAGTCTAGTTTAAAAGCATCTTAAATGGTAATTAAGTTTACAATTCATTTTTAAAAACACCTGCATTGCACATGAATGTGACACATGGTATGGCTGTACATTTCAGTGTTTCAAATCTTACCTGCTAATGGCAAACACATTTCTTGAAATGATGTGCCACTTCAGATAGTCTTGCAAAATTAGCTGCTTGCTTTCTGCATTTCTGAGGACTGTCAAATACCCCACTAAATTGAGAATGACAGAATGTTTTTCATGGCGATGGCAAGGTCTTCAGTGGCTGCAGATGACTGAATCTAAAATGGAAAGTATTTAAAATGGAAAGTATAAAATGGAAAGTATATAGCAATCAGATTAAACCTATGGAGATAAAAAAAATGTACATGTAAAGGCTAGGGATAAAACATGTTTTATATTATTAGATATTATATATATATATATATATATACACTGAGTGTACAAACCATCAGGAACACCTGCTCTTTCCATGAAATAGACTGACGAGGTGAATCCAGGTGAAAGCTATGATCCCTTATTGCTGTAACCTATTAAATCCACTTCAATCAGTGTAGATGAAGAGGAGACAGGTTAAAGAAGGATTTTTAAGCCTTGACACAGTTGAGACATGGATTGTGTATGTGTGCCATTCAGAGGGTAAATGGGCAAGACAAAAGAACAGGGTATGGTAGTAGAGGCGATGCGCACCGGTTTGAGTGTGTCAATAACTGCAACGCTGCTGGGTTTTTCACGCTCAGCAGTTTCCTTTTTCCAGTTTCAGCAGCAGTGTGTATCAAGGATGGTCCACCACCCAAAGGACATCCAGCCAACGGCAGTTCAGTGGTCAAAAACAGCTAATTGATGAAAGAGACCAAAGGACGCTGACACGAATTCTGCAGAGCAACAGACAGGCTACAGTTAGTCAACTGACAGTCCAGTACAACACTGGTGCCGAAACACCCATAAAATAATACACAACTCGTCGTACCTTGACATGAATGGGTTATGGCAGCCGACAACTTCTTTCAGCAAAACAGAAGAAACTGCGGTTGCAGTGGGCTAAGGAACAAAAACACTTGACACTGGAGGATTGGAAAAACATTGCCTGGTCTGATGAATTCCGGTTCCTGCTGTTTCACCCTGATGGGAGAATTAGGGTATGGAGAAAACCACATGAGTACATGCATCCATCAAGCCGCGTCTCAACATCGCAGGCTGGTGGTGATGGTGTGATGGTGTGGGGTGGGTTTTCATGGCACACATTGGGTCCCTTGATAAAAGTGGAGCAACGGTTGAATGCCACAGGATATCTCAACATAATTGCCAATCAGATGCATCCCTTCATGGCAGCAGTGTATCCATCTGCTAATGGATTTTTTCAGCAGGATAACACCCCATGCCACAAGGCTAGGATTGTCCAGGAATGGTTCCACGAACATGACAGTGAATTCAGCTTACTGCAGTGGCCTGTCCAGTCACTAGATCTCAATCCAATTGAGCATCTGTGGGATTAGATGGAACTAGCTATTCGGAGTAGAGATCAACTACCAGCCAACTTGACAACTCTGTGGGAAGCATTGGAGTCAACATGGGCCAGCATCCCTGTGGAACGCTTTCGACACCTTGTAGAATCCATGCCCCGACAAATTGAGGCTGTTCTGAAGGCAAAAAAGGGGTGCAACTCAATATTAGAAAGGTGTTCCTAATGTTTTGTACACTCAGCGTATATATATATATATATATATATATATATATATATATATATATATATATATATATATATATATTATATATATATATAGTATGTATGACACTGTTGATGTCCAGTAAAAAATTAACTAGAACTTACCTCATTCAGGATTGTTTTGATATCCCCACCATCTCCTCTATGCTAAGAGAGAAATCCATCTCAAGAAGGTGTTTGACCAAGTTGGCCAATAGAAATGTGGGGACTGGACCGCCATAAACCACTGAGATGGCAATAATTCTCCCTATGAGGAATAGTCATTGTTTCGGGAACCTACACAACATAAAGAAAAAAAAAAATCAATCTCAAATCCCTATGTTTGCTTTTAGTGTTAGCGGAGGAGACAGGTTTTGGTTGAGCAGTACTTAAAAGCTGATAATAGGGTGAGTCTATACAGTCAATTTTAAAGAAAAAAATATTTTGAATACATATGCACATAAGAACCTGGTAAATTAAATCTAGGTAAAAATCTTGGTTCGAGGCGGATACGTTAGGTAGACCGTCTGTCTTGTGAATTGATATCCAAAGCACAGCCAAGGATGTCTGTTAGCAAGACAGGAGGTCTAACTAACGCATCCTTCGAGATTAAGGGGGTTTACATGATTATACCCCACAGAAATTCTTAATTCTGCCTTTAATTTGTTTTTACATTATGGAACTATTTTTGTAATCAATTAAATAGTTTTATTTGTAGTTAACAAAGTGATTCGTTGTTCCAACATTGTGAACTAATTGAGCGCAGATGTGAGTGATTATTTCAATATGACGTATAACAAATGTTAGGTTTGCACCTTTTAGAGGATTACAAAATCCACTATTTTAGTGACATTAAATCACAAAGATGTGTTAGTTTGGCACACGTTTGTACTCCACAGGAAACGTTTTGACAGCAAGAAGAAACACTGAATGGCGTCAGGTCCGTTTAAGTAACCCACATTCAATTAAAGTTAATCAAAGTTAGTCTGTTAACACTATGTAACACAATTTTTGTTCCTGGGTAGTAAGTGTTATTTCCTAATTGCTTATGCCTCAAAAGTATAGAAAATGGCTATTATTCCCCACAAACTTTGCTTTTGTGACCAGGACAGTGATATTTTGAAATGTACCTATTTTCCAGAACATTCCAGATAGATTCAGTGCTGAGTAAACTTGGAGCAACTTCTAGAACTTTCTAGAACTTTCCAGTAATATAAATAGTAGTATAAATACAGGGGCCTTAAGCCCACCAGTTCAGTTTAGTTCCAACTGCCTAAGTGGATACATATCTGCATTTTTCTGAGATGACATCAAGAGGCTGCAATGGTGGCATTCCTGATGTGTGTCCAAGGCGGTTTTACCAAGTTTCCCTGCTATCTTTGTCTTTGGGACAGCAGGGACACCAAGGCGCACTACCACAGGCGGCACTGGCCACAGCGGACCGAGTTCTCTGTGGGGAGGAACAACTTCAAGTGGGAGCCACTGGTGGATCCCTGGAAGGTGCTGATGCCACCACTGCACATAAAATTGGGCCTTATGAAACAATTTGTCAGAGTTCTAGATAAGGAGTTGGCAGCCTTCAAGTACCTTCAAGACTTCTTCCCTAAGCTGTCTGAGGCAAAGGTCAAAGCCGGTGTCTTCGTCAGACCACAGATAAAGAAGATTCTGGAGTGCAATGAATTCCCCAAGAAGCTCACTTTGTCGCAGTGGTTCAGGGCTTCCTGGGCAATCACAAGGCCGAAAACTATGTGGAGCTGGTTGAGACTCTGGTGAAGAACTACGGCACAATGGGCTGTAGGATGTCCTTCAAATTCCATATCCTTGATGCTCATCTTGATAAATTCAAGGAGAACATGGGAGTGTACTCGGAGGAGCAAGGCAAGCGTTTCCACCAGGATATACTAGACTTTGAACGTCGCTACCAAGGACAGTATAACAAGAATATGATGGGAGACTACATTTGGGGGCTGATTCGTGAAAGTGATTTACAGCATAATTGTAAATCTCAAAAAACTACTCACTTCTAAATCTTTTGTAGTCATTTTTGTATTACTTTAGCATAAATACATGTTAATTTGGATTCATATGTTGTTTTTTTCTGACTTGTGAACGAAAAGACAGTTTTCTCATTTGAAATAGGTAAATTTCAAAATATCACTGTCCTGGTCACAAAAGCAAAGTTTGTGGGGAATAATAGCCATTTTCTATACTTTTGAGGCATAAGCAATTAGGAAATAACACTTACTATCCAGGAACGAAAAAAAAAAAAAAATTTGTTACACGTGTAATCAAGGAATCAGAGAATGAATGGGGCAGATAGAGAATAAATTGCAAGTGTCTTAATGCTTAACGAAAGGTCTACACCTAATAAAACTCCCTCTTTTCCTTTGTTTGAAAAACCTCCACGGGGTATAAATAATATTTTCTTCCCAGAGACATGAGCAAAATTTAAATTTGACATACATTACTGTAATATATTCATCAGGGATATAGACGATTTGTGTTTACTTTGGGCTAATGTAGTACAGTTACTGTTTTGATGCAGGTTGCAGCTTTTAATTTGTATCTTTAATAAAGGTCTTGTGTGATTTCTTATTGCCCTCTTGCATTTTTTAATTGTAATCTACATTCCCTTTCAATGGAATGACAACCATTACCGAATGTGAAGAGCCCTCTCTGACCGCCAATCACTGAGCATATATAAAAAAGCTGCCCTATCAGGTCCCTGCTGTGAGGAGGAGGTCTTTCCCACCTCCTGCTGAAGAGGGCCGTCCTCACAGTAACATTTCCCCATTTTCTCTCTCACTTCACTGAGACAGGTCAGAGATTGCCTCATACTTTCTTTGTCCGAATTTGTCTGATTCGTCGGTTTAATACCGTCAAATTTATTTCATCCACGGTAAAATCACGCTTTAGAGCATTACTGAGAGTGCTCCTGCCTAATTCTCATGTCAATTTACTGACTAGAGCTGGTTTCGACCCCTGTTTTGAGATTGTTAAGCGGCCATTACTCTCTTTCACTATGCCTCGTGTAGTTTGCTATACCGTATTGGGAGCTGTTGGGGCGCTGTAAGGAGACAGCAAACCAAAGAAGAAAAAAACAGCTTGGGCCTTGCGTTCCTCTCAAGCTTCAGGCTTTCCTAGCTCAGTTGCTCTTGCCCTCGGCGCCCACGCCAACTGAATCGGCTATACAGCTCTGCATCAACCGCACTTCTACCGCCGACTTCAGGCTTGAAAACACCGCCTACCCGGTCACGATTGACTCGACACCGGTGTAACCATCTTTGGCGCTGTCTACAGCCCGGCACTGACCGTGCCTCCCATCAGAACTGACCTCGGCATAGACTGACTCGACACCGATCGACCTGGAACCGACTGGAGGTACCAATGACTCGGTACCAGTTTGAACACCTTCGGCACCGTCTACAACCCAGCACCGACTGCTCTACCCTTCGGCACCGACCTCGGTGCCAATTGACTCACCAACGACCATTTGCCACGACCACGTTCTCTCTCAGCAGTGACCTTGGCGCTGATAGATGAGTGCTGCACCGAGTGCTGCAGCCTCGCCTACGCACGCGCCATGTCAGAACATTCTACTGGGTCCTCCACTAGTTTTCTCCAGTGCGAACAGTGCGCGGCGAAGCTGCCCAGACAGGATGAGCACTTGTCCTACACCAGATGCTTGGGGCCATAACATGCATCCAAAGCACTGGCGGGTGAGTTGGTCTGCTCTCCATGTAGAAAGTTCTCTAAAAGAACTAAGCGCAGGAGAGCAGCTCTATCTCCAACAGAGTCTCCTTCCCCGAGCCAGGGAAGAATAAGGTCCATGGTCCAAAGTCCTCCGCAGAGGTACTCTAGGACCCCCCAGCCACAGTGACCAGGGAGTCCCTCCCCCGCACACCTGGGTCACCCTCCCCTTCTCCACCACCGGTGCAGAGGCACAGGCACCTCTCAGGGGAAGCGAGATGGTCACTGCCGAGGCAGTACCTCTCGAGTGTGCGTTCACCAGGAGACAGGCGGTCACCGCGCAGGTACCACTCTCCTTCCCCGCAAAGGTGCAGACAATCCCCGTCACAGTTGCCTCGGACGTGCCCAAGGTTGGCCGAGCATCGCTTTGCAGAACTGTCGGAGACTGTAAGGGCTCAGCAAACAATGCTGGAAACCCTACTTAAATCGTAGTGCAGACTGCCCCCTACCAGCAGTCAGCCCCAACTTCCATAGTCCCGTTGCCCATCCCCAGAACCTAGACCTCCTAGCCCAGACGAGCTGTCCTTCACAGTGTCGAGGTCAGATGTTTCTGACCCAGCCACTTCAATTGGGCAAGCTACAGCAGGGGGCTCCTTACCGCCCCTGCTGCATCTGGTGCAGAAGGAAGAGTTCCGGGCACTCATGCAGCATGCAGCTGCAGCCAGCGATGTTCCACGGAGAGAAAGGAGAACCGCTCTCTTCAGAAAAAAGGGCACCCACAGAAGCCCTCTCTTTGTGCCAGGATTTCGTGGAATTGGTGCGAGCCTCCTGGAGCAACCCAACATCTGCACCCTCAGTCTCCAGAACTGCAGAGTCTATGCTGTACACTGCAGGAGCCCAAGAAGCGGGCCTAGGCACATTCCCCACTATCGGGGACACGGTCACGGTATTGGTGCAAGGTCCCACCTTGACCAAGGGGGATAAGGACCCAACTTGTATCCAAGCCTTGCAGGACAATGGATGCAATGCTTAAGAAGGCGTACGCATCGGCAGCGCTGTCAGTCCGAGCAGTGAATGCCATGGCTTTACTCCAGAACCAGTTAGCAGAGAGACTGCAGGAAAGGACTACAGAAGCAGACACATAGGAGCTCCAGGCGGTAGCAAAGGCTATGACTGACCTAATGGTGGAGTTAGGTCAGGCATCAGGCAGGTCTCTAGCGGCGCTGGTAGCCACATGCAGACACCTCTGGCTAACCCAGGCCAAGGTCGCCGAGATCGAGAGGGTATCGCTATTAGATGCCCCCATTACACCGGGGCAGACATTGGAGCAACCATTGATTTGAAGTCCCACAAGGCCAAGGAGGTCGCTTTGAAGTTCTCGCGCCTTCCTGCCTACCGCCAGCGCCCAAGGTGGCCTTCACAGCAATTAGGGGCAACAGCACCTGAAAGCCGCCCGCCACCCCCAAAACAGACAAGCAGGCAGAGGAAGAGCTGGAGGCAAGGGACCATCACAGGCCAGGGGTAACCAGTTCTCTGGCTGGAGACCGAGGCCAGGGCATAAGAAAGACCATCCCCCTCCCAAGCCCAAAGGAGACCGCCCATGAGGGGCCCCGGCTGCCACCAACCCCCCTCACAACTGGACTGTCCCAAGGCAACAACCCATGGCAAGGCTGCACCCAGGACTCCTGGGCGCTATTGACAATGAGACACGGATACGCTCTACAATTCCACTTAGGTCCACCACTGTTCAAGGGTGTGCTCCTCACCACCGTTGAACCAGTGAGCGCGATACTCCTTCAACAGGAGATTGCCAATCTTCAACAGAAGAACGCTGAGCGATTGGTAAATCCATGTGATGCCCTCAACGGCTTTTACTCCAGGTACTTCCTGGTGCCCAAGAGGGATGGTGGTTTCAGACCTATTCTGGACCTCAGGGTCCTCAACTTGTTTCTCAAACACAGGAATTTCAACATGTTGACAGCACAGCATGTCCTCCAGTCCGTCCAACCGGGCGACGGGTTCACATCGGTCAACCTGTAAGACGCCCACTTCCAAGTCCCGATCCATCCCGTACACAGAAAGTATCTGCGCTTTGCCTTTCAAAGTAACGCGTACGAAATCCCTCTTCCACTTCCCTTCCCCTCCACCCCCCCTAGGTGGCAACCCCCATCCCTCCTCAACCCACAAAGGCCCAAGGTACCTCAAACAGTAGGATTCGAGTGTGGAAATTACTTAGTATCAAGATCCTGTGCAGTTTTTTTTTGGTTTTGGTTTTGTTTTTTTGGCTTTGGTGCAATCTGGAGCATTATTTTAGTAATATTAAAAAACTGTGTAAATGGACCCTGTGATAATAATTATGCGTTATTATTATTGATAATGTTTGGTGGGTTACAATACGCACAAATTGATGTAGTTCACTAGCTAACTAAAAGTTCTGAAAAGTAGGCCTACTGTTGTGTCTTTACTATGAAAAATGCACTTAATAGTAATTAGTAAATTAAGTGGTTATAGTAATAGTTACATTTCAATGATACAACCCTTACCATCAATTTAAGCTGGATAAAGATGTTCATATTAGACCTGGGGTCAATTATAATTATGATTACAATTACAATCACAGCATTGATAGTTGAAAATACAATTAAAATGACAGTGTTCTGCTCAGTTTCAATTAATTACGATTATGCAGCAGTAATTGCAATTATAATTATACTAAAATATAAGAAATAACTACACATTGATATGCTTACTCATATTTATATTTCAAAACCCAAGAAACAATCTCAGATTTGAATACAGAAGCATAAAAGTACAACTTGTATTTGTAAATGGCTGAAAATGCGAGATTGCGATGGCATGATAGCTCACATAAAACACAGCATGGAAGTGCAAATTAAACTTGGAAAGGTGTCTCTTTCTTTAGAGCTCATCATTAAAAGTTCTTCTTTGTTGTTTGCTAAATCCAATTACATTTGATTAGTGCTTTTAATAGCAAGCTCACAATGCTGTCATTCATCAGTGGATCAAACATGTTTATCTAATTATAAAATTCAGAAAAAGTAAGCATGAAAAAGAAGGCATAATTGGACTGTAATTGTTGGATTACATGAATTACATGGTGTAATGGCAATTACATTTACAGGGGCATGTCAAGGTGCATCTACAATTACTGATTACTGTTAATTGTAATTGATTACAAATTACAAAGTTACAATTGCAATTGAACCCAGGCCTGGTTCATATGCACATGGAGTTAGAAATTGGGGCAACCTTGTCAAACATGAAGCAAATAGGCACAATTGGAAAGGTGGTGAGGCCTAACATTCACAAAATTGTTGCTTCTAACTTGGCTTCATTTTTTGATCTCTTCACTTTACATTGAAATGCTCATTCCTTTGTCATCTGGGATGTAACCAGAATAAAGATGCTCAACACAGACCGAAGTATTCTTGGTTATCCCTACAAGCACTACTACAGAGAGAAAGACAAATGGAATGGGAGAGGCATCATCACAGGCGCTGACAAATATGCTTTGGGAAGACACACAGACAACATGCAGGTAAGGCACAGGTAGATGAGGGCATACATGAACAGACATTTAGCCCATACATACAAGAATACGTGAAAGCATGAAGCAATATATTTCCAACAATGAAGATGATGAACAAGACCAATAATGGCAACGACTGCAAGGGATAATGAGAATGCATGGTAAGTGTATGGGAAGTGACAGTAGATGGGGCAGGCATTGCAGATCCAGGGCTGGGGTGTTGGAGCCTTTTTTTTGGTTGTGAATTGTCAATGTTTTTTGTTGCAGATGTGACTTTTGAGCTGATAAGGGAATGGTCAGAATCCCCTTGAAGTTGTCCAGAGAGCATTTCAATGTAAAGTGGAGCAATGATAAAAAGAAGCCAAGTTAGAAGCAACAATTGTGTTAATGTTGGGCCCCAGCATCTTTCCAATTGTATCTATTTGCTTGATGCTTGACAAGGTTGCCTCAATTGCTTCTCCTAACTTGGGCTTTTGTGTTTGATATCACCACTTTAAATAGCTGTTGCATTTTTCTAGCTTGTTTTTTTTTTTTTTACATTGACAATGTCTTTTGTTATAGATATACTTCTTTTTTTCAATCAAATAATGAATAAAGTGAGGGAAAGATATTAGAGAATGTGTATGGTAAATAGACAGACATACAAGACGAGAGAGTAATAAGTGAGAAAAGATTTGAAAGTAAAATAATGGTAGAAGGGACTTTTGGGCAGTATTTAAAGTGTAAACATTGTATTCTTTTAGTTGCAAATGTACATCCATGAGTGGTGAAAACAATATGTCTCTTTTGGTAGGTAATGATATATTGATATTTATGTACAAAACAACAATGTTATGAATGGTTAAAAAGGTACATACAGTATGCATGTCAGTGCTAAAGGGTAGTATACTAACACATTTTAATGCTGAAAAACTAATTATTCTCCTTGTTATAGAGGTGATATGAAGGTATTTGTAAAGCATTAGATCTCTTCATAAAATGCCACATCCATGTCCTTTGTATTTCTTGGCGATGGTTTGACTTCAGTGAGTGCATCATTTGCATGCACCCATTTTCCAGTAGCATCCACAGCAATAAGAGACACAGTGTCCTGAAGTAACACCCTGTCCTTGGTGTATGATAATGGAAGATAACTGGTCATTCCTGTTGTCCACAGTAATTGTGCTCTTCTACACAGCAGTAAACTTGGCATTGTGTCGCTTTGTAACGGTCCTGTCTGGTTTGGACTGCAATCATTCTTCCTGCTGACTGAATAAGTTCACATTTCATGAATGGAGAAGTTTTGCATTGCCTAAGTTTGCTACCAAGAATCATTGCCCATTTGTCATTTCTATAAATGAGTTCTTCCAAACACATGTAATCTGTACCAGCAGGTACATGCAGAGGGTAAACATGCAGCACCTGTCGGTTTGATGGGCAGTAGTTACATCTAGTACACAGAATATCATGACTTATTGTGACTGAAACCATGCGAGATACTTCAGGACAAATTTCAGACAATTTCGTGAGAAACTCGGCAACATCTTGCTGTTCACCTCTATTGAAGGGTTCTCCTAAGAAGTGACAAATATCCCCAGTAGTTACAGATGCAGTGGATGGCAAGTGATCATAGTTGTGAACAAAGCTCCTGATAGCCTCTTGTTGACTGTGTTTTAATGAATCCTTCAGAGGCTGCAAGTAAAGAAGGAACTGCAATGTTGCATTTGCATAGCATGAGGTAAAATTTGGGTTGCTCAATCCTCTGAATGGATGTGTAACTGCAAGTATTCTCTAGAAGATTGAGGCTTTTGCTGTTCCTGAACATTAGTGATGGCTTGGTGAATAAAATGCACTCGATCTTTTACCTTGTGTCCCTTGTGCATGTTGGTCTCCTTCAAGCTTATCAACTTAGGGCAATAAATCCCTCTGAGACTATTGTACTCTGCAACTGCAGTTTGAGGTGCCTTAATGCAGGTGGGGTCAAAAAGTTGATAAGGTGGTGTGACAGAAATATGAGTTCTGGTGATAAATCTTCCTCCCGACCTGTGAGGGCGCTAAAGAACGAGAGGAGAAGTATCTGGAAGGGCTGGCCTGACAGTTCGTTGCCGGGACCGGGAAGTGGGTCAGCCTGGAAAGAAGTGAAACTCTGTTGTAAGACCGTATTGATTTGAAAGGTAAACGAGGGGCAGCTGCAAGTAATAAGGCAGCTGCAATTGTTTACCTACATATCATGCGGGATTACATATAGGGGCCAGGGTAACGCTGATCTTTGCCTTCGTTTGGGTAACGTGAGGAGAGAAGGACTCAGAGTAAAATACGTGTTGTGTGTTGTCTTTGTGTCTAATTGTCTGTCTTTTTTCTCACCACTAGACAGTTAAAGCACACCTCCAGAGCTGTCGCCATGTAAAGCACTATCAGGAGCATCACTGCACAGAGCACCTGCACGTTTGAATATCACCCAGGACTGGTGACCGTGCCTTTGTTTCTGTTCAAGACTGTATTGTGTTATTCACCATCCCCGCGCTTTACACGTTGTTGTGTACTGCCGGGGATTTATTATTTGACGGTCGCCAGACCTGGAAACAGCACAAATAAACACTTGTTCACTGAATTACCATTGTCTGTTCATCACTCCTGCACCGCATCACCACTACACCTGTTCCCTTTACCAACCACTTTGCCACAGGTGGACACTGCTTAAGGATGTAACTCTGGAAAGTGCAATGAAACTTTGTCCATAGGAGAAAATAGAGTTACCAAGATCCATCATAACTGTTTTTAGAGTCTTTCCCTGGCATGTGTAAATGATGATTGAATGAGCACCAATGACTGAGATGTCCATGATTTCAAACTTTGAGCGTAAACGTTCAAAGGTATGGGTGATTCCATTGGTGAGACCAATGGCAATGTCAATGTTCTTGCGAAGCGCCAGTTTGCAGCCCATTTTGACTTGTATGGCAGTTTCCAGTCCAGTTGTACGACTGCAGTCAGCCTTTAGGGCGTTCATTTTTTTCAGCACATTTCTCTGGAAGTTAAAAGGGCAGTCCATGGTCAATAAGATGATTGTCCTCTCCAAGCATATGATCAAGCATGGCAGTCCAGAACTGGTTACAGGCATCTACAGTAGGCATGACGCAGGTTGAGCCCTCAGGATGAAATAGCTAGGTGGCTATTTTTTTTTAATTAACAGTGGGAGAAAACCACTTCAGCAAGTACAATAGAATCTGCCAGAACTGATGGACACTATCTACAATAGATGCTAATGAGAGCAAAACAAATACAAGAAAAACATGGGAAATGCAGATCTTTTCAAGAAAGCTGGGAGTCTTTGTATAAATTATTTTATATTTTTAAATGCTGTAATAACAGTTCTGCTTGTGAAGCATCCACACTATAATTTGACAGAACAGGTAATTTATTTGTACTGTCCAGGATCGTATTTTCCCCCATTGATACTTGAGCCCCACAGCACTCACAGAATCATCGCCTGTGCCCCTATTATCTGTGATTAAAGCCTGGTTTTCAAACAAACTGATTATCACTCACCAATACTGTATTGGTACAAGAAAAGTGTGTTTTTAAAAAAGTAATTACAGCTTTCAATCACTTAAAATATGCTGACGATAATGTAAACACCACCAAGCTACAGACAGTGAGTCCCAAGCTTTAAATGTGTTACTGTTTACAGATAAGAACTCAACTTTATTATAAATATTGTGTTATTATTTTTTAAGCAACATACTACAATAGTGTTCATTATGGTAATTGTTTGCTTATTAGTTTTAAAATGTTTAGTAAAACGTGACCTATTGTTTGATCTCGTTAGTACAACCAGCCCCCTTTGCTAATGACATCTTCAGTCAGGGTCGTAACCAACTATAAAAAACAAAGTTAACCAAAAAAAAAATTGAACACAGTAAATAGTGAGAAATATCTGAACTTACCGTATGTTGCTGCTCGTCATAAAATTGGTAGACTCCAGAAAATCCCTGATGTCTTCCTAAATCTCCACAGTTTCAACATAATTCATAAATTCAAACCAACGAAGCTCACAGCTTAGTGAAAAGGAATGATAATAAGTTCCACTTGGGGCCAAATGGGAATATATTGATTCCTTTGAGGCCATGACTAATTAAAATAAATATATTACCACTAAAATATACACTGTAGACCTATTCTCAAAACAACATGGCTAAATATTTAAAAGTTAATATTGAAAATAAGTAGGCAACTATTACTATTACTTACAAAGAAATGTTTAAAGTACCTGGTATTGCCAGGCAGTCTCCCATCCAAGTACCAACCAGGGCCTGAAAATTATTATTTTATTTCTTAGCAGTCACCCTTATCCAGACCAACTTACATTTGTGACATTATTTTAACATATAATTACCCATTTATACAACTGGGTTTTTTATTGGACCTAGGTAAAACAGCAGTGTGTTCACCACCTAGAATTGAACTCACCACCCTCCAGTCAGGAGCAGAGTGCTCTAACCACAACACTAGTGTCTCTGCAACACATCACTATTTGGTGCACTAATTAAACATTCATCAGGAACCCACTCTAATTTTTAATAATTGCCAGGTGCAGGTGATAATTAAACAATTAGCTTAGCAGGGAGGCCTCCATAAAACAAACATCATTATGATTTGCAGGCCCCCTGTCCTGCTACATCCAGCTTGTAGAATCCTTTTCTTTTGGTATAAAGACACAACCTGCTCGGCGCCATGCTCTTGGTACAACTTGTTTTTCCTATGCCACTTTTATCAATTTCCATAGGATTCGCAGAACTCCAGAAACACTCTTGTACACTCTGTATGGAATTATATTAGGCCCTGGAGATGATGATGCCCTTGCTTTTTCCACATCTTGCTCTACTTCTTTCCATTTAGGTGCAGTTCTCCATTTGCTATTCGGGTGGATTGATAGGAAGGATGTCTGAAGGAATTGACATAGGCTCCTGCCTTTTTGAATCTGTATGTGTTTCCTACAAATATCTCTCCAGCTCAAACTTAGATGATTTTAGTGTGCCATTTTTCTCACTGGTGAAGATCTTCTTTACAAATTTGAATGGATCTTTATAAAAGTTGGTTCTTACACGATCTTTCTTTTTGTAGAGTTTTCGTAGGCGCTGAGCACTGCGCAATGTTGCAAGCTTATCTTTTATGACCCTTTGTAACAGATTGAGTCCCTCCTGACTTTGTTTTGCTTTTCTCCATTGCTTCCTCAACTGCCTCCTGTCTCTAACTAAGTGTTCAATCTCCTGCTGCCATCTAGACTTTCCAGGAATAGTTTGTACTTTTTCCTTCCTTTTTCAATTCCAAACCTCTTGCTTCCATAGTTGATGTCCCCAAATTTATCCAGCTTCTTTTCAGCTGTTCAATTTAACCTTTCCAAAGTAAAACAGAGATCTGTGATTACTGTGTCCCAGGCAGTTTTCTCACAAGCTCTTGGCCATTTAACTCAAGGCTTGTGTCCGTTGAGGTTCTTTTCTCCCTTATGTTTGTTCATCTGACTGGGTTCACCAGGATCAATAGTTCTGTATTCATGCAAGTCCTCCTCACGTCTATGACAGGGGTGCTGATATCCTGTGAACTGTGGTTTGCTTCCTGTCACTGGATTTCATTCGACTGACTTGATTGACTTCGTAAGAAGTACTGATCAATGTGACGCCCTTGTCCCTTCTCCCTCAAGCATTCCATTCTCCCTTGATGAATCTTCAAACCCCTGACCATTGTCAAATTCTCAAATTTCCTTTTTTTTAAAGATGTTGCTTTATCTCTTTGCTTAAGCAAAACCAATGTAACCCAAGCAATCATTAACAAACAACTTCTTATTTACCATCCACCGTGTTAAATTTTTGTTCGGTTTTCCACCAGGATTTTAAATTTATGTAACTATGTTTGCCACAGCAAGACTGATGATAAGAGATTTTTAACGTTACTTTGGCTCTTCACCAAGGATTTTAATTCACATGACTCTGCTGCCTCAGCGGGTCTTACAGTCAAGATTTTAATGTTACCCTGGCTCTTCATCAAGATTTTTTATTACGTAACTCAGTTTGCCTCAGTGGGTCTTATGGTTAAGATTTTGACGTCACCTGGCTCTTCACCAGGATTTACAATTTGCTACTATACTTTTTATCTACTTATTCTTTTATTTTGTCCATGGATTCCTGTAAGTCCCTTACACTTAGAAAATCACTGTTTGACTCTCTCTACCGTGAGATCTCTCCTCTGAGAGATCCTACCTCGAGTATTAATTATTATTTACCTTTATCTTTCCCTTCACTATGTGTGATTTATTCAAAAACTGACTTGCCGGATGATATAATACCGCTGACGAATCTGAAACCGCACACCATGAAACGTCATTAAGGGTTGCTTTTCAGGAATCCTGGGTTTCGGCACCAATCTGTAGTGAAAAATTAAGCTGACAAATGGTTTTTGATTAAAAAACACTTTATATACAAGAGAGGTATACCTCCAATACAATCATATAAGCAAAAGATTTAAAATGACTTCGGACAAGGCCTCAGTACAGCTCAGTGCATACGTTTGTATGGATATCCATGGAGTCAATTCAAAAGAGATGAAAAGACTGACAAAACTTTACAATTTTGGGTATTTATACCTTTGTAAACAACTGTTGACTCCACTCCCATTTGTCTTACTTCTGTCCAATGATAGCGGTTTCCACTCTATCATTGCACATTCCCTCTGCGGGGGGAAAAGGGGGGGGGGGGGGGGGGGGTTGCATACCATGTTGTACCTAGCACGGAACATCCATCTTGTCTTTCAGTTCCCCTCACCATCTCACACTATCTCTGCTAATCTCCTGATTTTTGGCATTTAGCTCAGACACCTATCTGTGACTTTTAGTTGTGTTAGGCTATGCAAAATTGCACGTAGCTGGTTTTGTCAATGGGAAATGAAAGAACTCAAAACTTATACAATACTGTATAGAGCCTTAATATAAAAGCATATTAAACAAAATAAATTAGTAAGCACATTAGAACAACTATAAAAACACATCCACACATAATTTAAACATTATGATTAAAAAGAACTTAACAATAAAAACACAAATACATATAAAATAGCAGTAAACAGCAGTAAACTTGGCATTGCCGTTTTGTAACAGTCTGTCTGGTTTGGAGTGCAATCATTCTTCCTACTGACTGAATAAGTCCACCTTTCATGATTGGAGAAGTTTTGCATTGCCTACATTTGCTACCAAGAATTGTTGCCCATTTGTCATTTCTATAAATGAGTTCTTCCAAACACATGGAATCTGTACCAGCAGGTACATGCAGAGGGTAAACATGCAGCACCTGTCAGTTTGATGAGTAGTAGTTCCATCTAGTACATAGAAAATATGGTGAGAAACTGCAACATCTCGCTGCTCAGCTATATTGAGGGATTCTCTTAAGAAGTGACAAATACTCACAGTAGTTAGAGATGCAGTAGATGACAAGTGATCATAGATGTAAACAAAGCTCCTGATAGCCTCTTGTTGACTGTTTTTTAATGAGTCCTTCAGAGGCTGCAATTGAACATGGAACTGCATTGTTGCATTTGCATAGCATGAGGTGAAATTCTGGTTGCTCAAACCTCTGAATGGATGTGTAACTGCAAATGTTCTCTTAAAAGATTGAGATTTTTGCTGTTCCTGAACATTAGTGATAGCTCGGTGAATGAAATACACTTGATCTTTTACTTTGTTTCCCTTTTGCTTGTTGTTCTCCTTCAAGCTTATCAACATAGGGCAATATATCCCTCTGAGACTATTGTACTCGCAACTGCAGTTTGAGGTGCCTTAATGCAGGTGTGGTCAAAAAGTTGAAGATGGACACCGTTTAAGGATATAACTCTGGAAAGTGCAATGAAACTTTGTCCATAGGAGGAAATGGAGTTACCAAGATCCATCCTAACTGTTTTTAGAGTCTTACCCTGGCATTGTGAATGGTGATTGAATGAGCACCAATGACTGGAAACTGTTCTCGAACAATGTAAACTCTGTCCGTGATTTCAAACTTTGTAATGTCAGACCTGATCTGACATACGACTGCAAAGAGTTAAAATACGGAATTGTGCTTTCCTGACTTTTCCTATATATATATATATATATATATATATATATATATATATATATATATATATATATATATATATATATATATATATTAATTACCCTGACAAAGAAAGAATCGCATAGCTCCATAAATTAAATCAAATGGATTGATACATATGAAACATATTATAATAATTAAATGTTTCAGTATTATTTGTATTTATCAGTCAGGACTTGTCGCCATATATTGAAGTTAGATTATATCATTCTGCATTGCTTCTGTGAGCGGTCTTCTGATATTTCTGTTGTTTCAATGAACCTCCTGATAGGCCATCAATCAGCCTTGACCGCTCACGGCGCCCGACTGTCTGTCTGCATTCTGGTTACTATAGAAGTCACTTGTTTTTCTAAGAAATTCATTGTTACCCCAATACACTCTGAAAATGGATCGTGAAAGACACATGAAAACAAAGCAGTGTTTGGAATTACTGCAAAGTTTACCAAACAACGATTCTGATAGAGCAGACGGACAATGACCAATCTGGCTTTGAAGCAGACTGGGTTTGCAAAGATGAATTTTCCAGCAGCAGTGACAGTTAGGAGGATGCCAGCGAAGTTATCAAATAACTCAAGCTATCCAAGTCGTACCAGACTGGCTCGACCTCACACCAGCTCGGCTCAGGTGTGCAGGTGGAAAAGGGGTAATATATTCCAGTATAATCGAGAGTTGTGAGGTTTCAGGTGCTGTCTTGAGGATGCGCCAAAAGGTGGTCAGGGACTGAGCAGTCCTGATATCCATGGGTAGATTATTCCACTGCTCAGGGGCAAGGGTGGAGAAGGAGTGGGCTCTAGAGGTGGGGAAGCAGGGGCACGGTACAGCTAATCTGCTGGTGGCAGAGGAACAGAGGGGGCGAGAGGCAGTGTATGGAGAAATAATAGTCTGGAGGTAGGAGGGGGAAAAAAGTTGAGACAGCGATAGGCAAGTACAAAAGAGTTTGGATGAATTGGATATGGCAATGAATGTGAATGTGGCAATAGGGAGCTAATGGTGGGAGTGAAGAAGCGTGGGAGAAACAAGGAAGGGAAAAGTCAAGACAAGCTACAGAGTTTTGGATGAGCTGGAGTAGATGGATAGCAGAAGCAGGGAGGCCGGCCAGGGAGAAGTTGCAGTAGTCAAGGCGGGACAGTACCAGGACCTGAACTAGGAGCTGTTTGGAGTAGTCAGTGAGGAAAGGACAAATTCTAAATATGTCGCTAAGTAAAAAGCAACACAAGCATGCCAGAGCAGAGATGTGCTGAGAATAGGAGAGGGAGGGGTTGATGTCACAGTCAGAGGGAGTATCTGGGCATCATCAGAATATAAATGTTATGAGAAGCCATGGGAGAAGATGAGGGGACCAAAGGAGCAAGTGCATACAGAAAACAGCGTAATATTTTTATTTCTGAACATCATACATAACACCGTTTTTAAATAGAAAATTAAACTTTTTTCTTATTTTTTCCAAAAAGAGCACATATACTTAAATATGAAAAACTAATACAATAAAATTTAAGCAATAAACTTCTGTGTAATCAGGTGTAGAAAGCTGTATGCACATATCCAATTATAAAACATAAATAACTGTTAACAGGATGGCTTTTCAGGGGTGATGTCAGACCAGAAATGCAGACTGCAAACAATGAGGAATGGTAGGTGAATCTGTAACACTACGGCGTCCAGAGTTTTATTGTAAATAATAAAGAAACAAAAGATTTAAACAAAACAGACACACAAAACAAAGGGCGTGTTGGCCAAACAAACAGACAGACAAAACGGACATGGACGAACCCAACAAACAAGTACCGTGCTGGCACTTCCAGCACACTGTAGTAATTGCTATTGTAATCAAACTCTCCTCTCTCTCACCCGTTCTCCACTTCCCGAACACACAACTCTGAGTGAGTGAAAACATGTTGTTTTTATGCAGCTGTACCGAGACTCGATTGCTAATCAATCATTCAGTTGGAATCTTGGTACAACTGCACGTGAATTAATTAAGTGTAATTCCCCGTGCTCACATATTAAATTTTTACCTGCACGTGAAGTGCTGTGCAATCCTCGTGCCTAACTACAAATATTCATTTTAAACACTTGTGCTTGTAACCCATATTTATATCCTGTGTATTTTATACATAAACACCAACATTAACACACTACAGACAACATAAAACACTAATAAACACAAAGGGGCGGGACACTCCGCCACAATAACTAGTTATAAAAATAGCATAAAACTAAAATATAACACAACTTATGCAACGTGAAAGCGCTTTGAGTGAAACAGAGTTCAAAAGCTCTGTCTGTCTGTTCAGAATTCTATTACAGCTTTCTAAGTACAATATATGCAGAAGACACGCTTTTCAACTGTACCAGTGTATTTGCCACAGACTGCCTTTTCACAACAGGCACAGACATCAAAAGTTCTGTTTTTATTGCATTTATCAACCTGGTGCTGTCTTTTATTCCATGTGCCAGCGCTGGCTAAAGGTTGAGGGACATTTGCCAGCCAAGCATCCACACAGTCGTCGTATATTGTATACTTGTTATATTCAAATTTTACTTATATAGTAGTCTCTGGCTTAGAGAACACCCCTCGGGAAGCAATCAAAGTGTTCTCTTAGCCGAAGTGATCTCTACGACCACCAGACACAATATGCCAAGACCAGTTACGATATGAATCAATAAATAGAAATGTATTTATTACTTAAGTCATGATGGATGAGCATCAACATATGAAATGAATTGAAACGCAACATATTGTATGCTAATAAACTATCATAATAAACAATCTGACAAATTAACGTAAATAAAGTAACTGACAAACTAAATTAACAAAGCACCCCTACATATGGTAAACATGCAGCAGCGGCTCAAGTAATTTATGAATATGAGAATTAATTTTAACACAATGATTATTAACACAGCACCACCCGACACACACGTTAAATGAAACAGCAGCTTTAGATTTCTCTTGCGATGATAAGTCAGTTTTGAACAGATTGAATAAACCATTTGAATTGGAGTTTGATGATGAGTTATCTGGTTACAACAGTACTGTATCAGTTTTTAATCGGTTAGCAATGATCACCATCTGTGCCAAAAAGGTGTTCTTTTAAGCGAAGTTCCTGTTCCTTTAAGCAGAGCATTAACAAAGGGAAAATTCAGTTTCACCACAAGGTTGTTCCCTAAGCCAAAGTGTTCTCTTAGGAAGTGTTCCTATACACAGAGACTACTTTATTCTCAAACTGAACTATGTTTAGTGCAGAATTGTGTTGCCATGTGAAACTTTGCATTCTGTCTTAGTACCTCCCTTCAGTAATGTTCACCAGTTAATAACTGCTGGCAACCTGTCTTGCCAGTAGTCTTCTTCAATTATCCCTATAATTGATAGCTTGTAGTCTCGATTTATAGGGGAAAAGGTTTAATAGGATAGAATAAGAAAGCTTCTTTCACTTACCATAACATAAAAAGACAAACATTAATTGAATACTATTACATTACATGTATAAAGTCCAAAGTAAACACATTCATGAAAAAACAAACAGCTGAGAGATACAATCCAGACCAGCCTGGACACCTCTGCGGCCTATTTGCTTATAATATTTGTGTTCTGAGCATACACTACATGATGACTTCAGTCTGGCAATTAATGAAAAAAAATCACAAAACATTTACGTGCTGATACAATACATCAGACTTAAAACACAATACAGTAGGGCCCTTTTCACAAGGACGGCCGAAGTGGGTGACGACAGACCAGAAACAGGAACTGACTCTGCACACAGCTGTTGAAATGGTGAAGGCGCTGATGCGCAGTTTAATAATGAACAGGCAGAAAATAAAAGGTTTTGTAACAATACAAAAACAGGACACGGCACATGAGGCCAAAATAAATAGACAAACAAAACGAATACACTGACAAAACACAGAGTGGACGAATGCTACACCAAAACAATTGAGACTTAGAATTACGCTTATCTCTTGCTCTCTTTCTCTCTCTCTCTCCCCCGTTCTCCACTCCCGAACACACAACCTCGCATATGTGACAACATGCTCTTTTTATACAGCTGTACCGAGACTCGACTGGTAGTCAATCATTCAATTGGAGTCTCGGTACAACTGCACATGAATTAATCAAGTGCAATTCCCCGTGCTCACATACTATTACTTTTTTACTTGCATGTGAAGTGCTGTGCAATCCTTGTGCCTAAATACACATATACATTTTAAACATTCGTGTTACACAGACCCGTTTATATCCCGTGTACCAATGACTATACACCAACATTTAAACACACCACACGCAACACATAACAGATAATATACACAGGGGCGGGCACTTTGTCACAGCCCTTTAGAAACCTGCTTTTGCAAATCCCTCTTGGTTCTTTTTTTTACTTCACCTTAGAAGTGTAAGAAATGATCAGCAACTGTTCTGAGTAATTGTCCCACTTTTTTGTTTTCAATGTCATAGTTGTTAACATTGCTGCACCTGACATTGACACCTTTTTGTTGTGTCTACCCCATCATATTCATTTGTAAATACGGTACAGCCCCTCACCCTGCGTATGCTATTAGAATTGCACACATGGAAGCCCATACTATATCTTAATTAAAGGGCTTCCTAAGGGGTGAATCAGTAAAGCATTCAGTTTTTAGTACCAATGTTCTACCACTTCACTGCTGTATTAATTTATGTTCATTTGAGTTGAATGTATTCATACAGGGCCCTATTGAATATGCATACCTGTTACCAAAGAGCGAACTTGAGGGAATTTGAAAAGAAAAATTTGTTCTAAGGGACAGTTTGAAAAACAAACAAAAAATTCTCCATTAAATATTGAATATGGACTTATACATTAGCCAGGGAGTTTTAATTGAGGTCCCTTAATTGAAACTTTGTAGTTTTACCTGCACAGAGCAATAGCAATAGCAGTAGGGATAGCAATAGCAGCAAGTTGTATATGGTGAGAAGGCCTATTTTAATTAGCTAAGCAGTGGCAGATCTTAATAACATCGCCCTAAAATTTTCAAACCTGATTTTTTTCTAACCTTATTCATGCTTCTGAAAAAAACAAAAAACAAAAAAACAGGCTTTCGTCATTGACAATGCTTGCATTTCACCTACCCACTTGGTGGAGGTAGTAGCAAGCAGTAAAGCTGTATCTAAGGACAGGAATTTCAGCTCTGCTCAATGAAGGGGCTTGAATGGTGGTCTTGTAAGTGTGACCAGTACTACAATGAGCCATTAGCGAGGGACAAGGTCCTTCCTAGGGGGTTGTGACAGGGTGGCTTAGTGGTGACGTCAGGCCAGATGCAGGAATTAAAACAAACAGGCAAGTACTGCAGTGCAATGGCGCTGCGGCGCCGTTTATTAAAACAAAAATAAAATAAAATATTTTAACAAAAACACTGCTCACAGAGCAAAACAAAAGGTTCAAACAAAACAAATCATGAACACAAAACACAACAAAACTCAGGTCAGGCTGAGCAATCGCTTTCACTGATCCTGTAGTTTCTTGTTTAAACTCACTGTTCACTCTCGTTTAACTAGCTAGTAATTAATCTATTACCCCTCGGCCACAATCTGCAAGAGTTTATTAATTACTTGGCTGCCGACTAGTCTAACAACGCACTAGCTGACAGCCACACATTACCACAAGGTTTTATATATACACTGGGAGAGGACGAGTTGCCTAATCTCGTCTTTGCCAGAAACAACAATAATAAAACGTATGGCTTTCGCTGTCATTATATATAAAGTAGGATTTTAGGTCAACCAAATGTTAATGTATAGTTGAGAATGTAAAAGTACTTATAAAGCCTTTTTATGTTAACTGCTGCAGTAGGAAAGGGGTTAAATATTGTGTGCTTAACTGTCTGCACAGACCTAGTTTAGCACTATCAGGAAGCCTTTGTAATTGTAATGAGGTATAAAAGGAATTGTGGATCAGAAAGCTTACCTTGTGTTGTACCACCTGTGTAACCTCCCGGGCTTGTAATTAAAAGTTTTACACTACTACAAAGACAACAGACTGGTGTGAATTTTTTCCTCCGACATCAACTGGCACTGTGATCAGGGTGTTCCCCGATCCAAGGTTCCATAGCCATTGACAGATGGCCAGAAAGAGGGCAAGTACCTTTATTTATCCTCTGTCTGTTTATTGGTTACTCGCGGGTTGTGGAATACCTAAGAATTATTGTTAAAAAGGGGAATTAACCAGCGTTGTATTTGTCTGAGTAAGGTTAGAGGCTGTGTTGTGTCTAGACTAATATAGGTGGCATTGAGAACGTTGACCTGTGGGTGAAAAAGAGCATGAATATTGCATGAGACTTGAAATAGGAATCTCTATTGTCTTGTGTTTGTGTCATATGTAAGGTATTTTGTTAATTGTCATTTGTTGTCATCGGACTATATTACTGGTTTGCGATTGTCTGTGTAATATTATTATTTTAGGTGTTTCGAAATGTAAATTGAAAAAGAGAAAGACACTTGGCCAGTCTCAGACTACATATTGGCAAAATTGGAGAAAGTTAAAATTAAAATGGAAAAAGAGGGCTGGTCTCCTCACCAGTCACTAGGGGTCAGCCTGAAGTATTGGGAAAACGTAAAGGATAATAAAACTGATAAGGGAACTATCATTGTGATAAATGAATACAAGAAGTTGACCAACCAGAGAGAAAAAGATGAGATTAAATACAAAAACATGCAGATGGAAGTGACAGATAATAAACGCGAAGTGGAACGTTTAGAGGGTCAAGTCAAGTCAATGGAAAAGAAAATAGAAGTTATGATGGAACAGAGTTTGAAACAGACAAGGATAGGGTTAAAATGTGCACGATTGATAGGCGCTGTTGGTGCAATTGAGCCGAACGAAGATGATCCCAACTGGGATGACATCGATTACGAAGCAAGTAAATACGAAAGTGACATGTATGGGGGATCGTTTGAGAGCTCACCCCCTCCCCCATTCAACCCTGGTGGAAAAGTCCATCTGACCCCCATCTGCGAAACCCATCAATTAGCACGCGGACGAAGTGCAAATACCGACCAGTATGTAAATGTAGAAAACCAAAAACCTTTTACCCAGGGGAATTAAATATGGTATTAGACCAGTTGCCAGTTTTAAGAGCTGAGTGTGGCAACGCTAAATTCTGGTCCAAAATGGACGAATTGACCCAAGTCCATAATATGCATGTGAGAGATATATATGTCCTATGTAAATCGAAATGCCCTAAACCATAATGGCAGTGTATGTCATTGGAGCAAAGTCTGCGATGTTACTCAGGGTACAACAGAGACAGTACAAGAATCCTGCAAGCGTAAGTTCTAAGCTTACCAAGAATATAGTGGTGCAACCGATCCCCAAAGGGAAGACACAATATTTATAAAAATGTTTAAGGAAGGTTTGGGTCCGAAACACCAGAAGGTAATTGAAATGGGCATTCCAGTAGGAAACACTCTCACTGATGTGTTAAAATGAGCAAATTAAATTGAGTACAAAGCAAATCAGAAGAAACATATCGCTGCTGTCACTGAACTAACAGGATCGGTAGCAGAAGGAGCCCCCCCCCCTTAAATGTTTCAACTGTGACAAATTTGGTCACATCGCTAAAGAATGGAAAGAGCCCAAAACATGTAAGAAATGCGGTAAGAAGGGACAAACGACTAGAGATTGTTGTGCAGGGGGCAAACCATCCTGACCCAAGACACAGACTGGCAGACCTACAGGCATGACAAAGGAAGAACTAATGACCCTCTTGGCCCAGATGGCCACTAAATAGGTAGCGTCGGCCCCTGGGGTTGGAACGGATAACAGAGACCCTCGTATTTACATAGATGCATTGATAGGGGGCAGACAGTGCACCATGTTGGTAGACACGGGCGCGTCCGTATCAATAACTGACCTTGATCTACCCACCACTAGATGAACAATGTATATAGAGGTGGAAATATTTTAGCTTGCTTGAGCGAACCACAGTTGCTATTTGTAAATAATGTGTACATGCATGTCAACTTAAGTCAAAACAATGTTGGGCATAGATATCTTAAGGGAAATAGGCGCAGTAATTAATGAAGCTAATAACCGCATAGAGTGGCCTCGACCCACTGGCCACAAAGGATCGCATGGCATGTCAACCTTACACTGAGCCACCAATCAGCCTCCTGCACAGACATTCAACAATGATTGGAAACAAGAGGGACTGTACGGCCACATATGTAGTATGTTCCCCAATGTATGGTCTACACACAAAAATGACTGCGGGTTAGTACAGGGCACACCCATATCGGTCACAGGACTCCTAAACCACACAGGCAATACCCGATCAAACATGAACCAGTGGAGGCACCGAAAGACGTAATAAGTGACCTGTTGCAGCAGGAGATACTAACTGAGTGCTGTTCAACCACCAACTCCCCAATGTGGCCAGTCATAAGCCAGATGGCACCTGGCGCCTTACAGTCGATTACACAGCACTAAACAAAACAGTAACAAAAGCTGTTCCAATCGTAGCGAGTCCCAACACTATAATCACTTGCCTCCGCCCTGAGCATAAAGTGTTCAGCATGCTAGATATCGCCAATGGATTTTGGAGTCTGCCTCTGAACCCAGAGTCAGCAAGATCAATTTGTGCTTACATTTGGTGACAGGCAACTGACCTGGAAGCGGCTCCTGCAAGGCTTCCATAACGCCTCCTCCCTGTTCCACCAAGTAATGGCAAAAGCAATAGCTCAGGTAGACATGACAGGTACCGATAGCATAATTTTGCAATATGTAGATGATTTGCTTATAGCATCAGCCTCAGCAAGTCAACACGCACTAGTACTAGCCCGAGTATTAAACGTGTTGGAACAAAACGGGCTCAAAGTCAGCCCCAAGAAGGCTCAAATAGGGTAACCACAGGTCACATACTTGGGTCACCTGCTATCACAAGGAAAGAAAGATATGGCAAGCCACCGCAGAGAAAGCAAACATGCCATGACCACGTAATGTGCGGGGCATGAGGCAAGCCTTAGGGCTATTTAATTATTGCAGACTGCACATCCCAGAATACACCACCATTGTAGAACCACTACAGAAACTCATTACTGGGAGCCCCCGACCCCTTGACCCAATCGACTGGGGCCCCGAACAGGAACACGCTTACACACAGATGAAACAAGCCTTGACCAGTGCGCCTGCACTGGGCATACCCTCCCTGAACAAACCCTTCCATCTGTATCACAGTATCAAGTTTGGGTGTTGCAATGCTACATTAATGCAGGAACACAGGGACAAGATGAGACCCATTGCCTATTATTCTATTAAACAGAACCTGGTGTCAGCTTATATGCCCACCTGCATGGCAGCTATCGATTGCGCCGCATGGGCAGTAGCGCAGACTGAGCCCCTAACTATGGGAGGCAGTTTAATTGTACATACACCACACACTATAATCAGCCTACTGAACTCTGGTCAACTCAAACGTGTGACCGATGCACGTCGGGCCAAGTAGGAAACTTATCTGCTGCCCCCATCAGTACAGGTGGTGCATGACACCAGTGTAAACCTCTGGGGATTTTAACAGAAGGTGAACCACATCAATGTGACCTGGAGGAGGAAATTGAATTAACTAGTGATAATACTGAACCACTAGAAGAGGGAATGACACTGTATGTAGACGGTTCTAGGAGTATCGAGAACGGGGAACCTCGTACGCTTTTGGGGTGGTGCACGATTATTCAGGTAGTTGGGAGAGACGCAGGTATGTGACAACAGGAGGGGGAGTAATAAAGAGCTATGAGTATGTGCAACGCCTGGTAACCGCAATGAAACTCTCCGCTCGATTAGCTGTTGTTAAAATTAAAGCTCACCAGACCAGGGCAGTCCCACATGTAATTGGCAACAGGAGGGTGGACGAGGCAGCTAGGGCAGCGGCCCGGGAACTGGTGACAAAGCCCCACACCCCTATCACTACAGTAAGCCCGGACGTAGTGGATATCCGGCAACTACATGCTCAAAGTGAGACAGCTGAAATAACTAAATGGCAGCAAGTAGGAGCCCGGAAGAATGACGGGGTCTGGTGAATCCCCTCCACTGGACAGGTAATGGCTCATGAGAGCATACAGCGCTCCCTATTGGAGCTGTATCATGGACCCTCTCATGTGGGGAGGGATGGTTTGATTAACACATTAAAGAGAGATTGTGTTTTGGCCTGGTATGGGCAGGGATGCAGCTAAACGCTGCCAGAGATGCTTGACATGCGCAAAGGCAGGGGGTAAGCCCCTGAGAGTGAAACTGGGTCATCAGCCCAGACCGAGGGGTCCCTGGCAGAATCTGCAGATAGATTTCACAGGACCCCTCCCCAAGGACCAGGGTAAATGCTACATTCTAGTAGTAATAGACCAGTTTACAAGATGGGTAGAGGCATTTCCCACACGCAACTGCACTGCCACCACTGCAGCACAGATCCTGGCCACCAAAATACTACCCCGCTGGGGAGTACCCACGCAACTAGACTCTGACCAGGGAACCCACTTCACTGGGAAGGTAATGAAGGAAGCCTGTCTGATGCTGGGCATCAAGCAGTGATTCCACATTCCATTCCATCCCCAGAGTTCCGGGTTTGTGGAATGGACCAATCGCTCACTGAAAGAAGCAGTGCACAAAACGCTGCAACACCTGGCCTGTACCAACTGCCAATGGACTAGGGCAGTGCCCCTAGACTCTCATGCGGCTCCGTGCCACTCCAAACAGGGGAACAGGAATCTGTCCCTTCGAGCTAATGACAGAGCAAGCTATGATTCTCCCAGGTTTAGTGGTCAGTACCACAGAGAGTAATGCCCCTTACAGAGATGTACTGATGCAATATGTGCTGCAGTTGGCCAACCAATCCCAGACACTGCAAAACCAAACCCAGACATGACAGAACACCAAAGATTTAATGAGCCGGGGGGAAGTGGGGTACGCCCTTCCCCAACCTGGCGGCCAGGTTACGGTCAGGGAGGTAGGGCTTCAATATGGTCTGTGAGACATATGCCACGAGCATTACTAGGTGCTGTTTACCACTGACACAAGGTTGAAACTAGAAGGGGTCACTGGGAGCCAGTGGAAACATTGGTCTCAAATAAAACCATATCTATCCGCAACTACTTCTGTTTCTTGTGCCCACAGGAAAGCCCGAGAACAAGACATTAACTGTTTCTATCCTAGACCTTTCTCCACCAGGTGATCGTAGACCAGTGAGCTGCATGAGGAATACATATTCAGGGGGCACTGCTGCTCTTGTGGGTGACCAGATGTGGGGGAGGGCCCCATGCAAAAAAAACAGACTGGCACTGGCAAACTAACTCTCCACCTCCTGTAGTGCTTCACTTTGATTGCCTAACATAACAACTACTTCATCTCTGCTGCTCCAAGAACATCCTAAGGGAAGTATGGCCACCCATCTATCTACAATTAACCTCTGGGGGCAGCAACCTCCAAACAAAATTGACTGACTACCATGCACACTGCGAACACAATGAGTTACACATCCAAATCACTAGCCCCTGTACAGTGCAACGCTGGTGCCAACTACCCCAAATTAAAAGGTACTAACTACAGTAGCCTATGGGAGAAGGGCTGATCAGCCTGTACAAGCAGAATGTCGTTCAGCCAGTGTTTACGTCTGTCGTGTTCCACACGTATAAAGTTGAAGTGCATATACCCCTCGGGGCATTGAAGGAAGTCTGTGGGAACCGCGAAACTCGCCAGACTCTCAGATCAAATAGGGACCCAGTTGCCCAGAACCAAAAGAGGAATACTAGATGACACAGCTGGGTGATTTGGGGTCGGTAACTCTGTCGCTAACACCTGGCAAATTGCCAACCAGACGCAATACTGAGATGGGCTGGAGTCCTGGCTCTCCAGTGCACAAATCTTAGCCACTCGAGGGGGAATGGACATGGATTGGGCCAGCAGGTTTATCGTGAACAGCCTCCAAGATTACTCCAACTCGATAATGACATCGCTAGACATAACTGGCTACTTGAGCTGAAACTTAGTTCAACTCCAGCGGACAGACATACAGAATAGAACCCAGGAACAAAACTGTTGGCGGGCAGGGCAAGTGTTAGCTCTAAAGCTCCAGGGAATGGTGTCTGACCTATCATCACAATGAGTGCACCCTTTGCTATTTGAATCAATAGCACCTGAGCTAATTAAGAACATAAGAACATAAGAAAGTTTACAAACGAGAGGAGGCCATTCGGCCCATCTTGCTCGTTTGGTTGTTAGCAGCTTATTGATCCCAAAATCTCATCAAGCAGCTTCTTGAAGGATCCCAGGGTGTCAGCTTCAACAACATTACTGGGGAGAATTGCTTCCTCCCCGTGTGCATGGAGTCACGGAGAATCAATGCGGGCACATCGGCCCACCTGAACCGGGTCCAGTATCCAATTCGACCTGTTAGCCCCATTGGGAACTCCCTGGTCCGGTAAAATGAGGATGGTCACCTCATTGCCCATTGTTAGAGCCGAACATGTTGCCCGGATAGCAGGAGTGGCGTATACTAGCATTGGTACCCGGGGAACACTGTAAACGCAGGAATGTTGCACCCATTCAGACCAGGAGGTGCTCTGCACCAGTTCCATTGACTCCATGGCCAACAACACCCAGTTCGAGCTCACAGTAACTGATCAGCCCTGGCATACTGAACTGATACAAATGAACAAGACTATGTGGTGTATTGCAGGACCCAATAACTCAATAGAGATCAATGGGTGAGTCTGCCCCTCCGTGGCACCATCAGTGTGCTCAGAAGTTCCCCGTCGTGCCATCCTCACTGTGGGGGGGCGCTGCCTTTACCGCACGCCACCCCTCCAAGGCAACCTGACCTGGGACCCGTCATGGCACCACAGTAATGATGAACAGATTCAGGGCCTGACCATGTTGGAGAAGGAAATAACGAAAATGGTAGTGGAAGCCAAACAACACATATATCACGCTCAAATGCAAGACACCCACATCACCAACACGCTTCAGCAAGTGGACCAGGAATACCACACAGCAGAAGTTCAAGCAGTGGTCGTCAAGAATTCGATATACGGGAGAGCCACAACTGGGGAGGGGGTCAATTGGTGGTGGATTTGGGTTATATTTTGTCAAGTGATGTGGGGGGTGTCAATACTCACGTTCCTATTGGTACTAGTGCTGTATAAGAAACTTTGCTCCAAGCTTAGGACATTGCGAATTTTATATATGACCAGGCCGGCTTGGGAACCCCTTGTGGAGAACAGTCGTTGTTAATTAACTTATGTGTTATCCCATGTCGATTCAGGGTATGCCCAGATGGCCAGACATCCGCTGGACCATCCCTCTTGAGACCACCCTCCAGCACAACTACCCTGGGAGGAGCACCAGTGCAACTTGTAGTTTACTTCTGTTTATGTGCTCATATTGTCTTGCTGTTAGTATCTATCCGCGGCCTTGGGAACCCCCACCCCGTCACGTCACTCCTCCCATGAGGCCTGAACCACCAACAGGAGGGACTTTTCAGTATAAGCTTTGCATAATTATACACATTTAAGTTACTTATGAGCTGAAATAAGTAGAGGAACTAGTAATTAATGACCTCATGTACCACACGAAGAGCTTTAAGTAATCTTGCTGTATTTTTTGACAAAGGTATTCATGTAGATGTGCATTGAGCTGTTTTAGTAATCACCCCCTGGCACTCACCCCTTAGGGCTGCAACTTAGGTCTAGGGTTGGGGGTTGGGGGTTGGGCCCGGCCCTCAAACCGTAAGAAGTTTTATTCCCCCTGTAACAGGGGGAGATCTGTACTGACTCTGCTGGTGTGTTCAGGGTGCTGCAGGAGGAGGGCAGCAGTCGACCAATACCTGCCTGACGGTCATGGCAGTGACACGGAGAGGTGGGAGAGAGGTTGTATGGCTTTCCCTCTCTCTGAGTGCCTGAGAGGCGGGTCTTGGGGGAATTGTCGGCCCTATAAAATAACACTCTGCTGTTCCCTCAGGTCTGCCCTTTTAGCCGTGCTGAGCTTGCGGAAGCGCTGGTCCAGGACCGAGAACGGCCCAGGAGAAAGAAACCGGAAAAAGAAATCCAAAACAAAAGAAAACAAAAGAAAGATAGTAGTAGCGGGGAAACCATGGGAAGACCCCCGAAGTATTGTTTATAGCAGGCTGAGGGAGCCGCTAGTGTAGGTCGGTGACCTAGGTCGTGCGGGTAGCGACAACCAGTGTAACGCTGCTAAGTGCAGCAACTTTTATTTGTAGTTTTATTACTGTGTTTTATTTTCCTTTTTGAGTTCACCTTCTGTTTTTGATTATTCTTTCGAGTACCTGTAAGTGTGCCTGCACTTTGAACAGTGTACCGCCTTTGGTATTACTGTGGTTCTGTCTACCACCGTTGTTAAAAGGAATTGTAACCTGTGGATCAGAGTTCTTATCTTGTGTTGTACCACCTGTATAACCTCCGGGGCTCTTACTGCAAAGACAATGGACTGGTGTGAATTTTTTCCTCTGACATCAATATACATAAATAAATTATAAACTACTATGACTACTACGACTACTACTACTACTAAAAATAATAATAATAATAATAATAATAAATAATAATAATAATAATAATAATAATACAAAACAAATTTATAGGAGCAGGGCTTTGCCCTGCCCCCTTCTCATGTACAGGTGTCTTAACCTTCGAGCGCCCTTCAAAAAACTGTCCCTGCAGGAAGTGAGTAAATTTAAAGATAGCAAGCTGAAATAGCTGCCAGGTAGACTTTAAGTGTGACGGGAGATTTCTCTTCATCTCCAAGCACAGTGTAAGCAGTGGCAATGGTGGAAATGCATATAGCAGAGTCTTGGGCCTTCTGTGGGCCTGTGCTTCTATGATGAGAAGGGAACCGCTCTCCATTTGCGAATACCAGTGGTGACAAAGGGTGTGGACTCATCGCAAATAGATATATCTCCACACAACCCAAAATTCTCCCATATGGGGTTCACAACCTCCAGTAGAAGTGTCATACCAAACTGTGGGGGCAACCTCTCGATAGAAGGATTGCCGCCCAGTTTCTCACCCCTGGCAGGTGAACTGCTCTTTCTGAAAACAGATGTTTGTGAGCCCATAGCAAAAGCTTCTGGGCAACACGATTGAGACCGGGATACTGGAGACCACCATAATCTCCTTAGAATATTGCTGCAGAGCCAGATAAAATGCCCACAGTTGCAAAGCATTTAGTGGAGACCTTCCCATGGGGGTTTGCACACGCTTCTTGAAAAGCTCCAAGCAGACAACACAGTGGAAATGAGGCTTACACCGAGATAGACAACACAATGAAATGGTGTCATCTGGCTTTTAGAATGATTCTCCGTGAAGCTAAGATGTTGGAGGTGGCTGGTGACCAGTTCTGTATGCAACACTGCCTGTGCTACTGACTTGGCACATATCAGCCAATCGGCCAGGTAATAGAACACTCTGATGCCTCTGAGTCTCAGGGGAGCCAGTAGAGCATCCCTGCGCTTTTGAGAAAGTGCGAGGAGCTAGAGAAAGTCCAAACGGCAGTACACTGAACTCGTATGCGGTCCCTTGAAAAGCAAATTGAAAGTATTTCCTGGGATGTGAAAGTAGGCGTCCTTGAGGTCCACTATAGCAAACCAGTCATCTGACCTTACTGCCTGCAATAGTTGTTGCATTGTCAACATCTTGAACCTTTGTACTCTCCAGTATAGGTTGAGATATCTGAGGTCGAGAATTGGTCGAGAGTGTAAGACGGTGAACAATTACAATAGTGTCTTGAGGGTTCATGATCGTTGTTTTGATCATACCCTGAAAGGGAGGAGGGCCAAAACAAAACTGTAGAGAGTAACCGCTCTTGATGGTGGTAAGCACCCAGGTTTCTGAGGTGCGTGATCGGCAATAATCCAAGTAGGCCTAATCGACTGGGTCCTGGACTTGTGGCAGCAAACCCTAGGACTGCTGGCTTGCAAGGACTTGCACCTACAGCTGCTGCTTGGGAGCAGGGCACTGGTAATTGCGGCGGCCTCCGTACTGCACACCCTGAAAGCAATTATGCGCATTAGCCCTAGCAGGGGCTGTATGAGCCTACGTTTGCTTCTGGGGATGAGCGTGTCTGTTTTGCCATTAGTTTGCCAGCTTATAAGCTGGGGGAGGAGGCTTCGCCAACTCCCAGGAATTTGCAGGCGCTTGATGAGAGAGCTGCGGGCGCCTTATCAAATATAGAGTGTTAAGATCATCTTCCAAGGCACCTGCAGGGCCGTGATAGCTTGACGTGATAGCCCAGAACACTCTTATCCTCCAATCTCGACCCAGAGAGGGTCCCTCCTCGAATGGAGCGGTTTGGGTGTCTACGGGCCTAAGCGGCGGAACCGACCCGGCTAATCTAAGAAGGTTTCCGTCCCGGGCACTACGAAACTCCACTAGTCCTCAAGGATGCGTTCCCTGTCTTGAGGAGGACGCGACAATACCTAGACCTGATGTGTATATATATATATATATATATATATATATATATATATATATATATATATATATATATATATATATATATATATATATATAGTAATACAGCAGGGAGAGGGTTAATATCCTCCCTGCAGAAAACATGTGTATATGCACATTTCTGTTAATTGTTTTATTATTAATTATCCCCTGCACCTGGTAGCTATTGTTAAATTAAACCCAGGTGCAGGGTATTTAAGAGAGGCAGCTAAACTGCTCAGGACTGCTGAGTAGAAGGGAGACAGAAGGTGTGCTCTGTTTCCGAGCAGTCAAAAGAAAAGTAATTCACCTCAACACACTGTCCATTTTGCCCAATGTGCAAGTAAACAATTAATTAGAAGACACTGTGATTTAATCAGGCTCCTGTGTGTATTAGCACAATCCTCAAAAGAAAAACAATAGGGTGTTTGTTTTGTTTATTTTTGTTTTCGTGTTTTATTTTGTGTATTAAAATAGCCGTAAAGTGCTTAAACTCCTTTTTCTGGTGTCCTGGGTCCTGAAATTAAAGTGGCAACGAACCCTCAAGTTGCGCCCTATTTAATGATATATATAATTATAATATATACGAAATATAATATAATATATATATAGATATAATATATGATATATATATATAACATTAACTGGGTGGTGATGGCCTCGTGTTGAACATTTGTATTATGTCTAGTTGGGTGTATAGTATATTGTAAGGGTATGGGGTGTGTGTGTGTGTGGTGGGCGGACCCTCCCCCAAGGCTGTAGGTGGGGGAAGGGGGGCGAGCAGTGAGCGGGAGAATGCGAGCGGATAGAGAGTGGAGCATTTGACGTGTGTGTGTGAGGGATAGCATGTGAGGCTGAAAGAGAGGGCCTACCCTGACAAGCAGAAATGAGGAACCGACAGTGTCTGCGAGTACTTGAGAAGAATAGAGAGAAAGAAGAGTGAGTGCATGTGAGAGAAAGATGAAAGAAGCGATTGAAAGAGTAGAGAATGAGGAGATAGTTTTATTATTTTGGTGTGAACCCCGGCCCGAACAGATCGCTATAATATATATATATATATATATAAAGAACGATAAGTGAAAAGCAAAGAAAAGATATCAGGAAGGTACGAGACTGATATCCTGTCCTAGCATAAAATTAAAAACTGATACGTTCATCCTTAAATTATTGTAAATAGTGAACTTCAAGTCCCATGAATAAGACCCTGTGAAAATTGCGATTTCAAGGGCTGCGCAGAAATCGTGAAATTAGCACATTACCGCATTTTTTACAATATTCTTAAAAAATAAAACAATTTCGTAATTATTTATATTTCATACAAAAAATTTAAAAACTCACATTAACAAAACTGTACAGCTGTGCTCTGTGCCTATGTGTAATCTTCATCATGCACACAGCGCTGTGCAGTGATTATGTCATGTCACTATACAATCTATGCAGGAAATTAAAATACTACACATGATAAACAAGAAAATGGATGTCTCTAAAAAGGTTAAAATGTGTCTGCAGTAGATTACATAAAGCAGATCCAGCAGGAGTTTTACACAGCAATGGATGTAAGCTCTTGTTCTGTATGTCCTGCAACATTACTGTAGATCACTACTGAAACTCAACGGTTGACAGGCATTTAGATTCACCAAAAAGAGAAAGGCGGAAATCCAGAGCAGTACTGCGACTGCTTTACTTGCAAAGAAACAAAAAACGGTGACTTCCATATTCCAAAAGTCCACTTATTAAATTTTGACCTGACCGGCATTTGTTTGCGCAAATATCTCTTTTGAAAAATTGGACAACCTAAAATTCTTCAGGAGCATAGCAAATGGTGGAGAGTTTCCTTCATCAGCCCAGCTGAGATGTGAATACTTACCTAACGTTGCCGAGTATCACAAGCAGCAGATTATGAAATTGGTAAAACAGTCTGGTTGCTTGTCAGTGGTCACATTGACACGTCAACTGATGCACAAGATCAGTGATCAGACCTAAATGGTGAACATGCATCTGAGGTACTAGAACTGAAAGCTGTCCTTGCAGATACACTTTACCTACAGGCTGTTAATTACAACACAGTTTCACAAGCTATTGTAAAGTGCTTGAGTAACTTTGATGTTAATTTTGATGTCAGTGTATTTATCTTTATATTTGCTATTTAAAAAAAAAAATCTGTACACTTTATTTATTTTATATTTCCGTGCACATTCTGCAAAATACAATGCTTTACAATGACAATGCCATGAATTTTAAAGAAAATTTCCATGATTTTTACAAGGCTTTACCCTTGAACACCCGGGGTTGTGAAATCAGATGACTTGGTTTGTGCGGGAATCATGGGACATACAAAGCTGGCGTAGATAGAACCAGGGGAGAAAAAAATAAGAGAGGAACCGTATTCTGTGAAGGTGATTGCCCAGCAGACTGAGGGAAGACAGAAACGCAGTGAAGGTGTTGACTCAGTCTGCATGAAGAGACATGTTCAGTGAAAGCGTTGGCCCAGCCTGAATGTAGAGGAAGGAGAGTGTTGTACAAGCAACTGGTGGTGTTGCAGTGCAAGTACCAAAACAAAAGAGCGAGACAGCATTTGAAGTTCCAAGACAGAAAATACCTGAGACAAGCTGTGGTTGTGAGGGTGGTGGATTTACTTTTTATATTCCAAGCAGGGCCGGATTAACCCATCGCTGGGCCTGATGTTTCTGAAGAGTATTTACATGTAATACAATAAAAATGTGTTTTGTATAAGGTTACTTTAATTAAGGTTTTTATGTATTGAGCAATGCAGGAGGCGAAGCATACTGTATATCTAGAAAATCAGTGGTGTTAAATGTGCTGTTTTATTTTGCCACAGAATTAGTTTAGTCTTGTTTACAATATTTGATGCAAGCTGCAGCAGAACTCAATGACGGTGCTTGTGAATACATCAGGGCTCAGGCACAGAAATATCGTGCATGCGCGGCAAGTGATCTTTAAAAAATTGCATCTGCACAAGCATGGAATAATGTGGGGGTTACATAATTCTATGGGGTAATGTTACAGAAATCTACCTAACACCTGTAATTTGCTTTTGAGATATGTGCCTCGGTTCAAATGTCATTGAGTGAAGTACTTCCAATCAAATCTGTATCTTGATGCGTCTGGGTCATCCGGGCAATAACAAAGTAGGGACCAAGTTACTTTTAATTCACTAACTCTTTTATTCCCTTAATTAGTATACAGCACAGTAACCTGCTCTAATGGCTTATCACTCTCGACACCCTGCCTCCAAGAACACTGGACATAACCCTGCACGCCCTGGGAATCATTCTTCTATTCCCCGTCCAGTATTACCCACGGGAAACACTCATTGGACCCCTGGGCTGGCAATCATCTTTTTAGTGTGCAAGTCATTATTGTCCAGGACTGCAGGGGATGCTAGCACGCTACACTATGTAAAAAAAAAAGAAAAAAAAGAAAAAAAAAAGAAATTCCTTTACTTTGTTTCTAAGGTGTTCACAATCAGATAATGCGCTTCTCCACGCTGCCTTTCTGGACAGGGCACGGCTGTCTGTAGTTTTATTTTTATTGCACTTGCCAACCTGGTATTGGCATCTCTAGCAGCTCTCAACGGGGTTGCCGACTTCAGCTGTGGGTACACGCTGGGTACACAGTCTCCCTCTGTTCCAAATGCTTCTTGCGAAGTTTGTGTGCTAACTGTAAAATATATTCTCTCCTTGGTAAATTCTCTGTGCATTCTTTGTGAAGTACCCAGGAGTTGATAGCTGCTAGGTCTAATACATTCTAAAACACCTGAACAGACCACCGTCGGGAGCCAGCTTTCACAGAATACTTCCATGCCATCTGATCCAAAACATCAACTCTATATTTGTTGCGTAGTAAAACTCCACGGTCTCTGGTATTTATTTTCACTAGTCCCGATGCTAATCGACTGACCAAAGCAGCACAGCAGGCAAGCAGGCATCAAAACGTTGATTGAAAACTTGCATCGAGAGCATAGAGCCCTCAAGAAAGTTTAGACAGGGCACAAGTTAACAGGTGTTCTTTTATTTATTTGCATTTCTTTGGAAGTTTTCTTCGCCCACTAAAAACCACATTACCCAGAGTCCTGATCAGGTAACCAAGGCATGGGTCAGCACACCTGCATGTGATCAAGGGTAATGACCAGCCCTATAAAAAAGAGCAAGCTGATAGCACCATGGTAAGAAGGGAGTTGAAGGGTTGAAGGGTTGAAGGGTTGAAGGGTTGAAGGGTTTTTTTGGATTACGTTGCTGTGTATGACCATGGACTGTTTGGATAACCCTGTTTGCTGTTTTAACCCTGTTTTGGATGACTACCTGATTGTCTATGAACTCTGGACTAGCATTATGATTTTAATTACTGGATTTCAACCTTTGAAAATAAATCCACAGATAACAGCATGTTTAACATAAATTCAATTGTTGTGTCTGTTGTGTTGTCCCCGCTCAAACTTGTCACTAAAGTATGCAAAGAAAGAACCACCATAACCATATATAAACAAGGGACTGAATCTTGGGAAAGCGGTGATGGAGAGCCACCGACTTAGCACGGCGCACAAGGCTGGAGGGGACTTAATCAGTACTGAGGCTAAGAAAGAATTTATACACTTATTTCAAATATGAAATAAGAGAGAGAAAAAATGAATATTCAACTTAGTGTAACTGTAACCTGCAAGTGTGGTGCTGTCGATGTCTCGTCTGTAATTGGCTGTTGTCTGTGCCCATTTGTCCTGTGGTGCGGCTGAAGTCCAGTGGGATGACAACTGATTAACATAAAGGGGTGGGGCTATGTTATAAAAGGGTGCTGCACCGCCAATTAAATTGTTGCTGTCCTTATTTAGTTGTTTTCCAGAAAGCAGTCAGAGTGGTGGTCTCTGAGTGGGTGCTAGAGATTAGCATCCTGAAATAAGATTTGGAGCTGGTTTCAATATGTTGTCTCTCTTCTTCCCTGCCTGCCTGCCTGAGCAGAGCACTACACTATTCATACCCTGACAAAGAATTAAATTAATAGCTAGTTGAGGCGCTTTTAGTGGTAATAATCGCTTTTTAAATGATTAGGATATTTGTCAATGAGTTTTTGGCATGATTCTTTAATGATGTTTGACCATTCTTCACCCATTCTTTGACTTTGACTAGGCAATTCCAGAACCTTAATTTTATTGTTGTTTAACCATTGTAGATTTTGATGCTTGGTTTGGATTGTTGTTGTGTTGGAAGGTCCAGTTGCACCTTATAGAGTTTTGTAGTGGAGGATTTGAGATGATTGGCCAATAACTTATGCTATGGAATCAATTTTACCATATATTGGAACTAAATGTCCTGTGCAATTAGAGGAAAAACGGTCTTATAGAAGGATATTACCACCTCCATGCTTGACAGTAGGTATGGTGTTCTTTTTTTGTAGAGCTTTTAACCCTTTGTCTCCGGACCATTTTCATTTCGTGCATTTTTGACCGATGACGTGTTCTGTGATGTCTCTCAGCAATAAGCCATGTGGTAATCAAACCAGTCTTTCTGAAGCTTGTTATTGAGTAAACCTAGGCCCTAGAAACAAAGTTTCCCTCCGTGCATTTTTAATGATACACTTAAAGAAAGTCGTGTACAGGAAATGTGATCGGTAGCGCCATCTTTGAAGACGAGTTACATAGGAAGTTCGAGATATGCCATGTAAACACAGAACGAAGACAACACAGACATCTCATTTATAGCTGTTTTTGAAGGTAATTATCTCAGACTTGAAATTCAATACGTGTTTTGATTCAA